>NC_044330.1:69883810-70193203 GCF_007399415.2 Gopherus evgoodei | reverse complement strand
AGCCCGAACCTCTGGGCTACCGCAGCGGCGCCCTGACCCAGGGGACACTCTGGGCTGCTGGCTGCCACGGCGGTGCCCTGACCCAGGGGACACCCTGGGCTGCCGGCTGCCACGGTGGCGCTCTGAGCCAAGGGGAGCCCCGAGCTGCCGGCTGCCACAGTGGCGCCCTGACCCGGGGGGGCCCTGGGCTGCCGGCTGCCATGGTGGTGCCCTGAGCCAGGGGGGGCCCCGGGCTGCCGGCTGCCACGGCGGTGCCCTGAGCCAGGGGACACCCTGGGCTGCTGGCTGCCACGGCGGCGCCCTGAGCCAGGGGACACCTTGGGCTGCTGGCTGCCGCAGCGGCGCCCTGAGCCGGGGGGGGCCCTGGGCTGCCGGCTGCCACGGCGGCGCGCTGACCCGGGGGGGCTCTGGGCTGCCGGCGGCTGCTGCCACCGGCAGCTCAGACTCCCTCTCTGTCCCAGCAGCAGCGGCTGCTCAACCATTTAAAAACAAATTGGGGGCGCCATTTTTTGGCGCCCCCAAATTTTGGCGCCCTAGGCAACCGCCTAGTCCGCCAAAATGGTTGCACTGGCCCTGCCTGTAGGATATCCTGGTCCTTCTCTGTGTTAGCAATACCACCCAGCTGTGTGTCATCCGCAAACTTTATTAGCACATTCCCACTTTTTGTGCCAAGGTCAGTAATAAAAAGGTTAAGTAAGATTGGTCCCAAAACTGATCCTTGAGGAACTCCACTAGTAACCTCCTTCCAGCCTGACAGTTCACCCTTCAGTACAACCCGTTGTAGTCTCCCCTTTAACCAGTTCCTTATCCACCTTTCAATTTTCATATTGATCCCCATCTTTTACAATTTAACAAATAATTCCCCATGTGGAACCGTGTCAAATGCCTTACTGAAATCGAGGTAAATTAGATCTACTGCATTTCCTTTGTCTAAATAATCTGTCACCTTCTCAAAGAAGGAGATCAGGTTGGTTTGGCACGATCTACCTTTTGTAAAACCATGTTGTAATTTGTCCCAATTACCATTGACCTCAATGTCCTTAACTACTTTCTCCTCCAAATTTTTTTCCAAGACCTTACATACTACAGATGTCAAACTAACAGGCCTATGGTTACTCGGATCACTTTTTTCCCCTTTCTTAAAGATAGAAACTACATTAGCAATTCTCCAGTCGTACGGTACAATCCCTGAGTTTACCGATTCATTAAAAAATCTCACTAACGGGCTTGCAATTTCATGTGCCAGTTCCTTTAATATTCTTGGATGAAGATTATCTGGGCCCTCCAATTTTGTTCCATTAAGCTGTTCAAGTTTGGCTTCTACCTCGGATGTGATAATATCTACCTCCATATCCTCATTCCCACTTGTCATCCTTCCATTATCCCTAAGCTTCTCATTAGCCTTATTAAAGACTGAGGCAAAGTATTTATTTAGATATTGGGCCATGCCTAGGTTATCCTTAACCTCCATTCCATCCTCAGTGTTCAGCAGTCCCACTTCTTCTTTCTTTGTTTTCTTCCTATTTATATGGCTATAGAACCTTTTACTATTGGTTTTAATTCCCTTTGAAAGGTCAAACTCTATATGGCTTTTAGCCTTTCTCACTTTATCCCTACATTTTCTGACCTCACTAAGGTAGCTTTCCTTGCTAATCCCACCCTTCTTCCACTCCTTGTAGGCTTTCTGCTTTTTCTTAATCACCTCTCTGAGATGCTTGCTCATCCACCTTGGTCTACAACTCCTGCTTATGGTTTTTTCCCCCTTTCTTGGGATGCAGGCTTCTGATAGTTTCTGCAGCTTTGACTTAAAGTAATTCCAGGCCTCCTCCGCATTTAGATCCACATGTTCTTCAGTCCAATCCACTTCCCTAACTAATTTCCTTAATTCTTTAAAGTTAGCCCTTTGAAGTAAAAAACCCTAGTCCCAGATCTATTTTTGTTTATTCTTCCATCTAGTTTGAACTGAATTAGCTCATGATCACTCGAACCAATGTTGTCCCCTACAACCATTTCTTCTATGAGGTCCTCACTACTCACCAAAACCAAATCTAAAATGGCATCCCCTCTTGTTGGTTCTTCAACTACTCGGTGAAGAAATCCATCAGCTATCACATCCAGAAAAATCTGAGACCTATTATTCTTGCTAGCACTTGTCCTCCAGTCTATATTTGGGAAGTTAAAGTCTCCCATGATCACACAATTCCCATTAGTGTTTACTTCATTAAAAACATTAAAGAGGTCTCTATCCATATCAAATCAGATCCCGGCGGTCTGTAGCACACCCCAAGCACTATCTCAGGGGAGGCTCTAGTACCTTTCTTTCCCAGTGTGATTTTTGCCCAGACAGACTCTGTCTCATTCATTCCATCACTTCTTATTTCTTTACAGTTAACCTCATCATTGATATACAATGCTACTCCACCACTTTTGCTTTTATTTCTGTCTTTCCTAAACAGCACATAGCCTTCAATACCTGTACTCCAGTCATGACTACTATTCCACCATGTTTCTGTTATCCCTATAATATCCGGTTTCACTTCCTGCACCAGTAGCTCTAGTTCCTCCATTTTGTTAGCTAGGCTCCTCGCATTAGTGTACAGATATCTTAATTTTTGCCGTTTGGCTTCACTGACATTCTTTACCCGGTTAGGCACAGACATTCTACCACCAGCATCACCTGTTAGACTGGTATCTACACTATCCTTCCTCATGTCAATTCTTCTGTCCACGGCTGTATCCCCTCTTACTTTGTTTTCTTCCCTCTCAAGGTTCAATTCCAGCATGGAGATCACCTGGACATCTCCCAACCATCTCCCCCAAATTCCTAGTTTAAAGCTCTCTTAATCAGTTGGGTGAGCCTCCATCCTAGAAGTCTATTTCCCTCCTTACTCAGGTGAAGTCCATCCTGAGAGAACAGTCTTCTGTCCCTAAATGCTTCTCAGTGGCCGTACATCCCAAAGCCCTCCCTATAGCACCACTGCGTGAGCCATCTGTTGATCGCCATAATCTTGTCACACGTTTGTTGCCCTTCCCTAGGAAGCGGCAGAATCCCACTGAAAATCACTTGAGCCTCGATTTCCTTAAGCGTCTTCCCCATTCTGGCATAGTCTCCCTTGGTACGTTCCAGTGAGAATCTAGCCGTATCATTCGTTCCCACATGAAGGACAATCAATGGATTCTTTCCCACTCCCGTTAGGATCCTTTTCAGCCTCAGGTCCACATCCCGTATCTTAGCACCTGGCAGACAGCACACCCTTCTGTTCTCTGGATCAGCTCTAGTTACAGGCCTGTCTATTCTTCTCAGTAAGGAGTCTCCAATCACGTAGACCTGCCTTTTCCTGGTGACAGTGTGATTCTCCGGTCTATCCCCTGCACCCACTGGCTGCAAGTCCTCTTGATTCCTATTCACTCTTGCAATCCTCCTGGGGCTCATATTTGGTGTTGCCTCCATTGACTCCTCCCTTCTTCCTGTAGGACTAGCAGCTCTTCTCTTTTTCCTTGCCCTCTCTCCTTCAGCGGCCACCTGCTGTGCCCCTTCTTCATTTTCCAACTCTGCAAACCTGTTTCTGAGTTCTGTTTCTCCTTCACTGGCCCGTCTTTTCCTCTGCCTCGTTCTCTTAGTCACATGCTTCCACCATCCACTTTCCTCACCCAGCAGTCTCTCCTCAGAATTCTTTGGTCCTGCTTCCATCTGCAAGTCTGAGCTTATCCTTTCAGGCTCCTCATGCCTTTCTCCATCATCTGCTCAAACCCTCTTCTAAACTCAACCAGAGTTTCCACCCGCATCTCCAGTCCTCGGATCTTTTCTTCCATCAGCTCTATCAGGTGGCACTTCATGCAGACAAAACTCTTTTCAGGTCCCCCTCCAGGATCATGTACATGCCGCAGCTTCCACATCCAGTCATCCTCATTGTGTCTTTCACTGCTGCCTCTGTATCGGTCATAGCTTTCCCACCTAAAACCTGTTAGTTCAAGAAACACAAACCAAAACAAACCCCCAACAGGCACCAGAACACTAGCAGACCAGCGCCCACTCCCTTAACTAGCCTGTCAGTTCCTCTGCCTAGGTCTCTTAGTCTCCCCCACAACCTCCCCCTGTAAACTCCCTCTGAAACTCCCCTGTTTACAGCTCTGTTTGCTGGCTGCTGTGCCGCTGCAGCTGTCTATGCCGCTGCCTGACTGGCCGGCTGCCCCTAAGCAGGTAAACCCCGCCCCCTAAACAGGGCTCAGCTTCTCTCCCAGCACACTGCCCCTAGCAGCCTCCACACATACAAACTACAATGGGGCAATGGGGGGAAGAACAGGGAAAGTTAATTGCAGTAGCTTTAATTTAGTGAAACTAGAGATGGATGGGAGGTGAAACTCCAGAGCCACCACCCCAAGCCTTTGGGAAAGCGGGATCTAGATCCAAATTTCATAGCTCAGGCCCATCTCTAAGCAGAAATCAATGGCTAGGTAGTGAAGAGTTAGCTTGAGAAAGAGGATCAAGCAGATATCCCACCTGAGAATGGCTGCAGAAACCACCAGACTGAAAAGGCCACAAAAGTCTGCAGGACTTGCCCCTGCCAGAGAAGCAAATACCCTGAACTGCTTCCTATCTGCTGTTACCATGGATGGGGCAAGACCAGAAGTAGCCCAAACTGATCTCACAAAAGAAGAGGCTACTGGGAAATATAGGTGAGGGCACCTCCACTATCTGGAATCCAGACAAGCTGATCCGTTCAATCATGCCATAATCTGCTGCTGCTATTCCAAGTCAGAGAGCTGACTGCACTCAGCACAAGGCACTGGCACACAATCAGGTGCTGCAAGGACTCACAGACTCACCAATCATTAGCCATATGGGATGGAGTAGGGAAGCAGAGCTGCAGGGGTGAGATCTGTACTGAGCATTCAGAGCGGCCAGTGTTACCAGCCAGCAGCCTGGGCCCAGCTTGCCTGGCTGAGCCCCAGGTGCCATGCTGAACTGGGTCCCTCCTGAGCCTCACCCTCCTCCAGTGACATTCATCAGACTACAGTCACCCAGAGCTAAAGGAGCGTGAAAGTAGAATGAATTATATTGTAAAAATAAGAACGGATTAAAGAAATGTTGTGTATACCTTTAAGCAGAAATAAGAAATGTTGAAATACAGGTGCCAGGAAAAGAAACATTAGGCATAAACAAGGGTACTAATGGCGAAACATTAACAGAAGATTGGTAATAGTTAGTAAGGAAATAAGATATGCACGTCTAGCCCAGGTAAACGTATCAGATTCTGCTTCATTTGTTATCTTGTTAAGTTCTTGCCCTTTTATCTGTATAAATAAGATAGTTTGTGTCTTGCATGGTGCTCACATTATCTGGGTGTTATTAGCAGAGCGCTGTGCTAATAAAACAGAGTGGTCTGACAAACTGAGAGTCCTGAGTCTAACTCTGACAGGAGTAAGCTCATTTTCATTGGCTGCACTCTCCTTAACAAAGGCTTTCTCCCAAAATTGCATCCTTCTGGTAATGGAAAGCCACCCTGGGGGCCTAGTAACATCTGCCTTACTGACCCTTGTCTCTGCAGAGATCGTATTGCCAGTGTTCAAGCTTTTCATACTAGACCTTGGAATCTGTCAGCCTCCAAGAACACCATCTCCTGACATCGTTTTGCCATGGAGCAGAGCACTGGAGCCTTATGGCTCAGTCCCTTACTCCGCTGGCTCTTATTCTGGCAGCATGAAGACAATGGGAGTTTGCCTGAGTGAGGACACCATGACTGGGCCCTTAGTTACCAATCTCCTATTGCTTTGCATTGGCTTCTCCCTCCCTCGTTAAAGAGCACAGGTTCCACACTGGGGGGCTATTAGCTAGATTTTAAAGCCCATGACAAAAGCCGACAGGATGCAGCATTCCATGGTAAGCAGGGTGATTTACTTACTGTCTGTGGAAGCACCCAATCAGTGTACTAGCCACATTAACATTTTAGCTCATTTTTAACTTTACTGTGCCCATCATTCCAATTTTGTGCCACTCAGGCCATGGCTACACTAGAGAGTTGCAGCGCTGGTGAGGGGGTTACAGCGCTGCAACTTAGGATGTGGCCACACTTGCAAAGCACGGCCAGCGCTGCAACTCCCTGGTTGCAGCGCTGGCTGTACACCCGGTCGAGCCTCGGGTGTAGCGATTCCAGCTTCAGCCAGTGTGGACCCCACCAGCGCTTTTATTGACCTCCGGGGTATAAGGAGGTATCCCAGAATTCCTGTCCACAACAAACTGGAAGAAAGGGAGAGCTCGGAGTTCAGCCAAACTGCTTATTTAAAAAACAAACACAGCTCCTGTTTGCTGAGCGAGCGGAGGCAGGCAGGGGAATTACTTTGGAATGTTCACAGCTGTTTGCTTGAAGAGAGAAACAGCACGCTCACACGGCAGAGGGGGAGGGGGAATTCCATGTTGAGCAGATGCTTATCTGGTCTGATGGCTATTTAGGAGTACATGATTTGCATTTAGTGAATGAGAGAGGGGTGGGGGAAGGGGGTCAGAACTTTTAAAATGATTGAAGGTAGGCACTGTGTGTCTTCCAGTCCTTAGAACTTGCAAGGCAGGGAGCTGAGAACAGTGTCAACTCCAAAAATCCATTCTCTCTGTCTCCTCCATGCTCCCTGTCACATTCCACCCCACCCCCCTCTTTTGAAAAGCACGTTGCAGCCACTTGAATGCTGGGATAGCTGCCCACAATGCACCACTCCCAACAGCGCTGCAAATGCTGCAAATGCTGCAAATGTGGCCACACTGCAGCGCTGGCAGCTGTCAGTGTGGCCACACTGCAGCGCTGGCCCTACACAGCTGTACGAACACAGCTGTAACTACCAGCGCTGCAGAACTGTAAGTGTAGCCATGGCCTCAGAGATGCTTCCGCTGACCTTAATGGGTGTTTCGTTAGAACAAGGAGCAACATATTCATCATGACTCACTTTCTGCAGTAGGTTGCTGCCCAGACACCACTACTTTGGGGGAACTGCTTTTTATACAAGGAACTGGAAGGAATTTCTTGGTATAAAGTTTCCAGACACACAGATTTTACACAGCTCCCATCAGATTTATTACTGGATTCAGAGAATGGGTCGACACAGCTGTCTAGATTATGGATGTGATAGGTTTTAGATTAGAAGATTAGAGTTGTCCTTTTGTGGCGCAAGAGGCACTGAAAACCTATGGAAGCACCAACCAATGGCAATAAGATGAGTCTCTTATTGTCCTATGTGAAAATCAAAAGCCCTTTGACACATTGATGGTCTTCCAGGTACGGATTAGTCACACATTAATCTCAGAATTGCATCGTTTGTTTAGTTCAAACCAGACTAAATTCTCCCTGTTATATGGGTTCATCCTCATTGGCTTCTAGGATAATTTGACTCATTTTCTATTTCCAGTGGTTCATGCTTCTTTAGCAGGGCCGGTTGAAATTTTTCCATCAAAACTTTTTTTTTGATGGAAAACTGGATTTTCAACAGAACACATTTTGTTATGAAATCTGTCAGCTTTTTGCAGACTATTTCAATTGTTTTGTCAAAAGCCTAAATGCAGAAAAGAGAAATATTTCAATTTGAATATGCAACTGCAGTGCCTCATGGAAGCTGTAGTTTATTTGCCTCATGTCCCCATTCTCCTCTAATATCTAGATTCCCTAGGGGGGTTGCTGCCAATAGGGTTGTCTGTGGGTGGCACTTCCTGTGGTGTTCAGTACCCTGGGATTTATAGTGCATGGACTACATCTCTCCTGATGCACCCCAGCCAGCCTTCTCCCATTTTCAAGGGGAAACCACCATGCACCACGTCCAACCAGAGAACCCAGCCTATAGAAGAGAATGGAAGCACAAAGTGTCCAAACTGGAACTCCCATGAGGCACCAGATGACATTTCACAGTCCTTGTTTGTTTGTTTCCAGCCAAAAATTCTTGGTATTTCAATTTTCAACAAAAAATTGAAAATTTCCACAAGAAAATAAAACATTTTTGAGGATTTCTGTTCCTTCCCTGCCCTCAGGTAGTCTCTTTCTCAGTGTGAATTTTCCGATTGACGCACAGCACAATTTCCATGCACACAGCTGTTGAAATAAATACAATTTTTGGTCACAAAGAGGGTTTTTGTTCATAGAAACTCATAGTTCAGGACTTGCTGTTAAAAAGCCTCCAACTTGCTGTTTACTTGGGAAGTCTCTTACTGGAGGGAGTCATTTTACTGGCTATCTCTGAGCTCTGGGTTTCAAAATAGATCATTTGTTCCAAACAGCAAGTGTTCCTTAGTCAGGGGCGTTCAAAGTCCTGAGCTGGGCTCGTGGGGTTAGGAATTGTTCTTGAAGTTCACAAGCTCAGAATTCATTTTCAGCCAGCATAAATCAGAACACAAGACATCCTGCCTGCAATCTCTTTGACCTCCCAGCTGGTCTGATTCTCACAAATCTGGCCGTTGCGTTCAGAAGATCAGTTTAAACTTCATGCCAACAGTCCTACAGATTTCTTTCCAAAGGGTGTTTTTGGACACTGTCAGTTGAGTAGTAAAAAGAAGGAGCCTCTAAAAACACAGTATTTTCTATAGGTCTTAGTGCCTTGAGACCTGGTGAAAGGTACTAGAGAGACACACGCCTGGGCTCCAATATCCTTAACCCCCAGAAAAGATGCAGCAGCAGTGCCGACTTCCTCAGGGAACTGTCTGTTGACACCCCCCAGACTCTGTTTGTCCACCATAATGGCAGTTCTGAAGGGGCTCTGCTCAGCTATGTCACTGACCCCCATGGGCCAGATCCTCAACTGGTGTAAATCAGCATTGCTCCATTTACACCCATGAGGCTCTGCTGATTTACTTCAACTGAGGATCTGGCCCTGCCTCTTAGTCTCTGGAGAGCTATACATAGGCTGTGTAAAATACCTATAGACTCCTACTGTTCCTACTTGCTCACATGGCAAGTGGTCATACATTTTGCGCTCTGTGCAATCAGCTGGATCCCATCACCCTGACTCAGATACTGCCAGCTTTCCACCTCCACCACCCAGCCCGTACCCAGGGGCTAGCGCCATGCCCTAAACTTCACCAAGAACTGACAGAAACTGAGTCCATTTATTATGCTTCATTAACTTCCATGCTTGTGAATCACTCACCTCTTGGTGCTAGTTCTGATGCCCAACTCATGCTGGAGCTACAGTGGTTGCTATGAAAATAAATGACATTTACCCTCTAATCGTAATAAAATAATAATACTTAGTTCCCTTTATGGATGCTACTTGCTGTACATTAATCAGCGTAAAGCAGTGACAGCTTATTCAATGGCATCCACTACCCCTCCCTCCCAAATCAAAGTGCCCTTTTAATAGAGCCTCTCCAAAGTTTTTTTTTGACACGTTATATTTGATGGGAGGACAAAATGGCTTTTTGTCCAAAACAAACATTTGTGCAATACATTTCATTTTGATTGAAATTTTTCAGTTTTTCAATGAAAAACAGAAAAAACAAAATTTGGGGAGTACAAATTTTTAATTTTCATCACAAAATTCAATGTTTTGGTTCAGTTTTTGGTTAAAAAATATCCACAGGTTATTGAAAAGTGAACATTTTTACCAAAAAACATTTTTGAAAGCCAAAAAATGTGTGGGTTTTATTTAAAATAGTTTTTTTTTCAGTAAATTAATGTTTTCCTCGATTTTCTCTCAGAAATAATTGGTACTGACCAGTTTGACTGGTTAACATCATCTCCTTTGAGTTCTGATTTATCTGCAGGGTGCTGCCATGCTCTCAATGCCATGTTGAGATGATTTTACAGTTCTGGAAGAAATAAAGATGGGAAGGATAATAAAGTTATTAGGCCAGATATGCAACCACATTCAAAACATTATGGGGAGGAAGATAGGACCGAGACTGAGAACCCATGAATGAGGCCCTGAAGCTATATTGAGGGGGAGCATATAAGAGAATGGCGCAGACATTGCCCACCTAACCCCACTGAGAGGTTGCACTTATGAGTTAGGCTACTAAGTAAATGGACTTTAAACATTTTGGATGAGATTCCTAGGCCCCCTTTACATCAAAGAAAGGAGTTGGAGCAGCATAAAGGGGCTTTACAAGCCCCAAATCCAGCCAGGGAAGAATTCTTCAGAACAAACACTGCAGAAGATGGCTGCAGGCTGTCCTCCGAGAACCTCCTCACAAGCCCTGCACACAGGGCATGGCTGGGCATGGAAGGAACATGTGTGGGCAGGGCTGGTCCACAGCACCTAGCGGTGCAGAGATTTTGGGCAACATTGCCACCTGTAGGGTGGCCCTGGTCTGAGATGCTCTGATAAGTTGCACAGGCCCCCAGAGCTATGTTATGCCAGGGACCACTGCAGCTCCCGCAGAAGAGTCTAGATTTGGGAGGGCACAAAGGTGGCTTAAAGCCTCCATAGCCCCCTCTCCCTCTGCTGTGACTTTTGTGCTACACCTCTTAGATGCCCAGCTATATGCTGCCAACACACACTGCCCTTCCCACCTCCAGTGGCTTCAGTGAGGCACTGCTCCTGCAGGAAAGAACAGCCCAGTGGCATTATGGGATACTTCATTGTCCACTGGGAGCAAGAACAAAGCTCTCAACTAAAGAGTCAGCTAGAGTGGAAGGGGCTGGCTAAGGAGACAGCAAGACATGGGTCAGTGTGGAGGAAGGGGACGTAAAGAAACAGGACTTCGTGTTTTGCTGGAAGTAGGTAAATTTGTAATCCCCTGACAAAAGATAAGGAAGAAAGAAGCAGGCTGTCTTCTCTTTCCTTGGCAAGGTATGGTGGATATGTCTACACAGCCTGCAGAAGTGAGCCTCCCAGCCTGGGTCACCAGATTTGGGCAAGCACAGCTCACAACAGTGCTCTAAAAATAGCTGTGTAGACGGTGCTTTGAAATTGTGGCTTCAGGCTGGAACTCGGGCTCGGGAGCCTAGGGAAAGAGGTGGGCACACTGTACAGGGCTCAGAAACAGCACAGAACAGCTTGCCTAGCCTTGTCGGGCTCCTATACCAGACCCATCACCATGGTATCTGATTGCCTTCCAGCAGTACAGTAGGACAGGTAACCTGTCTCAACCAGGACGTGAGCAGCCTGGCCTTGCAGGTAGGACCAGGAGTGAGGCCTAGTGGTCAGAGCACGAGTAGGGCCTGGTGATTGGAGCAGGAGTCAGAGCCAGGGATTGAGGGGTCAAGCCAAGGCTCAGAGCCAGACTCCAAAGCAGGGAACAAGCACAGGGTCTGTTGTACAACAGCCAGGATACTGCCAGGTTACACAGATAGCGTCCTGGAAGTCTCTCCCTGCATGAATATTTCATCTGGACTAATCAGATGTCATGGGGGTTATTGCCAATAGGGCCATCTATGGGTGGCACTTAGAATAATAGAATATCAGGGTTAGAAGGGACCTCAGGAGGTCATCTATTCCAAACCCCTGCTCAAAGCAGGGCCAATCCCCAGAGAGATTTTTGCCCCAGATCCCTAAATGGCCCCTCAAGGATTGAACTCACAACCCTGGGTTTAGCAGGCCAATGCTCAAACCACTGAGCTATTCCACCCACTTCCTGTGGTGCCCAGTGCCCTGGGATTTATAGTGCATGGATTGCAGCTCTGCTGTGGCTGCCAGGTGGCAGCCTGGAAGTATTCAGAAGCTGAGCCCCGTAGACTTGAGTCCTAGTTCTCCTGACCCTTCCATGGTCCATCTTTCTCCTCTTCTCTCCCTACCCCCTGCGCTCAGACTGCATGTGGATTTTTTAAGGTATCTTTACTTAATGTCTTATGCAATATAGGGTTTTATTAGTAAAAGCATGTTGGAAAAGTGTTCCTGGGACAGAAAGTGGAGGGGTTGGAGATGGTTCTTAGCTGCTGGGGGAGAGAGCTCTGTAGCTCTGGATCAGAGCCCTGGGAAGGCTTTTTCTCTGCACATTGAGCCAAAACAGAGGAACTGTCAAAGGCAGCCCTGGTCCTGGCATGTGAGGTGAACGATCCCAGACCCCAGAGCAATAACAACCATGGCTACAGGGACAGAGATCTTGAAGCTGACACACTCGTCTATATGGGGATGTCCAATGGTTAGAGCAGTAGCCAAAATCTTGCGAGATCCCACCAATTTCCTCCTCCACCAAAGACTACCTGGGTAACCTTGGCAAGTGCCAGTCTCTCGGCCTCCCTTCTGCACCTGTATGACGGGGATAACAGCTGTCATGGTACAATTCCCCACTCTGAACCTTAGTGTCCAAAAGATGGGGTACCAGCATGAATTCCTCTAAGCTCAATTACCAGCTTAGAACCTGTAGCGCTGCCACCAACCAGGAATTCCAGTGCCTGGTACACTCTGGTCCCCACAAAACCTTGCCCGGGGACCCCCAAGACCCCTCTGGATCTTAACACAAGGAAAGTAAACCCTTTCCCTCACCGTTGCCTCTCCCAGGCTTCCCCTCCCTGGATTACCCTGGAAGATCACTGTGATTCAAACTCCTTGAATCTTAAAACGGAGAGGAAAATTCACCTTCCCCCCACTCCTTTTCTCTCCCCCTCCCAGACTCTCCCTGAGAGAGAAAGTAATCCTAACGCAGAGAGAAATCAGTCTCTCTCTCCCTCTTCGCTCCTTTCTCCCCACCAATTCCCTGGTGAATCCAGACCCAGTCCCCTGGGGTCTCACCAGAATAAAAAAACAATTAGGTTCTTAAACAAGAAAAGCTTTTAATTAAAGAAAGAAAAAACAGTAAAAATTATCTTTGTAAATTTAAAAAAAAAATGGAATAGGTACAGGGTCTTTCAGCTATAGACACTGGGAACACCCTCCCAGCCTAAGTATACAAGTACAAATTAAAATCTTTTCAGCAAAATACCAATTTGAACTCCTTCCAGCCAAATACACATTTGCAAATAAAGAAAACAACCATAAGCCTAACTCACCTTATCACCTAGTACTCACTAGTCTGAACTTATAGGAGCCTGTATCGGAGAGATTGGAGAGAAACCTGGTTGCACGTCTGATCCCTCTGAGCCCCCAGAGTGAACGACAACCAAACACTAACAGCTCACACAAAAACTTCCCTCCCTCAAGATTTGAAAGTGTCCTGTCCTCTGATTGGTCCTCTGGTCAGGTGACAGCCAGGCTCACTGTTCTTGTTAACCCTTTCCAGGCAAAAGAGATATGAAGCAGTTTTGTTCTATTAACTCTTACTTATCTGTTTATGACAACAGCACTTCACTACCTCACAGGGGTGTGGTGAGGATAAATACATTAAAAAGCATGAGGCACTCACATTCAATGGTGACAGAGCCAGATAAATATATAAGGTAGATAGAGCATACTGAGCAAAAAGCAAATTTGGTATCAAAGGAGCTGCAGCTAACACACAAAGGATCCTGCAGCGCTCATGAGCAGTAGCGGTTCACCCACCGAGGCTCTGTCCCATCCAGAATAATGGGGAAATAAAGTAAAAGTAACATTAATTGACCTTTGTCCCACCTAGTGGCCAATGCCAGGAACTAGAATAGCCCACTTCCTACTCATAGCTAAGGCTACGATTTAGTCACAGAGGTCACAGCAGTCACGGAAGTCACGGATTCTGTGACTTTACCAGACCTCCGTGACTTCTTCGGCTTCAGCTGTCAGCAGCTGGAGCAGGGGTCGGCAACCTTTCAAAGTGCTTTGCTGAGTCTTCATTTATTCACTCTAATTTAATGTTTCATGTGCCAGTAATATATTTTAACATTTTTAGAAAGTCTCTTTCTATAAGTCTATAATATATAACTAAACTATTGTTGTATGTAAAGAAAATAAGGTTTTTAAAATGTTTAAGAAGCTTCATTTAAAATTAAATTAAAATGCAGAGCCCCCCAGACCGGTGGCCAGGACCCGAGCAGTGTGAGTGCCATTGAAAATCAGCTCGTGTGCCGCCTTTGGCACACGTGCCATAGGTTGCCTACCCCTGAGCTGGAGTCATGGCTGGGTTGGAAACCGGAGCTATGCTCCCCGCATAGCTCTGCGGTGGGGGCTGCAACTGGGGCCATGCGCCTCTGCCACGGCTTGTATGGTTATTTTTAGTAAAAATCATGTGTTCCATGAATTTTTGTTTGTTGCCTGTGACCTGTCCATGACTTTTACTAAAAATATAATCGTGACAAAATCTTAGCCTTACTCAAAGCTAAAAGAATTTCCTACAGTGCAAGTGATAGATACGCCTGTATTTGGGGTTGAAAATCCTGTGCTCCTTCCCTGCTGAAGCCTATGTATGTATTGTAGTATATGTAAGACTAGTTTGTGCCTTGAGTGCTTTGTACTCGGACCTTTACACCAGAAAATTGCAAAGTAGCTTCTGAATAAAGGAAGACACTGCGGGAGCTCTGGTGTGATCTCCACTACGGATCTCTTTCCAGCCTCTGCAGTCAGGCTTTGGTAGCCACTCACACCCCTTGCACAGGCAGAAAGGTGAACAATGACGTTATCACGAGTTAAAGGCACAGCAGACACGTGTTTTAATAAACTTTTTAAAATTATTCCTTCCCTGTGGAAGAGTCTTGGCACCTCCTGCTTCAGTGACGATATCTCAGAATGCATCCTGCTGTAAGATCACATCGAGCATGGATTCAATAACTCTGCTGCGGTACGTGAGGGCACATGCTGAGCCATCTTCTGGGAACCAGGACGTGCCAAGAAGATTTCAGAGAGGAAGATAAGACTTAATAAAAAGTTAGTTAAACTTTGTTTCTCTACTGAATGCCCCAAAGCCTGGGGACTTGCGGGGAGTGGGAACACTGGTGCTTCTTGCTGGGCTTAACTCCATTTTCATGTTTGCATTGCAGTCCAGCATTCAGTGCCTGGTCTAAGCAGGTGCCCCTTAAAGTCAATGGAGCTCCGCTCATTTACACAAGAGTTGAATTTGACCTAGTGCTTCCAGATGAAGGATCCAGGAGGGGCAGAGTGCTACTCTAGTGTCCTAGACACCGTAGTCATTCCACTGGGGGGCTCCAAAGGAACCAGCAGCCAGACATCAGCGAGGGCACCCCCATTTCATCTTCCAGCTCCACAGCCACAGCAAAGGACCAAGGGGCTGCTTCTGAAGATCCCTTTATAAACACACACGCAGCTAGCAAGGGCTACGGTGCCTCACCAGCTGTGATCCAGAGCACCACAGGCTGGCCCTGACTGGTCTAGTTAAGCTGCTCACAAAAAACCCAGGTGTCAGGAGGGAGAGAGTTAGGATCGGTGGGTGGGCATGGGGAGGCAACATTAGATTTACTGAAAAAGCTGATGTGAGGCACAGCTGCAAAGGTGAGACAAAGGGGGAAAGACAGAGGATGCAAGGGTGGGGGAGATAGGGCAGAACTCTTCTGCTGTCCCATTTTAATAAGTGTATAAAATGCTTATTCACTGCCACTGTAGGTGTAGAGTGAAAGATGTTGCATTATAGGTCACCCTCAGTCACATTCCCAACCCACAGGGCAATCGCTTGCCCCCCATACACCTCAATGCCAGCACGGATGCAATAGGCACCCACACACATATACACGCTTTGACTGGTGCATTACAGACTCCTGTGTTAAGGCAGACTTTAGCATGACATATTGGAATCATTGTAGTACAGAGTTTCATTTCACTGGCATGTGCAGTCCTGATCATTTATAACTCCACCTCAGCAGTGGTGTCTCCGATCTCTCTACGCACAGAGACAGAAGGAAATTTTACTTAGAGATCATGGAAAAGAATTCTCAGGAGAGCCCCGAAGTCTGTCACTTTTTACATGTAAGTTAATGATTTTCTTTTCCATTTCAGAATTTCCCATGTAATATTTATTACCTAGAGCATAATAGCTGTCTGATATGCATGTGTATTCAGCACTCCTTGGAATGATAAGCAGACCACTGGATATTGCTGTTTTGTAATTAATTAGGCAGAAGCGTCTAAGACAAGAAAGAAGACCTGCAAAAGATACAAAATCTGTGGATTGCTCTTCTGCATACTGGTGATTTTTCTTATTCTGATATTTTTTGGTGTCAAATATTTCTGGAACCCTTCACCTAAAAAAGTAAGTAAATATTCACTGATTCAGGATTTTAGAGTGTCAATTCTACACAGTGAGATCAATCTTTCTACAATATTACACCTATCAATACTGCTAACTGCTCACTCTAAAAATCCATACAATATTGTGATAAACAGTTTTTACACTACAGAATATTCATGGTGACTTTTTTCTTTTCATTATTCAAATCTAGCTTTTAGTGGTTTTAGTGAAATATTTTCATAATTAATAATTGCACCAGATGGGATCTCAGCTAAAAAGAGTTAAAATTACTTTATTTCACCAGCAGCAAATTTTACTACAAGTATGAAACTATTTTCCATTTTATTTCAATTATCTTACCAGAAACTGGTGGAAAAATCATTTTGCCACCACATAAAGAGGAGAGGAAGCCAGAATCTAGAATGATTGACTATCAGGATTTATATTTCTTACTTTAATGTGTTTGCAATGTTAGGGGACAATGAGACAGACTTGCTTTCAGAGGCGTTTCTGCTAACTGGATTGTGTTCATTTATTTTCAGCTCCTTAGCCTGTAGCTCTCTTATCCCCACTGTGCATATCTACAGTAGCACAAGGTAGACTGAAATAAAACCACAGCAAGGGCCAACGTGTAACTCTGCTGACTCTACTGGCCCAATATTTCTTGGTTCCTCAGGGAAATTCCACTTTTATAGGATCATTATCCTTAGACACATATTTTCTGTTTGATGAGATGTTCAAATATCAGCAATTAGAAAAGCACGTATTTTGGAGCCAACCTACATGTGATAGGCTGGCTACCTTCCCCTCCAAACCTCCTCCCGCACCATCTTCCTACCCCACCAGTTAGGAGCATAACAGCTGACATACCATCACAGGTCTCTGTGATCCATAGAGTCCGCTATTCTGTCTACAACAGTGGCCATTGCCAGGTGCTTTAGATGAAGGTCTGCATCATGGAGGAAGGTTTCTTCCTGACCCCAGATAGTGACCAGTTTATGCCCTGAAGCACAAAGACTGCAGATTTTATAATTTTTTAATAATAATTTTATTAGTTTCACAATATGCAAAATACAAAACTATAGAGGCAGGAATGTTGTTATATGTGTTGGGGGAATTGCAACATGTTTGACGGGCATTAAGATTTGCAGTAAGGGGAAGTCCTTTTTATTCTAGCCAGTCTGTGGCCCTGATTCAGACTTCTCACATCTTAAGCAACATCGCTAAATGTAGGCCAACAACCTGCTTATGCTTTATCCTTGCCCCTCTTGTGGAGAGGAGTTTCTATATTAGGCATTCTCTCAAAATTGGATGGGTACCATGGCTTGCATGACTGCTCCCTGGGCTCACTCACACTGAAAGCAAGACTCATACTTGGACCCACAAGCAGATGAGTGTCATGTGTCCCACTGAGAGGGGTTTGTCTGCCACGCACGAGCCCTGATCTCAGGCATTGAAAAGACACCACTTATCACAATCACATAAACACCTAGCAGGGACTGTAAACTCCCCACTACACACCCGAAGCAAGAACATGGACCTCGGCACCAACAAGCCACTTTGTGCCTGGTTCTTGCCTTGCCCTGTCCTTTTGCATTCTCCCACCAGGCTTCTGCTTGCAGATAAAGTCCCAATACAGAGAGTGGCCCAAGAACAGCCTAGGGTTGGAGCTCCTGGACCAGATAGCAGGAGCGGTTGTCTTGAACACAATGTGTGAAACCTGGGTCATGGGCTAGAAGCCCATCTCTCTCAGACTCACCCTGTGGGCGAGATTCACCTTAGCACAGAGGGCCCGTGCAAGACCTAGGCACTGCTTGAGCTGTCCTTCAGTCCTTGCCCCAGGGCTGAAGCTGGATTTCAGTGGTACCTACACAGGTCTCACACAATCTGCGCAGGGCTGAATTTCACTCTGTGCAGTAAAGGGTAGTGATAGGAGGTTCAATGGGGGGATGGAAGGGGTTTGATGGGAGGAACTTTTATGATCTGGCTCTGGTGCTGCTTGTGTGGGCACTTCCAATGCTTGTGTCAGCCCCGGGGCTGCCTGGAAGCCTGGTCTTGCCTTTGTTACTTTACTTGACTACATCTGTTTAAAATAAGCTGCCATTATTCAGAGCCAACATCTGGTGGAGATATTTTCATTCCAATCATCTGCGCCCATAAGCCATTGCCAAGCAGTAGGTTTGTAATCGAGTTCAGCTGACAGTCCTGCTATGACAGCATTTGGTTGGAGACGTGTGGCTCATACCTTGAAGGCCATCAAATTGTCTGAGCTCAGGAAGAGCTAGCCTCGGCTGCTATGCTGCCCTCCAGGGAGCTATCTAGCTAACAGTGGCCAGTCAAAGGGGCCCTGGCCTAGTAAACCAACAATTGCCATAGCAAAGAGCACTATGAACTGATTGTGACACAGACTCCAGCAGAGACATAGAAGGGGGCAGGTTGCACCACCCTTATTCAGGGGCCACTCCCTGTTGCAGGCTAGGGCTGCCCCAAGGATTGTCCTAATTTGTGCCCATGTTTCAGGAGCTCTGATGGGGCTTTGCAGAGGTGCATAATCACCAGGGTACTGGTCCTCCCCAGCCATGTCCCCTCCCACTGCCAAATCTACCCCCTTCCTCTCCTGCCCTACCCACCCCTTGCCTCCACCCTGGCCACAGCCACCCCATGCACCTGGCGCTGCTGCAACATGGCGACCCAACCTACACCCGTCCTAGGCCCAGAGGGGCCCAAGGGCAACAATGAATCTGGCCCTTTGTCTAGCAGACAGAGAAGTGCTTGAGGACTTCAGCCAAGTCACTCATCAAAGTTCCTGACATAGCAGCTGATTTGGAGTGCAAGAGGCTCTGAGTCAAGCCCCAAGAGCAATAGATGAATCCCATCCTGACACCGATTTCGAGTGGCTTAGATGTGACAGTTCTGTGAAGCACAGAAAGGACTCTGTTAATCACGTAAAGGCCTGGAGAACAACAGACCTACATGTGTAGTGGTACTAGAGGCCCCATCCCTGGAGATGCGTGCCCAGTGCACTCATCTTTCTACAGGGATGGGTCCGGCTGACACAGGTCCAATAAAAGATATTACCTCACCCACCTTGTCTCTCCACAGGCATTGGTCAAGAAAGAGATTCCCTTTAAACACACCTAGATTTACAATGTGATGACCATTTTTTCAAAGCAGAATGCACTTTAAACTATCTAACAGTCCAGGCCCCAAGTGTGATCGTTCTATTTGGATAAGAAGTGTCCCATTTCCTGAAAGTTTATTTTCTTATCATCAAAAAAAAATAAAAGCCACACACACATCTCCAAGCTGCTGCTGGGACCTCACAGAGTCTCTACTGTTCCTCTAGTTCAGGGGTAGGCAACTTGCGGCACGCAAACTGATTTTCAGTGGCACTCACACTGCCTGGGTCCTGGCCCCTGGTCCGGCGGGGCTCTGCATTTTAATTTAATTTTAAATGAAGCTTCTTAACTATTTAAAAAACCTTATTTACTTTACATACAACAATAGTTTAGTTGTATATTATAGACTTATAGAAAGAGACCTTCTCACAATGTTAAAATGTCTGACTGGCACGTGAAACCTTAAATTAGACTGAATAAATGAAGACTCAGCACACCACTTCTGAAAGGTTGCCGACCCCTGGTCTAGTTACACACAGCCTGCCAGTCACACAATGGGAGCACAAGCTGTTAACCCTGTCAGGAAAGGTCTTCACCATGCTTAAATGAAAGGTTTCGGGGGACAGACTGCACAATATAAACATCACTACCGTATCTCACAGCTACCACTGCACAGAGCGGTAAAGCAAAAGTAAGCGTGCAATGTTACCCAAATGCATAACGGACCAAGCCACCAGGGATAGAAATATTACTTACAGACATCTAGGAGACTAACAATAAAAAATAAGAACATTACAAAGTGCTCAAGAGGAGCCATTTAACATTGCAATGGAAAGTCAAAGAGAAAACATTTCTAGCAGGAAAGACAGAAGACCCGGGTCTTCTAATTATTAAAACAGAAGTGGCCAGCAAAGAAAAGGAACGCTGTGTTTGTGCCCTTTGGGCTTCACTGTAATGTAAAATGAAAGCCTGAAAGTTTGGGGGGAGTTTCCTGCTTATTTGGGTTATTTTAATGTTAGAATTATCAGCTCTTGACTTGGGATTTGCTGGAGGACTCGAGAACAGTCCTCAATTGAAGGGGGAAAATTTTTTTAATCTTTCGCAAAGAAAGATTTTTTTCCCCAATGGTGGATGTTGAAGTAACATGTTTGTTAACAAAAGCAAAACAGATTTAAACAGCCTGACCAAACACCCCTTCTCCTCTCAACTGCTCTGATTCCAGTCTCCGGTGATCTCACAAGAGGAGTCTTCCAGGAAAATCAGGATAGGCAAGGGTTGAATTTCTAATGTTAACAAAAAAATTCAAGAATAACAAAACCCTTTTTACACACACACACACACACACACACACACACGCACACACACACACACACACACACACACACACACACACACACATTTTTCCACTTTGCAGTTTTCTTTGGAGCCAAGCACTCCACCTTCATACATTAACACTGAAATAACCTGAACCTGCCATTTAGTAGCATTACATGAACAAAACAAAGATGACAAGATAACAAACCAAAGTGATTATCATAATGCGGAGAGCTTGTTCCCCAAGCAAATTCTGAGATGACTCTCAAAACTATCAGTATCTCTTTAGCCCAATTAAAAATTTCACAACCCTCCAAATAATATGCAGCTAAGCCAAGCCTCCGAATGGGTTAGTTGGCCAAACTGACAGGAAAAATCATTCCCCTGAAACAGAAGGGGATTCTAAAGTAAGTCTACAATATGGTTTCAGATTCTTTCATGGATGATTTAAAGCACAGCCCATACTTGGCCTCTCTGAGCAGGCAGCACGCCAACATTTTCTAGCCTTTAACCTAATTTTTCCATAAAGCAAAATCTATCAACAAGTATATTTTAAAAAATTCTGAATTAGCTATGAGAGATGCTCATGAATGTCAGGGAGACACTGAACATTATTAATGAATTTTAATTTTTTTAAGTGGGAGGCAGCATGGTTAGAGCATTGGACTCGGACTGAGGATAGCTGGGTTCTATTCCCTGCTCTGCCACTGGTTTCGTGGGTGACCTTGGGCAGGTCACTTTACGCTCTGTGCCTCAGTGTAAAATGGCAATAATGATACTGACCACTTTTGTAAAGGGCTTTGACCCTACAGACAAAAAGCGCAATATAAGAGTTAGGTTTTATTATTAATAAAAGCCCTTCTCCTGCCTCTCCGCACACAGTCAGGCTGCCCAGATTTAGGATTTGGCTCCATGAGGACTGTTGCCTTGATAGCCCTGGAGACACAAGACTCTGTTTATCCACTGAATGAATACAACCTGGTGCAATCTCCCCCCATCCCCACCCAACCCTTGGCCTCTGCTGAGAGTACCAACAGGATGCCAGATCCTGCCAGCTGTGTGTGGACAGGTTTCTACTGGGAATTGGATGGAGACCCTCCAATCTCACTTCACACAGGCCACTGGCCAGCCACTGGGTGGTGAAGACTGGCTGCAAGTTGTCAGTTTGTGAGGGAGCAGCTGTGCAGCATACCATCAGACCTCTGAGCCAGCTTTCTGTCATTGACAAGAAAGAATAGAGAGGTCCAGAAAGGTACCTGAACAGCAGCCCTGGAGACGCAAGTGCTGCTTTTATCCAGAGAGGATATTCAGCAGGGGCAGCAGTGAAAGCTCCTCAGATTCCAGCCCCCCACCCCCTAAGTGCCACTGACTGCCCTAAAGTGGCTTCCTGTGGGGATGAGAGGGGTGTTTTCCTCCCCAAACCATGCAGCCCTCTGCCTTGCTGCTGAATTAGAGAACATATTGCATTCAGGCACCGTGAGAACTCTCTTTTCCCCTCTTGGTTCTTCAGGGGTTTCTGTGCCCTTTGCTTGAGGCCTCTCTTTAGAGAGACATTGTTTTATCCTTGAAAGAGAATCTCTAAGACAACTCACCAGCTTTAACTGCTCCAGGAGGATCATTTGTATGCTTCAAATAGCATCTTCTATTATTCAGCCCTTAAGAGTCAGGCAACAACAGAGACAAGAGGGCTGCCTAGCACCATCCAAAGCTGGCAACAGCAGCAGCAGATACCTGTGAAGAGTAATACAGATTGTATCAGAGATATATTATTAATTCTCTGTTTGCCCATTTCAGCACAGGGAGGGTGCAAGACATTAAGTACTGTTATGCTGGAAGGTGTTCATAACTGCCTCCTATAGACCATCACAGATATATCGCATGTAGGGGTACGTCCAGACTACCCGCCGGATCGGCAGGTAGCGATCGATTTATCGGGGATCGATATATCTTGTCTCATCTAGATGCAATATATCGATCCCCGAACGCGCTCCCCGTCGACTCCGGAACTTCACCAGAACGAGCGGCGGTAGCGGAGTCAACGGGGGAGCCGCAGCCATCGATCCCGCACCGTGAGGATGGAAGGTAAGTCGGAATAAGGTATATTCACTTCAGCTACGGTATTCCCGTAGCTGAAGTTGCGTATCTTACATTGACACGCCTCCCTAGTGTAGACCAGGCCTAGATGAGATGCGATATATCGATTCCCGATAAATCTATTGCTACCCGCCGATCCGGCAGTAGTCTGGACGTACCCTAAGAGAGTTAGTAAGAAACTTTCCCTCTGGATAGGTTATTCTAAATTGTCCACTTGCACCTTCCTCCAAAGCAGCTGGTACTGGCCTATTGTGAGTTAAAGGACACTGGAGTAGTCAGGTCTGGCAGTTCCTAGTAACTTTGGAAAGCTTGAAATCCAAACCTGGATCTGGATTCCGTTTTTGCAATTGATCTTTATCTGTGTATTGGGCCAAACCAAAACCCCAGGTTGGAGATGTTCAAAATCCAGGTCGACACTTTCTGGGACAATTACTTTTGAAGTACACCCATCACTAACACATGAATGGACTGAGGGTCTGATCCTGATCTTCTGACTCAGGAAAGACTCCCGTTAAAGTCCATCTATCTAGCCTCAATTTTTCTGTAACATTTGTCACCACTGTATGCAAGCATGGAGGTTTAGGGTATTTTTCCTGGAACAGAGTGTAGGATGGAGCCCAAAGTGAGCAGAGCAGCTGTAAAAGCAACCAGCAGATTCTAGAAAGCATAGATAGCCCCTGCTCCAAAGCTCTGGCCCCTTGACATTGGTGCTTAGGAACTTTTATAACCATCTGCAGAAACTGTGGTAGAAAACCAGTGTAAAACAATGGAGTCTTTTTTTTTAAATTGCTAAATCAACAAAAATTAAAATATTGGGATGGACCTGACTGCCTCTGCTTATATTTCTTGTCCTCCCAGATATATGATATGGAGCACACATTCTTTAGCCATGGGGAGAAAAAGAAGATTTTGATGGAGATAGATCCTCTAACCAGAACAGAGACATTCAGATCTGGAAATGGCAGAGAGGAAATTTTAGAAATATATGACTTTAAAAATGTGAGTATGCCAGTTTTCCTAAACCTTCTGCAACGAGGCAACCAGATGGTCATGACACAGCGACGGTTTAAGGACATTAATTATTACAATTAGATGGGCTTTCGGGGGGGCCCTGCAGTTTCAGTCCAGTTTCTTGTAGGAATGTGTCAATATCGTAACTGGTACCACTGTTCACAGTCACAGCAGAGACACCAAGTGTGGAAAGGGGAATACTTACTGCTATCTATGCTGAAGCCACTTCACACTGGGTATTTCCTTCTCTGATCAGGTCTCTTATGTTAAGCAAGGATAAGACTGGACAAATAGTTGGATAGGACACCTCCACAAATAAGAGTTGGGAGCCTGATAATTTTCACTGAGGAGCTCCAAATATTTTGCAATAACTGAACAATAGCCCTCAGAGGTATATCCAATTACCTCCATTAGACAGATAGGAAAACTGAGGCATAGACAGGTTAAGTGACTTGTCCAACACTGCCCGGCACATCAGTGGCAAATCCAGAAATAGTATCCAGGTCTTCTGATTCTCATTTCTGCCTGTACTTTAACCACTAGACCATACTCTCCCATATATTAGATATCATACCCTATCCAAAGTCTTAGTCCTGTTGTTCCACCCTTTTGAATTCCCTCTGCAGTTCCATTGCAGAATTAGTCTTCACTTACCTTATGCAAGCTTGACTTCACTGGAGCTGATAATGTGCTTAAAATTAAGCACATGCTTAAGATCTTTGTTGGATTAGGGCAAGGAGTGCTCAGGGAGATCAAGTCCTAAAAGCTGTTGTATAGTGCTGCTCGAGTTAGCTGAGTGAGTGATGCCACTTCATGGCGTGCTTTGGAGATCCTTCAGAAGGAAAGATCCTATTCTCCCATATGCTCTCAGAGGCATTTAATACCAGAGCTCTTCACCGTGGGGATGGTGATGTTCCATGAAAACCTGGTTTGAAATCAAGATCTAGTCATTGGATTTATCCTTGCAGATGAATGTGACTGTAGTAAATCTACAAAAAAATGGCATGTTTGTCTGTCAGGAGAGCATCAAAACCTCATGACCAGATAAGATGATCTATTTGAATCCTAGTTATAATTCCTAGGCAAATACTCTGCTCAGTGCATGTCCTGAAATCTTCATCTAATAATCTAGCAAGAGTTGAAGGCTGAAGATTCATATATTCAAAATGGCCAGATTATACTTTATTCATTTATTTGTGATGACTAAAGCATGTGATAGTTACAAAGAAGTGGGTATCAGGATGGCGTTTTATTAAGCTCTTCCTTTAGCTATTTGTAAATAGCACCATTCTCCAAACCCTTATATTGCAATATCCTTTAGGAGATCTTTTTAGTACATCTCAGCACCTTTGCACAAAAACTAACAAAAAACGTAACTAAACTGTGATCCAATGAGATTCTCCTTGTGCTGCTATTTAAACTTTCACATTTCATTTGCCTGGTTGTTGTTGCTTTTAGGGAATAACTGGCATCTTTTTTGGAGAACTTCAAAAATGCTTCATCAAAACTCAGATTAAAGCAATACCTGAAACTACGGAGGCTGAAATACAGGAACCTAAGGTATGTAAATAAAATAAAATAAAAATCTGCATAAGTCACTCCATGTGAAGCTGACTTCGATAGTTTCATCCAGGAATCAGAGCATGTTCTCATTGGAATTCCATCTGCTCCGTCCTTCACTGACAGTTTGCTACTACGGAAGAACAAGCATTGCGATGGTTTCATAAAATTATCTTGTTTCAGAGGATTGCTGGTAAAAATGACAATTCAAAGAGACAGGATCAGACAGAAGACAGACAAAATCCCCACCAGTACAATACCAAGAATCAAGAACAATAATCCTGCTGTAGTTAAAAGGCCACATGGCAGCTCAGGATTAGCAGACACCAGAAGTCAATCTAATGAATTCTTCCAGAAAGATCTGCCCTCGCACTCTGTGAGAGAATTATGCAAAGGACATGAAATAACAAGAGCAGCTACATTTAGGCAACAGTGAATCACTAAGGCTCTGATTCAGGAAAGTACTTCTGCATGTGCTTAAATCCCATTGTAGCCAACAGAATTTAACCATATACTTAAAATTTTGCAGGTGCAGAAGGGCTTTTCTGATTCAGGGACTAGATTCTGGGGTTTATTCGTTTGAGTTTTCAGTCACAGATTCTTTGGATATTTCATGAGACTCTAGTAGAGCTTTTGGGTCATCGAATAACTATGATTTTTTAATCTTTACCAAAACAGTATTTCCTAGGATAGAGAATAGAAAGGGAAAACCCAGTGTGATAAACTAAGATTTAAGATCTAGTCATTTCTTCCTGTGCATGGCTGCATAGCCAAGAAAAACAAACACTTGGCTACTCCGATCAGCAATCATTTCTCTCCTCCACCCAATATCCCAATAATAAATAGATGGTGGTTAAAGCAGATCAAAATCTGAAGGGGAGCTCAGCAGCTTTGAGAGCTGTTGTGATGGGTCTTGGTGTAGTTTAGCAATGGTAAATAGCACACCAGCATTCTGCATACATGTGGTATTTAGTAAAGAGCTTGGTGCAATCTTCTGTATAGCCTCATTCATAAAATCTGCATGCCAAAATACGCTACAGAATAATGTAATAGGAGAGACATCTGGTATAAATGACAGAAAGCAGTGGTTCAAAGGCATCTTGTGAGGAATAAATGAAAATGCTTGACCACAAATTAGTAACAGAAGGAGAGAGAATTTAAGAGGAATGAGCAAAGGAGAAAGGAGATGTTTCAATCTGAGATTTGAAAGGAGTTGGAAAATTGATGAATCAGAGAATACAGAAGGCTATTCCAAATGGCAGTTGTTGCAGAGGAGAAGGCTCTTGAAGCAAGATTGGGTATGTCTACACTGCAATCAGAGGTGTGACGTGACTGCAGCAGATGTAGACACACCCAAGTCAGCTTTGATCTATCAAGTTCTAATAACAATAGCAGTGGATCTGCAGCAGCACAAGCGGCAGCATGGCTTGTATGAGCCCATCTGGGACCCTGGGCATGGAGCGGCTAGCCCACACTGCCACAGCTTCACTACTAATGTTACTGGAGCAAGCTACCTCCAGGCTAGCTCGGATATGTCTACGCATGCTGCAGTCTCACCTCTGACTGCAGGGTTGACATATCCACGAAGTGACTGGAGAGAAAAGAGAGCTAGTGTCAGGGCCGCCCGGGGGGGGGGGGGCAAGTGGGGCTATTTGCCCCAGGCCCCCACAAGAATATAGTATTCTATAGTATTGCAACTTTTTTTTATGGAAGGGGCCCCTGAAATTGCTTTGCCCAAGTCCCCCTGAATCCTCTGGGCGGCGCTGGCTAGTGTTAGGCTTAGTTCTGTTGGCTAGGAACATGAAAAAAAATCACATCCCTTAGCCGACAGAGCTATGCTGGCAAAGCATTTGTGACATAGGCAAACCCTCAGATAAGCAAAGGAACTGCAGGAGGCATAGAAAGAGACAAGATCCCTGATTATTCTGGTGTCACGTCCTCAGATATAAACCAGGAGTAACCCCATTAAAATCAATGGGGCTTACTCCATGAGGTCACATCTACAGTACACATGCTACAGGTAGGCAGCTGTAGTGTAGGTGCTTCCTGCATTGACGGAAGGCGTTTTTCTGGCAATGTAGGTAATCCACCTCCTCAAGTGGCGGTAGGTAAGTTGATAAAAGAATTATTCCAGCATCTACACTGGGGGTTAGGTCAGTTTAACTATGGCACTCAAGGGTGTGAATTTTTCACACTCCTCAGCAACTCAGCTTAGTTGGTCATAATTTTAACCGTACACCAGAGCTAGAGGTCAGAACTGGGGCCCTAAACCTGTAACGCAAAATCCATGGAGCTTTAACAACAGGGAGTGTATGTTTTGCACTGTTTTAACAAGTCATGTCTTTAGCAATGGAATCTGAGGAGGGGTAGAAGCCGCAGGAGGTGGTAGGGTCTATGCTGGCACACCAAGGTGACGACACCTTCTTCTTTCAGGAAGATGAACTGATGACTACCTACTTGGAGCAATCCATGGTCTGGATTCCAGAGGAAAAACCTATTGACAACAAAGAATTCCTAAAGAGCTCCAAAATTTTTGACATCTGTAAAAATGTGACCATACACTGGATCCACCCAACTCTGATCACAGGTAAAATAGACTTTTCCCTCACCCCTGCAGACTCCCACAAGAGATGTACCATGTTAACCAACCTGCATCTCCAGGAACAGCTTTACAGTCAAATTAACAGTTCCCGTCTTTCTCTCTGAAATTTTGTATGCTGCGAGCTGGCCCAGAACAAGTTTCCTAAGTGGAGTTATAAATCAGATAAATGAATGTGGACAGATCCTTTATTACTACCACGAGAAAACAATCCGTGTAATATAACTAGCTAGGCCTTTTCCCTGCAATAAGTCAATTTATCCTTCATTATCAGCCCTCAATCAGCCTGCCCTCTGTCACAGGAAAAAAGAGAAACATTTCTTTGGCACCTGAAAGGAAGCCAACAATGTCTAGAGAAGATGAATGGAAACCAAGACAACTAAATTCTGTCACTGATTCACTGCGTGACCTCAGGCAAGTCACTTAGCCACTGGGTGCCTCTTTCCTCATCGTAAAGTGGTGATAACAACACTTAACTTTCTAAAGCAGTGTTGAGAGCCTGGGATGAGAGGTACTAGAGTAACGGCAAATACTGTTCTATTATTGAAAAAGAGAACTGTGACTGTTGTGTTCAGAGTAATAACTGTTAAGAGCGTGGAGGTCAGTTAGAAAGACAACTGCTCTGTTGTGAAGCTCAGTTAAAGTGAAGGATCAAATAGTGGGAGTCTCCTGCTTCCACCAGAACTCCACCTCAGGCAGGGGTGGTGGAACCAAAGTGCGCTTTGGGGGACAAGGCCCCCACAATGGAAACATCGAGGGAATAATTTATGTTTACACCTTTGTAACAAGCAAGTTGTTTGATGTGCTCAGGCGAGGCTGGGCCCCAGAGCTGCTGGGGACGAGAGCGTGATCCCAGGGCCTGGAGAGGCTGCCATGGCATTGGGGAGCAGGTGGGAAGCAGGGTGATCAGGCCGAGTCTCAGTACTTCCCCATATGCAGACCCCCCATCCCGCTCCCCACCTATCCCTGATACCCCAACTGCCTCTCCCCTCATGCAAACCACCCACCCCAATCCCCTCCTACCCAACACCCCGATTGCTCCTCCCCCAATGCAGAGCATCCATCTCGGTCCCCTCCTACCTCTGACACCCCAACTCCCCACCCCATACAAACCATCCACCCCACTCCCCTCCACTCCGACTGCCCCTTCCCCCTGCAGACCACTCACCCTACTCTTCACCTATCCCTGACATCCCGACTGCCTCTCCCCCACGCAGAGCCCCCACCTCACTCCCCCCTACCCAATATCCCAACTGTTCTTCCTCTGCCCCGCTGCCCCTGCATCCCTCTGCTCCCAATGCCGAACGCCCACCCTGATGTCCTTTCGCTGCCCCTGACACTCCCATTCCCCATGCTCACTGCGTTTAGGTTTCACTGTGCCCCTTCCCAACCCCAGTCAAAGCAGCTTCCACTGCCTCTGCCCACAAGCCAGCTGCCTGCAGCATGTAGAGAGCCAACATAAAAGCATTACATAATCAGAACAAATTCTGATTGGCTGAACATTCCCCAAGGGGGCACCCTGTACGATTAAGCCTCTTATGGGTGTCTTGTGGGTATCACCCACAAGACAGGCGGGTGCCATTGTGGGACTGTGAAGGAAGGAATAATGTCAAATCAGAGAGATCTGCATTTGTGCCCAATAGAACCTGTCCATGGGCAGGATCTCAGGTGACTTGCTTTGAAAATGTATCAGTTTGTAAGGGCTGGCAGACCAGACACTCTGTGCCATGGGCCAGTGTCTGATTCCATTAAGGCCCATGACTATATAACACTCTTCTTCTCTACACACACACCTGCAGCATCCTCCAGAGCAGGTTTTCTCAAATAGGGGTCGCCACTTCTGTAGGGAAAGCCCTTCGTGGGCTGGGCCGGTGTGTTTATCTGCCCTGTCTGCAGGTCCGGCCGATCGTGGCTCCCACTGGCCACAGTTTGCTGCTCCGGGCCAATGGGACCTGCTGGAAGTGGCGGCCAGTATGTCCCTCAGCCCACACTACTTCTAGCAGCTCCCATTGACCCGAAGCAGCGATCCGCGGCCAGTGGGAGCCGTGATCGGCCGGACCTGCGAACCGGGCTGGTAAACACATCGGCCTGGCCCGCCAGGGGCTTTCCCTACACAAGCAGCGACCCCTGTTTGAGAAACCCTGCTCCAGAGTAACTGTAAGCTAGTGGGATGGCTCAGCAGACAACACCCAGGTGCAGTCAGCACGTTCTGTGACCCCAGGTGTGGAGCCTTCTCTTCCCTAGTATTCGCCTCTCTCTCTTTCCTAAGCAGTCAATTTACAGCTCTTCTTACAAGCACCTGCACAAGGGAAGGGGGAAGGTGAGCTGAAATGAACCCTTTGTTCACTGGAGACAAAGTTTTCCTGCTGCTCCTTCTCACAGCAACACTGCAGGCATTTTTTTGCTTGCTTCTCAGTTTGTATAACATGGAGCTATCTGTGTGTTGTACACAGAGAGCAAGATGTACAAAAGAAAGCAATTCTTTACCCGATGCACCAACCTGTGGAACTCATTTCCAGGAGATGTTGTGAAGGCCAAAAGTATAACTGGGTTTTAAAAAAGAATTAGATAAGTTCATAGAAGATAAGTCCATCAATGGCTATTCGCCAAGATGGTCAGGAACACAACCTCATGCCTTGGGTGTCCCTAGGCCTCTCACTACCAGATGCTGAGACTGGACGACAGTGGATGGATCACTCGATAAATTGCCCTGTTCTGTCGACTCCCTCTGAAGCATCAGGCACTGCCACTGTCAGAAGACAGGACACTTGGCTCAATGGACCATTGGTCTGACCCAATGTTCTTACAATGTTGGGTGTGGTTTAGTGCTGTTTTGGATTTAGTGGGGCTTTGTGCCATATCATGCTAGAGGTGAGCATGCCACCTGCAACTTTTGTCCCTGCAATCTCTCCAGGGCAGTTGTTGTAATGATTGTTTGCGCTGTTATTCTTAGCTCCTGAGCTGCATGACTTTGAAGATGGAGGGGAAGATAATGTCCACTTCCTTGTGACCAAACAAGATGGGGCTGAAAGACAGAATGAGCACCATGTGGATAAGGATGCGAGGCCAGGAACCAAACGCCGGGCCCGGCAGCTAACTGAAGAGGATCTTCCCGTAAATGACTATGTGAGTCCTTGGGCATTATTGGGCAACTGTCAATATTTCACTCTCAGGCTGAACTTCAACAACAGGAACACTCTCAAGCTACGTCATCTGACCTGCATGAGCACCTTTTTCTGACCTCTGTCTGCCCCTGACATGTGACTCTATGAGGCAGCAGCATTAAAGCCCACTGCATTAAAACAAGAATCCCAATAAATGATGACAACATTAGAATGGCGTGGAACAGTCATGCCAAATAGGGGTTTTATTTGAGCTAATGCTCATAGTGTCCCCAAAACATAGTTAACTCATAGCACAGCATAATGGCTGCAATCCTTCTTCATAATAGGAGAGGCCACGGTTCTTTGGTTGTAATATCACATTTGACCTGCCTATGGAGGACTAAGGCAGATAGGATAGTCTAGTGGGCAGGGCACTGGCCTGAGACTTGGAAGACCTGGCTCAGCCACAAACTCACTGTGTGAACTTCGGGGAACTCAGTAACCAACCCAGTTTCCCAGTTCTAAAATGAGGATGATGCTTCCTTACCTCCCAGGGATGCCGTGAGGCTAAAACCCATTAGTGACTGAGGAATGCTCAGATATTAGTGATGAGGGCTGAGAAAGTACCAAACTCGACAGAAAATGGAGCACTACAAACGGAAATTTCAACCAGTGCTAAGATGTGGTGGGCCACTCAAATTCCAGAATAGTCCACTCCAAATGTTCGCGTTGACTCTGTTAATTGTGCACTGTGCTCATGCCCTCCTCTGTGGAGCCATGCTACGAATATCCCCCCAGGAGCAGCATTACCACCTGCTTCTCTTCTCAAGTTCCGGTGAGTAACCCAGGTAACCACTGGGTGATTTTACTAGATTCTCACTGGATCTTGTGTGGACAACAAAAACAATATATCAATGTATTGCATTGAAGTGCTGTACACCTATTAATTAATCCTCACTGCATCCCCATAAGTGAGGTAAATATTATTAGTCACATTTTGCAGCTGGGGAAACGGAGGAACGGAGCAGTTCAATGGTTTGCCTAGTGAGTCGGAGACAGGATTGCAGCTCAGAAATCCCTGGCTCTCAGTCTTGTGCTCAGACTATGAGGCAGCAGCATTTCTAAGACAAGCTGGCCCTCTTGCTTTGGGTCCTGTTCCTTCTAGGGCCAAGAAGAACTAGATGAAATAAGAACTGATTCAAACCTATATCCAAACCTGGAACCACACCCAAAATGAACCTTCAGAAAACCCAGATTGTCATTGTCACATCTTCCTGGAGAACAAGGGAAAAGGCTATTCCTGCTGTGCTCCAAGCACTGGAATACCATAAGTGTTTTAGTCTAGGGAGGTTCAATTAGCTCAGATACAGCATCTGAAGTTTGCGGTGCTGCCCCAAACCTCTGAGCCAACACTAGTTCCACTGCCAGCCAGCAGACTGCTCAGAAATGCTGTCAGATCTCAGGGGTCTCCCAATACTCAGAGCTCCAAACCTGAATTTAGGCACTACTGAATGGCCCCTCTTTCCCTTGTCACTCACGTACTATGACCATCCCAACCCACCCTCTGCCCCCTTCCCCAGTCCCTGGTGGCTCTGCCTCTCTTCCCATTCCCAAGCTCCCAGGGGTGATGCTCCTCTCCTCACAGGACCGCCAGGGATTTAGTGGCTTTCCCCAGCCTGCTGCTTCTCTGCTTTTCCTCCTGGTACTCTCTGCTGTCTCCCCACGGCAGGCCCATTGGAAAGAAGGGGCAGAAGCACTACTTGGAACATGGCCCCCTCCAGCCAGGAAGCAGTGGGGCCAGGAAAGAGGAGCAGCATGGAGGGCAGGGATGTGAAGCTGGCAGCCGGAGGACTGGGAAGGAAAGGGATGGGAGGAGGCCAGGGTGTACCACTTGCCAACAAGCAGAAAGTGAGGTCCAGAGTTCAAATTAGTCTGATGCCATCACGGGTGTCCAAGAGCTGAGCTCTGAGCTGGGAGAGACCTAGCCTGGCATCTCTGGGGCATGGCTGTGCTCCACTGGGCTGGGGTATAGGTGCTGGGTTCATCTGGGGGGGAGGGATCGCTCAGTGGTTTGAGCATTGGCCTGCTAAACCCAGGATTGTGAGCTCAGTTCTTGAGGGAGCCATTTAGGGATTTGGGGATTTATCTTGCTTTGAGCACGGGGTTGGACTAAATGACCTCCTAAGGTCCCTTCCAACCCTGATGTTCTATGATGGTAGCATTTATGGCAGGATAAGCATCCCCCTAGCATTTGGGGGGGGTTAGTATTCCATCAGCACAGCAGCTCCCCATAACTGAACCCAGAGTTTGTGCTCTGCCCCAGGCACTTTCTCCCTCACACCCTCTCCTGGTTGTTTTCTCTTCCAGACGGAGAACGGACTTGAGTTTCACCCCTTGTGGGATGAACGAGGCTACTGCTGTGCTCAGTGTCGCCGCGCCAACCGATACTGCCAGCGGGTGTGTGAGCCTCTGCTGGGCTATTACCCGTATCCCTACTGCTACCAGGGAGGAAGGGTTATCTGCAGAATCATCATGCCATGCAACTGGTGGGTCGCACGCATGTTAGGGAGAGTGTAGGGCCACACACCTGCTGAAGCAATGGAACTATAACTAATATATGTCCTTGCTGTATAGAAGGACCCTATTGTACGCTGCCGCTCAGCTAGCCTCCCTGTGTTACAAGCCTGTAAAATGCAGGCTGTTAACTCCTTGATTCCTGCTGCGTGCTCCAGCCATGCCTGGCTGATCACACCGCCTGTGCTGCTGTTCTATTCTATTCGATACCACGCTCATCCCTGCAGTATCTTGAGTGCCTGCTGAACACAGCAGGTGCAGCCTAACGTTCCCCTGCTTGCGGTGAAATGTTCATGGACAGCATGCAAAGGATGAATAGGCAAGATTGTATCTGTGCTGCACCCTAAGAAACAAGCCAAACAATAAATGTTTTCTATGAGCAATTGCAAAGAAAAGTCATTTAAACTCAGTCTGTGCTGTTTAGTGGGTCTGACAAGTGAGCTCACTGTACAGCTCCAGAGCCAGCTAACATGCGGAGCTCAGGTTGCAGGTCCCTCACTGGGCTCAGCTAGCTAAGGTCATACAAAGGCGAGTGAGGGTTGCAGCACAGTATACGTATCCCTGTTTGTGCCAGACTGCATACAGATTGACTACACTGACCTGGCCATTCCCTCAGCACCTCTCTTGACACAGAAACCACACAGGACTCCTATGGGCACTTAGTTCATCAGAAATACAGGTACCAGGCATTCACATGCTGGCACTCTTCCCTTCGAGTCAGCATCTTAGCGCGATGCTAGGGGCTGCTGGGCTACGGTAGATGCCATCATCTGGCTGAGATACTAGGGCAGGTACCTGTCTCATTTGTAGTCATTAAAATAGCCCATGACACTTCTCACAAGTCCTGGCCAATTTCCTGCTTGTGTAATTGCATTCTGCCTTCTCACATTCCCCCTACCTTTCCAGTTGGACACAGTAGACTTCATTTACATTCCTAAGGAAAAAACAGCCCCCACATGCTGGTTACTGTGTATTTATCCATCTGGAAGAAAACAGAGTCTTCATTCTCAGGTTGGTTGCAACAAGTCAGAGACAGTTTATTTTCCTGACACTTGCAAGGGGAGAGTAAACCCAGACAGGGGTTCCCCCCATCCCAGGCAGGTCTCCGTTAGATAAACAATTAGGGCAAGAATTTATACCTTTTGTTACAGACAATAACGATCAACAACCACATCTTGTTTATACATATTCCTTCTGATATCTTACTTTTCTCAGCAGTTCCTGCTACAGTCTGTATTCCATTCTTATCTAACACAAGGTCAAAAAACAGTATTGCTTACAGTTTTTTGTTCCACTTGCTTTCCACTTGCCCAGGCCCTGCCTGAAATCTTGCGTTATTAGAGCTAGTGTTATCCTGACTCTTATTTTATTCCTAAAAGTTAAGATATCTGCATTCAAATTCCCTTTATCCTCTTCTCTGCTTCCACACTCCCCCCTTTTGTGCTTCCAGCACAACCATCACTCTCAAACCTCTATTCTCATTAAATCTTGTATTTCTGACTCTAGCTCACACGGTACAACCTTCTGGGGTTTAACTGAATACAGTGACAAAGCATGGTTAGTACGAACATGGAAGGTGCTATTATTAATACAACCTTTACAAACTACAATAACCTAACCCTAAACTAAACAACAACAATAAAAGTATTAACTTTCCCATTGTAATAATATGATGGGGGTGCTGTACAGCCTTAGTCGTAAAACACAATACTTAATACATAAAATAGACACTCTATAGGCTGTATGAAAGGCATACTCTTCAATTTGATATATATTTTGGAGCATATGAATTTGCCCTTGTTATTCAGAGATTATCTAGACCTCTGGTAGGAGTGAAAGCAAATTTTGGAACTGGTCAAGTACTAAGGCAGTCCAGTTTAAGGATATCTGAAACCTAAGGGCTGATTATAAAATTTTATCTGCTGGCCAATAAATAATATTATTGCCTGTAGCAGTGGTGAGATTAAAATGTATGCCTTGAAAAGTGGTGGCATTAACATACACACAGTTGTCATTAGCTTGGAAAAGCAGGTGTCCTGTCAGGGTATTTCCTTGTCCCATACCTTCCCAACAGATGTCATAAACAGTGACTTCTCCTAGCTTCAACTTTTGTACCTACTGAAGCTGTGGGGGCTTTAAAGGCCAAAATGTCCATTGGCTTACTATCCCTATCCAAACATCGGGCATTATTCCAGGAGCACTGACTATAAGTCAGCTAGGCATACCAGGTGGTTAAATTTCCCAAATATCTCAGTGAATTATCCAATCCCACTTGCATCCTCCCCACGGACCCAGCAGGATTCGGTATGTGGGAGCCCACACCCCTCCAACCAGCCCATACGCTTGGAAAGAGCACTGTGAGCATCTACACTTCCATCCTGAAAATCTCCAAGTATGTCTCCATGGCCACAGATCAGATAGCATTCCTGAAGCACTAGTAAGGGCAGCGGGCCAAGCCTGATGCTCAAGATCACTCTGAATGGCCATGAGCTGGTTATTCAGAAAATCCTGAATTTCTGAACATGCCAGATCCCACTGTAATCCCTTTCCTGCCTCACTGATATTCAATATCATCTCTGTCAACAGCTTCTGGGTCATTAAACTAAGGGCAGAAATAACATGTACATGTAATTCACCAACCCCAGCCTGTACCTGTGTTAACTGTGCTCCAATAATAAGACCAGTGGCCTTTTCCAGTTGCTCTAATTTCTCATCATGCTGTTGACCTTTGTAAATGTTCCAAATTGCTGCTGCACTATTGGCACCATCCCATAGGGATCATTAAGGTGTAAAGGCCTTGGCCATTGGGTTTCATTAGAGTATATGGTATTGTCTGTATTAGGATGTATTACAGGGGTGGTAGGGGTAGTAAGGATAACGGCAGGGGCAGTGGTCGTGGCAGCAAGGCGCCTTAGGTATTCATCATCTGAAAGCCAATTAGGAAGGGCTATACATCCTGAAGGTACTTGTCCAAAAGCACAGAGCCCAGTCCCGGAATAAACCCAAACCACCACTCAATACCACAGACTCAAGCATGGTTCCCACAAATTCCTCCCTGCCAGGTTACGATACTCCGTCTCTTCCACCAGAGCCAATTCTTAACGTCTTTTGTAGTCAAGAATCCCTGGACTTTGGTGGTTTCAGCGGAACAAACATACATTCTTCTTCTTCTTCCTTCCTGGAACAGTCATGGTTCAGGATCATACCGGGGGAGGTTACCAGGACGTTACTCTGCAATAACTGGGTTCCTCCAGCAGATGGTGAATGTATGGTGGTTCTGTTAGTGGACAAGGGAGAGGTTACCAGCACTTCACCTTGTCCTTTTCTGCTGCTGTCCAGAAGGAGAAAAAAGGGTACCAGAAGGAGGGACAGGCTGATCAGCAGTCTGAGGGTCATCTCGAGGTGGAGGGGCCTTTTTGCAGTGAGAAGCATGGGTCCAGGCAGTCAGTCCTTGGCACTTCACAGTGATGTTGGTAGTTAACAGGACTTGGTAAGGGCCTTTCCAACGCGGGGTCTGAGCGGTCTTTCGTTGATGGACCTTTATGCAGACCCAGTCTCCTGGATCCAGTGAATGGCAGGGTTGCTCAGGATCCTTGGATAGTGCTTCTTTTACCTGTGTATAAAAAGACCTGACGCATTTCATTAGTGTCTGGCAGTAATTAAGCATTGTATCTTCCATCAAATTAATGTTCATCTGGGCAAGGGCCAGTGGGGGTGCAGTCAGTAGTCGCATCGGGTGCCCTGTCAGGATCTCATGTGGACTAAGTCCAGTCTTCCAGTTGGGAGTGGCCCTCATGCTCATCAATGCTAATGGCAGGGCATTTGGCCATTTTAAGTTTATTTCTGCACAATTCTTAGCCAGTTTGTTTTTCAGAATCCCATTCTGATGTTTCACTGTCCCGGCAGAATGTGGGTGTTGGGGACAGTGGAAGTTGTGTTGGATCTGCAAGGTTGCACATAACTCCTTTACAATCTGTCCAGTAAAATGAGAACCACGATCACTGTTGATATTCACAGGTATGCCAAACCTTGGAATGAAATCTTTAAGCAAAATTTTCACAACAGACTTGGTGTCTGCTCTCCTACAAGGGAAGGTTTCAACTCAACTTGAAAAACATCAAGTAATACTAACACGTACTCATAATTGGAACATTTAGATATTTGAATAAAATCAGTTTGAATATTTACAAAAGCTCCCCAAGGGGTGTGCTGCTTTTATAGCTTAAACTACTTTTCCAATATTATATTGCTGGCAATATTATTCCAATATTATATTGCTGACCCTCCTCCCTCAGTAAGTCTCCAGGAAAGGCAGATTAGCACTGTATGTGGCCAACACTACTGCAAGCATCACAAAGCATTTTGGGGAGGGTACAAGGTGTGTGAGTGGAAAGTGGAAGTTTCCTTTGCAAGTACAAGAGGCCGAGGGGGGGAAGAGAAGAAGAAGAAAGGAGCAGAGAATGAATGAATTAAACACTGCAATTAGCAAACTCAGTCCAAAGATAAGACGCTGGCTCCTGCCCAAGGACACTGCTTATAGCCAAGACCTAGCTGACAGCTGAGAAAGACAGGGCTTAAATGTGCCTGAAAGAAATCCAGCTGCACAGGCCTGCAAAATAGCAAGGCCAGCAGGAAGGAAAACAGCAGCTCTAAGACTACAGAAATGGAAAACACCAACTACCAGGCAAATTAAAATTAGGTGCATAACAATCTCGTTAACTGCAGCAATCATCACCTCTTTGCTCATGCGTGCCATCCAGTGGTGCATGCGAGCAAACAGGACAAGAGCACCTGAGGCGCAACCAGGTGGCCGTCCACAGAGTGCCAAAGGTGATTGGGGTGTAAAGTGCACACAGCAGTGCTCCAAGAACATTTCTCAGCTTTTGGCACAGCCTCTGTCACACATATTAAAACCTGAGTATTTAAAACCTGAATAAAACCTGATAGTATCCAAACCACTTTGTATTCCAAGTTGGATAAACAAGTATCTGCACTTAGCTCTAACCCTTCTGTTGGGTCTAAACTTTTGGTGAACTTTGGAGCCAAAAAAACACCCAGACTGGCCGTCTCTGCATAATCCTTTCTGAACCTTTTTTTGAACAAAGCACTGACCTGCAAACTACTCATGACACCCCCTTCCTCAAGTAGCCATTAGCCTTTATCTCTATGCATTTACTTGTTAAACTTGCTCTTCCTGTAAAATCTTGATTGATTATGCATGACCATTATCTTTTGTTAATCACTTTGTTTACTTCTGTGTATAAATATTGATGCCCACCCCTAATAAAGGGGCCACACTTATTCTAAAGCTTTTGGGGTAGTGTGTGCCCGTTGATCAACGCATTTGTGTCTGGTCTCTGACAGAATTGTGGGCCCATATTCCAACTCCGCACAACCTCGGGTGTTGGAGAGGTGAGTGAGGACTTGCTTTATTACCTAACAATTTGGGGGCTCGTCCGGGATTCCTTCTGGTGCGGTACCTCTGTCCAGTGGTCAGACCACTCATATATGAATTGGCAAGGCGCCACAGGAGATTTCTCCTAGCCAATTCAATATTGAGAGGTCGTGTATTGGACAGCAGGGTAAACGCCAGTTGGAGGGCTCCTGTCAGACACCATGGGTCAAGGGACTAGCGTGCCTCTTGAGAGTCCGTTGGGGATTGTAAATAAGTTATGGAATGAAGGGAAACTCCCAGTACAGACAGGAATGTCTAGGAAGAAGTTGTACACACTATGTGTAAGGAATTGGACTGGGTATACCGCGGTATTGGCCGACTCGGAGATGAGGTGGCCTTCGTATGGCTCTTTCGAGCAGGCTGCCTTAAGAGGAGTAAAGAGCCAGATCGAAAAAGACCATCCGGGACAGTTATGTTACTGGTTTTGTTGGGACACAGCAGCAGAGCTGTGGAAATCTTTAAAAATTATGGCAGTCAGGTACTCTCCCGAGAGTGAACCCCCTCCAGGTTATTTCGATGAAGGGTGTAGACCACGGCGTGTTTTGACTCGTCAGCTGGTCCCCTCTGCACCTGCCCCTATTCCTCCTCCGCAGGGGAACTCTCTCCTTGTAGCAGAGGGGAATCTGCAGGATCCCAGATTGGAATTTGTGCAGAAGGATGAGGAGGAATTGGAGGGGCCAACCTCGGGAGGAGTAGTTACTAGGCTTAGGTCCAAGCAGGTACAGCAGGGTGCATGCCCCCCCCCTGAGGATAGCCTAGAGGATGTCTCTGTCAAATCTCTTGCGAACAATAAAAGTATGGTTATAGAGATGCCTTTACAGGTGCACGATCAACCTTATATGAGCAATGATGGACGATTGCAACATGCTAGTATTGTGGAATATAAAGGATGGCTAGAATGGGATTTGAAAGAGTGGGGACAGTTGTCAGGGTCTTTTGGGGAAAATCCCCGAAAGATCATAGAACTTCTAGAAAGATTGTTTTTAAGTTATAATCCTACTTATACGGATGTGGATCAGTTGTTAAGTAGAGTTTTGACCGGAGAAGAACGTAGTAGATTGTGGATGGCAGAAAGGACATGGGGAGATAGCAATGCAGCTAATCTTACTTGGATGGATAGGCGGGATCTGGCCGCTGGCTGGAATCCCCTAGACTGGACTCAGCTAAGGCTGACTCAGCTGCGAACAGATAGAGAGCGATTGTTAGAGAGACTCAAGGAAATGGCTCGCCGCTCGCCTAATCAGGCTAAGTTCATGCAGATTCGGCAGGAATCTGATGAGCCGCCCAGAAAGTTCTGGTCGAGGCTATTGGAGGGGGCCCGAATGTTCACTCAGATGGATCCTGAGAGAGAAGCAGACCACCCTACTCTTATTTCATTTTTTGTGAATCAGTCGGTGCCCCCTGTAAGGGATTACTTCTTAAAGTTTCGCCCTGGTTGGGGAGGTGAGTCAGTCACTTCAGTGTTGGAAGTAGCTGATTTTGCCTGGGAGAAAGAAAGGGAAAGTAGTAAAAAGAAAGAGAAAAAGGAAGAATATAAGCTGATGGCTTTAGCTTTTCACGGTGGTGTTCGAGGCAAAGGCCGTGGCCATGGCAGGGGATTCCAGGGTGCCCGGGGAAGAGGGTCCTGGCGACCCCAGCCATCAGGAAATTGTTTTCAGTGCGGACAGCCTGGTCACTTTAAACGTGAATGCCCCTGGGGACGCCCAGAGGGTCTGGTTGCATCCGCAGATGCTTATACAAGTGAGGAATACACCCCTGCACCACCAGCTCAGCCCATCCCCCAGGCCTGGATCAACTATGGAAAACAGCAGCAGCCGCAGCAAACTCAGCCTCCTCAATGACGGTACCCCGGGGGCGAAGGCAAACAATGTGATGGTCTTATTTCCTTAATGTCTTTAGCCGGCTCCTTTCTCACTTTCTCTCCTCCCAGCGAAGAGCCTCGTTTAACCCTTTCAGTCCAGGGACTGCCTGTCTCTTTCCTCATTGATACTGGGGCTACTTTCTCTCTTTTAAATCATGCCCCCTCTCCCTGGCTATCCTCTGAGGTTAAAACTGCGACTGGGGTGGAGGGCAACCCACAGTCTCTGGGACTCACTTTGCCTTTGAATGTTATTTATGCTGATAAATGTTTTTCTCACCGTTTTCTTTTTTCCCCAGCTTGTCCGATCCCTTTGATGGGCCGGGATTTACTCTGTAAGCTTGAGGCTACTTTAACCTGCACTCCTGAAGGGGTAGGATTATTGATGACAGTGTTAGGAGATTCGGCCCCTACTCAGGGTAATTGGGAAACACCCCCCTCTCTCTCCCCTGACCTCACTGACTTGCCTTCAACCCTCTGGGGAATTTCTGACACTGATGTTGGCCTGCTCCTTTCGGCAGAGCCCGTAAGGATTCAGGTAAAGCCTTCCTTAACCCCCCCGTCAGTCCCTCAATACCCCCTGTCGCTGGAAGCCCGGGAGGGCATCCGCCCCATTATTGAGGGATTCATTGCACAAAAGCTAGTCCGCCCTCAGCGCACTCCCTGTAACACCCCTATACTGCCTGTCAAAAAGCCTCCTAAAAAGGACGGAGACCCTGTTCGTTGGCGCTTTGTACAGGATCTACGAGTTGTTAATCAGTATGTGGTCCCTCTTCATGCAGTAGTTCCTGACCCAGCTACTATCATCAGCCAAATCCCCTGGGATGCTGAGTGGTTCACTGTTATTGACTTAAAATCAGCTTTTTTCAGCATTCCTGTGCACCCAGACTCTCAGTATCTCTTTGGTTTCACCTGGGAGGGACAAAGTTATGTCTGGCAACGACTTCCTCAAGGCTACAGAGACAGCCCCACGATTTTCAGCCAGTGCCTCCGCCACGACTTGGAAGGTTTCACCAGTCCGCAGGGATCCACATTGGTCCTATACGTAGATGACATCCTATTAGGTAATCGCGAAGAAGCTGCCCTCCGCATCGATGGTAAGGCACTTTTATTATACCTACACACCAGAGGCCACAAGGTAGACCCTAAAAAGATTCAGTGGGTCTCACAGAAGGTCCGATATCTGGGCTTCCTGTTAACCCCAGAAGGAAGACAGATGGACCCAGCCCGCATAAAGACTATTCAAAACTGCCCTCTACCGAACACCAAGAAACAACTTCGAGGTTTCTTAGGATTAATTGGCTTCTGTCGCCCCTGGTTGCCGTCCTGCGGGGAGTTAAGCAAACCGCTCCACCGACTCACTGCTAACCTTGCTCCTGACCCTTTGCAGTGGTCCCCGGACACTATTCAAGCCTTTCAGTTACTCAAGGACAGTGTGGCCTCCTCCATGTCTCTCCGCCCCCCCAATTACAGCAAACCCTTTCACCTTTTTGTCCACGAGAGGGGCGGAATTGCTAGTGGTGTCCTTACCCAGCTGAGCGGGCCCCACCATTTCCCGCTTGCTTTTTACTCTCAGCAAATCGACCCTGTCGCTCAGGGAACCCCATCCTGCACCCGGACTCTGGCAGCAGCTGCCCTGCTGATCACAAAGGCAAAGAGCCTAACCCTGGGTCATTTTACCACGGTTTGGACCTCTCATGCCTTGTCAGCCCTTCTGCGTAGGGGCACAACCCAAGTCTTTTCGGCCCATCGTCAGCAACAGCTAGAGGCCGAACTCTTAGAAGACACTAACCTAATTTTTGAAAGGTGTGGACCCCTTAATCCAGCTACCTTGCTTCCTGACCTGCCAGTCCCCCAGGACCAGCACGACTGTGTGGAAGTAGTTTCCAGCATCTTACAGATAAGAGACAACCTGTTTGACGTGCCACTGGACAACCCCGATTGCATCCTCTTCTCGGACGGAAGCTCCTTCTATGTTGATGGCAAGCGTTTCACTGGTTATGCTGTCACCTCTGAATGGGACATTCAAGAGGCCGCCTCACTGCCAGGCAACTGGGGAGCCCAAGCCGCTGAACTCTATGCCCTGGCCCGAGCTTGCCAGTTGGCCGCTGGTAAGACCGTTACCATTTTTACTGATAGCAAATATGCTTTTGGAGTTGTGCATTGTCATATCCACCTCTGGAAGTTTCGAGGTTTCCAGACAGCTGCCGGTAAACCCATTCAGCACCTCCCCCTCATCCACAAGCTTTTGGACGCCCTCCAAAAACCCTCTGTCCTGGCTGTAGTTCACTGCCGGGCCCATACTAAAGATAGCAGCCCCGTTACCCGTGGGAATGCCCTGGCTGACGCCTCCGCCAAGAAGGCTGCCACCTTACCTTTAGCCATGCCCACATTGGCTATTGCAACCTCCTCCTTTACTCCACCGCACCCCGTACCAGTACCCGCTGCTGAACTAAAATCATGGGAAAGCCTCGGGGCCACTCTGGTCAAAGGGACCTGGCTTATGCCAGATGGCCGAGCCTGCCTCCCTCGCTCCACATACCCCGTGGCAGTTCGCTGGCACCATGATAAAGGGGGTCACTACGGCACGCACGCCCTCGTGGACACTATCGCTCGCTTTTGGTATGCTCCAGGCATTCAACCCTATTGCCTATCAATAGTGAAAGCATGCAGCACATGTCAGCGTAATGGACCTGCTCCACCTCTTAACAAAATTAAGGGTGGAAGACCTCCGCCTGCTGCTCCATTTCAACATCTTCAAATTGATTTTGCAGATATGCCAAAGGCTTTTGGAAAAAAGCACCTCCTTGTTTTGGTTTGCCCTCTGACTTCCTGGGTCGAAGCTTTTCCTACTGCTAATTGTACTGCTGCCACAGTGGCGAAGATTCTCCTTAGAGATATTGTACCCCGTTTTGGCATCCCTCTTGTGCTCGACTCAGATCGCGGACCTCACTTTACTGGTCATGTCCTTGGCCATTTAGAACAAGGACTGGGCATTTCACACTCCTTCCATACACCCTACCACCCCCAGTCTAGCGGGAAAGTTGAGCGTATGAATAGGGAACTTAAGTTTACATTGGCTAAATACTGTCAGGAAACAGGATTAAAGTGGCCTCAGGTACTTCCCTTGGTCCTGTTTCACCTTCGTACTCGCCCAACCCGCGCATTGGGATTATCCCCCTTTGAACTGCTCTATGGACACCCCCCTTTCAAAGGCGGGGCGCTACCACGTGCTGATGTTTCACTATTGGGAGGGGATCATATGACTGCGTGTCAGTTTCTCTCCCTACAGGCTCGCCTCCGTACCCTTTGGAAAGCCTCGCAGTTTTCCCAGACCGTGCCGCTGGAGGAACAAATCCACCCGTTCCAACCAGGGGACTTCGTCTGGGCCAAAAAGTTCGTTCGTGACGACACCCTCCAGCCAAGGTTTACTGGACCCCACCAGGTTCTTTTGACAACCCAGACTGCAGTGTTCCTGGAAGGACGCAAATCTTGGATCCACCACTCCCACGTCAAGCCAGCCGTAGTGGACCACAGTGACGGACCAGCAGCTCTTGTCACCACTGAGGACACTGCCTTCGACCAGTGGACCAGCTTACCTCTCTCAAACATTAGACTTAAATTAACTCGGAAAAAATGAGAGGACCCTTTATTCTGACAACTGTATGTTTTTTATGCTTTTTCAGTTTATTTTCTGCTTATGAAGATAATGCTTTTATTAGATATTCCCACGAGGTTAAAACTCGTATTTTAGGAAATAGAAGTAATTGCTGGGTATGTACTCAATTTCCAGTAAATGCAGCACAGGGACTCCCCTTCACACCCATTCCCCTAACCACTGCTAACATGACTTGGATGCCACCGACTAGAATAAAAGATCCAGTCCAACCCAATCTTACATGGGACAAAACAGAAGTGCCAATTAACAAATATCTCAGGGTAACCAATCAAACAGGATCACTGTGTTTTGTTAAAGAAAAAGGGTCAACTTTTGTGGGAACAAGTAAATGCAACATATATTTTAATGGCACCGCCTTTAGTAAAAATCTTGGCTTCAAGCCTTGCGCATCCCACTTATCCCATATGTGGATCCCTCACCCCGATCCAACCTTTTCAACTTTTTCATGGAGGGGCAGGTTTTCAGAGTCAGTTTTTAAAAAGCCCTGCTCAGAGCTCGAGGGTGTCCAACTAATTGTTAAAGGATACACAATTGCCTTCTACAACTGCTCAAGCAGTACTACACTGCCCTTTGAGGACAACACTACCAAATTGTGCCTCTGCAGTTCACACAACGACCCCTCTGCGTTACCAGGGGAACAGTGGTACAACGGGCGGTGGGTTACCTCCTACTTTGAGAAATGGAATACCCAAAACGCATTATATGGAACATACTGGGTGTGCGGGCCCAAGGCTTATTATTTCCTCTCCCCTGATTGGGCAGGGTCATGTTATTTGGCATGGCTAGCACCGCCTTCTCGGATCTCCCTCACTCCCCCTCATTTTCCCCACGTTCGTAACATCCGTGAAACTGACAGAGATATTAATCTCCGTGATGGTTTGTCCTGGCAGCGGTGGGCTGGTCACACTAGCTTGAAGGGTGCTATCATCCGTCTACAGGGACTATTAGAATCTTTGACCAATGAAACTGCAACCCTATTTGAGAACCAGGCCGGGGAAATGTCCCAGCTGCGCCAGTTGGCTTTGCAAAACAGAATGGCTTTAGATATGATGTTAGCAGCCCAGGGAGGAACTTGCGCCCTCATAAATGAAGAATGCTGTGTTTTTGTAAATGACACCTACTCTGACACTTTTCAACGTACCAAACACCTAAGGGAAATGGCTAAAAACTACTCCTCTGGCCAGCCACCTTATGATTGGTGGGGAGCCTTATGGAATTGGCTGCCCGGATTTGGGTGGGTTAAAAACCTCTTGGTGGGTGTTGTTGGGGCCATGGTAGTCCTTATAATACTGTGTTGCTGTATTCAGTGTGTCCCCTCCCTCATAAACTCATGTAAGTCAGTTTATTCTTTTCCCACTTCAGCTAAAAGCCTTACTCTCTTCGAATTGGCCCAGGCTGAAATTGCCAAGCGGCCCTTGAGATCTTGAAATAGGGTGTAGCTTTTTGATTAATAGTTATCTCAAAGCTACAAATGGAGGAATGTTGGGTCTAAACTTTTGGTGAACTTTGGAGCCAAAAAAACACCCAGACTGGCCGTCTCTGCATAATCCTTTCTGAACCTTTTTTTGAACAAAGCACTGACCTGCAAACTACTCATGACACCCCCTTCCTCAAGTAGCCATTAGCCTTTATCTCTATGCATTTACTTGTTAAACTTGCTCTTCCTGTAAAATCTTGATTGATTATGCATGACCATTATCTTTTGTTAATCACTTTGTTTACTTCTGTGTATAAATATTGATGCCCACCCCTAATAAAGGGGCCACACTTATTCTAAAGCTTTTGGGGTAGTGTGTGCCCGTTGATCAACGCATTTGTGTCTGGTCTCTGACAGAATTGTGGGCCCATATTCCAACTCCGCACAACCTCGGGTGTTGGAGAGGTGAGTGAGGACTTGCTTTATTACCTAACACTTCCATTTGGTTTTAAACTAGGCTATCCTGTAGAAAATTAAACACAACAATTCTAGCCACAAGACAAAACACCACAAGGACATAGGACACAGAACACAATTTCTATTGTGCCAGTAAATGCATGGCACGTTGGCTTGCTCTTTAACTGGCATTAGCTTTTTCTAATTTTCTAAAAGACAAAAACATATTTCTACCCCTTCTGGGGTGATCAGTCATTGTTTAAAATATTTCTTTCTTATACAAATACCCTTGCTGATTGCAGGCAAAACAGAGGAATTACCCCCATATTTTTCTGTGTTTGTTTCACAGGCAGGCCAGGTTTCAGTGGCTTATACCTTATCAATTAGACAACCCACACCAGCACACAGATGCCCCCCGGGCTGCTTTTAGATCCAAAGCCATTCACAGGTTAAACTTTTACTTAAAACGGACACAATTAACTTTTAGCAGAGTTCTGATTGCCTGTTACCTTTAACTCCTGTTTTCAAAAAAACACAGTAATCCAAAAAGGAAAACACCACCTATTGTAGCCCTTTGGAGCCCAATAGGATTTTAATTAAGTAGCATTGCATATTTGCATTTTCCTCACCCCTTTTACAATATATACTCCACATGTTTGTTTCCTTGACATTCCTTTCATACAACTTGGGTGGTTAGATTCCAATAGACACCCCATATGTTTTTCTAATCTGACTAAAATGTTCATAGCCAAATGATTTTAATTAAATAGTCTCTTGCCTGGATTTATTTACAGACATTTCTTTGGAAAAAGGGCCCACTTTTCCTTCAGAGTGGCTGCAAAGAAACCAAGAATTCTTTTTCTTTTTAGAGTTTTTACAGACTCCAACTGATAATTCCCTCAAGCAACTACAGAGTTAACTTCTTACTTTTTCCTTAAATCGCTTGCTTATTTCCCAAAATGACACCTTAATCAACTCAGATTTTACCATTCTAAGTACTATTTTAGGGATTTAAATTCCCCATGTCTGCACTTATTGCGTCCTTTATTCTGCCACTATGCTTTTAAGGTTATCAACCCGTTCCTTTATCTGTTGCCTGCCTGCTTGTTTGGGTCCAATCCTTTTTCTCTTGCTGCATCGTTACTTTCCATGGGCACAGGCTTTGTTCCATTACCAATTTAGCAAGGAGGGTGGTCTTCGCAACTAACCCTCACCCCTCCTGGTCCTGTTCTTAAACATTCTCACGCACAAGGCTACCTGAGTCCTCCTCCACGAGGCTTACCACCTGGACAGAATGCACGGCCAATTGGCGTTTTAACTGATCAATTTTCTCTAGCTGTCAGGTACACATCTCTTCCCTTTTCCCCAATTCCTTTTATTGCCCGGTCCTGCTACAACTAGGGGTAGACCCAGCTGCAATCTTTTTTTTTTTTCCCCATACTCACAAACACATTGTCTGGGCTGGCCAGGCCCAGGGGTAGGGGAGAGAGAGAGAGAAAGAGAGGTGGATGGGAGGTTATCCTGCGCCCAGGTTGTCCAGAGGAATGCTGCAAAAAAAATAAAATAAAAAATCTCCAACTTGCTTCCACTCTTGGGTTTTTTACGCTGGGGTCTCTTGGAGTGTCCCTTTCAGAGACCTTTACTCAGTATTCCAGTCCAGGCTGGCTGCCTGTGGCTTCTTCAGCATCCCCAAACCACATCGGTTCCAGGGTCGCAAAAGCAGATGTTGGGTCTCACTGGGTGGCCAACCTTTGCAAATTTAATCTCAGTCCTGTAACTTGTGTTGCCTTTGTTTTGCCCGTCTATATTTTTCACAGACAGCTGGGGTGGGGTTTTTTTTGGTGCTTGACATGCAGAGTGAGGCAGACTATGTTGATTCTTGACCTTGAACACAGAGCAGCTTTCTCTTTATCTCTAGGCTAAGCTGAATTTTCAAATTAACCCGTTCCTTTTTCCTCCTCCCTTTCAGCCTTAACTAATTGGAGATATACAGGAGACAAGGGGGTTGATGAACTGGTTTGGGTCGGGAAGCATCCGGATGCTTTACATTTCGTTTTTAAATCCTGCACTTGAGTCTTTAATTTTTCCTGGGAGTCCTTCAGACTCCACACTCGAGATTCATGGAGTCTCACTGTAGCTTCCTCACACCAACAGATAAATTACTCCCACTGTTTGTTAGAGGTTTTTGGTGATGTAAGGGTTCCTCTGATGTATATAATTTTATCCAGATTGAAGGTACCTTCTAGTGGGAATTATTTAGATGGATTATCACGAGCATAAAAATTCCAATTTTCTAAATACCTGCAGGTCCCAGGACCATAATGCACGTACATATGGTACACGGGGCTTCCCTTTGATGATTTGGGGGAATACTTAGACTGTTGTCCCCCCCATCTTTGAATCATACCGGGGTGTGCCCTGTCCACTAGGTCAGTGGCTCATAAGCTAAACAAAAATTCTTACTCTCTCACAGGGAAAGGGTCCACTGGGTCACAGGGTTCCACCGGCTAGCGGCTTAAGTCCCAGACCTGGTCAGTGGCTCATGAGTAAGGGAAACCTCTCTGCTGGGTCACAAGGTTCAACTGACCCCCCCCCTGGCTTTCAGAACTCCCACATGGGGTAGCCCTTGTGCGGCCGGAGTCAGCTTAAGTTTTAGACCTGGCCAGCAGCTCATACCCTCCACTTCATTCATACACAAACATTCATTCCCCATATATAGATACATCTTATTGAACAATAACCTTAATTCTTTAGGTCCGGACTCAATACAACCTTTTCCTTATTTGAGGCAGTAAAAATCCCTGTCCCAGGCAGTTCTCTGTTAGATAAACAATTAGGGCAAGCATTTATACCTTTTGTTACAGACAATAATGATCAACAACCGCATCTTGTTTATACCTATTCCTCTGATATCTTACTTTTCTCAGCAGTTCCTGCTACAGTCTGTATTCCATTCTTATCTAACACAAGGTCAAAAAACAGTATCTCTCACAGCTTTTTTTGTTTCACTCGCTTTCCACTTGCGCAAGACGTGCCTGAAATCTCGCGTTATTAGAGCTAGCGTTAGTCTGACTCTTACTTTATTCCTAAAAGTTAAGATATCTGCATTCAAATTCCCTTTATCCTTTTCTCTGCTTCCACATCCACTACGGAAGTTACACATTTTCCTCCAAAGCATCTGCTGCCTGCCACAGGTCACAAGGCTAGATGGACCATGGATCTGACCAGGATGTAAATTCCTACATTCTTACTTAAAAACTGTTGTGTAGTGTCGCTGGTGCAGAATGACTGCCTTCCTCCACACCCCAGCTGGCTGTAAGACATGTGTCTAGAAAGAGCACAGGGTACAGATGCTATAGTAGCCATATCACCAGCCTAAACCACAAGCAGGTGCACAAGCAGGAATCACATTGCATAGGGAAGCCAGACACAAGCAACTAAGTGCTTTAAACAATCAGCAGCAGTTCAGATCTGCAGAACAACTACAGGGCATCTACAGCCGCCAGGGCAACTACAAAGAGGGGTAACCTGAGTGCTGAGAGATAAAGAAAAACCACTTGAAACTGCTGTTCCACCCTGAGCAGATTGTGGATGGGGTATTGTAGTGAGGCAGTGTGGTTCCTCGCCACTCCGGGGAGAGAGGAGCCCTTCCGAACACCAGAGTGGACGGAGCTAGTGAGCTCTGAGCCCGCCCCCCAGAGGATCAGATGGTGCCCTGGAAGTATAAAGGCTCAATCTGAGAGCTCACTGGGAAAGCAGCCACCGGAGAGGCCAGATGCTTCTGGCCTAGGCCGCGACTGGGAAGCACCAGTGACCCACAGTCCATAAAAGGACTGGCCCGACCTGCCCTGCACCAGCTACTCGGAGGAGTTGCCGGGCTTGCTCAGCACCAGCTACCTGGAGGAATTGCTGGGCCTGCCTCTCACCAGCTACCTCGAGGAGCCCATGGTGCTGGACCCCCCGGAGGACGCCACCCTGACCCAGGTACCACACGAGGGGGAGTTAGGAAGTACCCTGGGGGCAGCCGACCCTAGTCTGGCTGCAGCACTGCCAGAGCCTATGTCAGTGTGTTGTGGCCAGGATCCCAGAAGCAGAAGGCCTGCCGCTGGTAGGGCCCTAGTGGACTGGGAGGGCCTGTGTTCCCCCACCACCCACCTTGTGGGTGGCAGTCTCCCCCTCTCCCAGACCTTTTAGAGGCTTGAGGCTACTGTTATTGCTCAGCTCTGCCTGAGGGCCTGAGCTCTTGACTCATCATTGCCCTGCCCTGCCCTAGGGCCTGGGCTTGCTACTGTTAATATTGCTACTGCTATAGCGCTATTGCTCAGCCCCTGCCTGAGGGCCTGACTCATTGTTGCCCCGCCCTGACCTAGGGCCCTGGTCTAACTGTACTTATTTCTGCCCCCACCAGGGCCGCTGGGGGAGGACTCCCATGGCCGAGCTAATTCCTCAATACATACACAGAGTGTAGTGAGGCGATGTGATTCCCCACTGCCATGGAGAGAGATGAGCCTGGGCTAACCTCTCTACAAGGATCATGGAAGAGGCAGACAAACTTCAACACATCTGAGGCTGCAAGTTGTGCAGTAGCTACTCCAAGGAAGTTCTCACTAAATAACGGCATGGTAAGCCAATACATGGGTCTCATTGTCCACATAAAGAGAGGTCACCAAAGAACAATACTCTGTACTACACAGAGCTTCCCATCAAGGAGCTCATCCCCTTTACAAACATCAAGGAATTCACCCTCCCAGCCCTGGGAGGCAAGGATGTATTGCCTGCTCCAGTGCTTTAATCACAATACCACCTAGTTCTTATATAACCCCAGAGATCACCAAGTACTTTATCATGGAAGTCAGTATCATTATCCCCATTTTACAGATGGGAAAACTGAGGCACAGAGAGGTGATGTGACTTGCCAAAGGACACACAGCTGGTCGGTGGCAGAGCTGGGAACAGAACCAGGTCTCCAATCCACAGCCTAATCCACTCAACCACCCTGCTTCTATAGGATCATCTCTCCTCTACACACAGATTGCCTAGCAACTTGGATGTTCCCTCTACAGCCTTCAAAGGAACAAGGCCTTATAGATACAAAACCAAGAACCTTGGTCACCTTCCTCCCTGCCCCCATTGACTTCAAAGAAATAGATTAAACTTTTAAGCTGTTTGGACTAATCACATACAAAATCCATTTGGCATGTAGCAGTGGTGTGGGCTAACAGTCAAAAGCCATTATTTTTTTCTTAATTTGATTTTTTGTTTCAGTCTTTGAAGTGCTTGTTTTAGTAAAAGGAGGAGTGTTTTGACCACAAGACCAGTATGGTAGAGGATGGGCAAACAGGGATAGGGCAATACACCCTTACAAAGTAGGAGAGACTAGCATACACTCTCCCCTGCTTGATCTTCTTGATATAAAACCTTGAAGCTACATTACCACTATACTTTTTCACAACAGTTACTGAATTTGCTATAATGTAAGTCTCACTTACTGCTAAAAAACCTTAAAATGTCTAGTGGGTCCATTCAAATGAGCCTCCAAACACTCAGCTCCACATCTCTTAAGCTTCTCTAAATCTCTTTGGCCTACAGACTGGGCTGGAGGTGTCAAGAGATTTCCATCGAGCTAGAGTTTTAAACCACACTCATTACCATGGCATCCAAGCACCTAATTACTGGTTCCAGATGGACTAGAAATTCCACGTGACTGGCCTCCACTGTGGGCTTGGCCTAGACTAGGGACATTTACAAAGATGTCTTGCACTATTGCTTGAACATTACAGCTCCATCAGCGGTAACAAGGTTGGAAGCCCTACGATAGCCAAGCAGCAGGAATGTTAAGCATCAGATCGTCTAACCTAGTTCACAGCAGATCTAATCGAGTGTACTTAAAATCCTGGCAGTGGCAGCAGCCAGAAGCTCTTCCACATGAGGGCTCCCAACGTTAATAACCTCAGGGGAGCTAAACCAGTGTCTTTTACTGTTATCATTTGTATTGCAGTAATGCCTAAGAAACCTAGTTATGGACCATTGTGCCAGGCACTGTAGAAACAGAACAAAAAGATGCCCCCTGGCCATAAGAACATAACATAAAAACGGCCGTACCAGGTCAGACCAAAGGTCCATCTAGACCAGTATCTGTCTACCGACAGTGGCCAATGCCAGGTGCCCCAAAGGGAGTGAACCTAACAGGCAATGATAAAGTGATCTCTCTCCTGCCATCCATCTCCATCCTCTGACAAACAGAGGCTAGGGACACCATTTCTTACCTATCCTGGCTAACAGCCATTTATGGATTTAACCACCATGAATTTATCCAGTTCTCTTTTAAACGCTGTTATAGTCCTAGTCTTCACAACTTCCTCAGGTAAGGAGTTCCACAGTTGACTGCGCTGCGTGAAGAACTTCCTTTTATTTGTTTTAAACCTGCTGCCTATTAATTTCATTTGGTGACCCCTAGTTCTTGTATTATGGGAATACGGAAATAACTTGTCCTTATCCACTTTCTCCACATCACTCATGATTTTATATACCTCTATCATATCCCCCCTTAGTCTCCTCTTTTCCAAGCTGAAGAGTCCTAGCCTCTTTAATCCTTCCTCATATGGGACCCTCTCCAAACCCCTAATCATTTTAGTTGCCTTCTTCTGAACCTTTTCTAGTGCCAGTATATCTTTTTTGAGGTGAGGAGACCATATCTGTACACAGTATTCGAGATGTGGGTGTACCATGGATTTGTATAAGGGCAATACTATATTCTCAGTCTTATTCTCTGTCCCCTTTTTAATGATTCCTAACATCCTGTTTGCTTTTTTGACCGCCTCTGCACACTGCGTGGACATCTTCAGAGAACTATCCATGATGACTCTAAGATCTTTTTCCTGACTCATTGTAGCTAAATTAGCCCCCATCATATTGTATGTATAGTTGGGATTATTTTTTCCAATGTGCATTACTTTACATTTATCCACATTAAATTCATTTGCCATTTTGTTGCCCAATCACTTAGTTTTGTGAGATCGTTTTGAAGTTCTTCACAGTCTGCTTTGGTCTTAACTATCTTGAGCAAGTGGGGCATTTTTGAAAAACAGTATAGCCAGAGATCTTTCCGAGTTTCATCTGCTTCTTAATTTAGTTGGGAACCAGAAGTGAAGAGGCACGTGCAAACAAAAGGGAAACAAGCTCTAAACTTTTCTAAGCCTCAACAATGTTTCAGTTCAAGTTTGGAGGAAGATTAAATCAGTTTATATTACTTCTAGGCAGTTCACCCATCCCTAGGCATCATTTGGAGGCATTTCTTTCAGATAACAGATGCCAAGATGAACAAAGACATGGAACTCTGTTATCAGGCTGATTCGTTCTTGCATTCCAAAGACAGGCTGCACTTCTCTCTTGGATTTTTCACCACTGCCTTGCATGAAATAAATAAATAAAAAGCACTTTCATTGTATCATTGTCATTGTGGACTCACAATCCCTTTGCAAGATTCTGAGTCATGGCAATGATCAGTCTCTAGTTTCAGAGAATAAGCTGTTTTCTGTCTGGGCTGCTCAGAGCTATTTTGCACTGATTTATGCAACTCCCAAAAGAAAATCTATCCCAGAGCTTTGTGTCAGGCCCCGAGTCTGGGTGGACATAGAACTGCTACCTCAGCTTCTGCCATCTGAAGCTTAAATCTTAATGAGGTGTATCTGGGTGGTCTCTGTTCCAGTCACATTGTTCATGTCAGGGACTATGGGGATCCTTTTTGTATCCCTGGAGCAGAATTTCTTTATTCCTTTCTTTAAATTCTATTTATGAGACTGTGTGGTGGTGTCAGACAAGTGTTTCCATCAAAGGAAACCCAGGGCATGCTGCTCACTGCTCAAAATCCCAAGGAAAGTAACATCACAGAGTTAAATCCAGAGAGCAGCTTGTTAACATCATTACCGGTGCCGCACATCAAAGAGGGACGAGCAACGATAAATGGCCTTGCTGGAGCACTTACGTTAATAATCCAGTGCAATCTCAAAGTGCCTTCCCAACGCGACTTTAAGACATAATATTGTGCTTGAACCCGATTGAAAATTTCGTGGCTCACTGACAGCTCGCTCCTGGGCACAGTGCAGGCGCAGGAGACAACGGTGACTCTGAGCCACCCTCTGGCCTCCCACAATCCTGGGGGTAGCCAGGGACTAATCAAATTAGAGCAGCACAAAGGGTGCTGTAATTTATGTCAGTTTGTAGTGGGCTCCCCAGCGGGCTCTTACATTAATGAGGAATCCCAGCTAGTTCGCACTGCCCATGCAGCACAAAGCAGTCAGAAGTAGAGAGAGGATCTACCCGCTAATTATTTATTGATGAATGAGCAACTCAGAATCTAGTGGATTCCCGAACAGAGCTGCCAAGCCAGAGCTCAGCTGTAGATTAAAGGCAGGGCTACCCTTGCAAATGTAGAGCGCTTTGAGTTAAACCAGCTTTCGCAGAGCCCAGTAGGGAAAATGCTGCAATCTGTCCACACTGACAGCTGCAAGCGCACTGGCGTGGCCACATTTGCGGCACTAGCAGCAGCACTGGGAATGGTGCATTATGGGCAGCTATCCCACAGAGCACCTCTTCCCATTCTGGCACTGTGGAAATGCATGAGGCTTGCAGAGGAATTGAGGGTCAACAACAGGAGAACAAAAAAAAAATGATGGGGAGTAAGGGGAGCAGAGAGAACATGTCTCCATCAGACCTCCCAGGACTGCACTTATGAACCAACTCTCACTTCGGAGATCTGGCTTCTACTGTGAAACTCAGTGTGTGACCTTACCCCTTCTCTCTGTACCTTTTCCTTCATCTGTAAAATGGGATCACCATCACCTCTGCAAAATGCCTGGAGATCCTTGGAAGAACAAAATACAACATATTCCTTATTTTTCAGGTCCATAAAGCGCCTGCATCCTTCCCCTGCCTTCCATTCAAAATATAGCAACACTTATTAAAAAATAAAGTCTTTTTTGCTGTGGTACAAGTTGCCTTTAGCACATTGAGTATTTGAGCGACATTGGCCCCTGCTTAGGTTATTAAGCTCCTGGAAGCTGGGACCACCTTCATGATGTGTGTTTGTACAGCACCTGGCATGACGGGATCCTGCTCCACAACTGAAGTTCCTAGGAGCTATGATGATACAAAGAATAAATAATAATTGTCTCATTGAAGTCAGCCATCCTGCTCTCATACGCTATGTTTCTATTACACATTTTAATGATCAGTCTACGTATTTATACCACACTTGTCAGCCCAGCATCTGAGCACAGTATCCCTCATTAGCAAACCCACAAGATGAGGAGAGATGGGTGGAGTTTCCCCCTCTGGAGAGAATTCAAAAAGGAAAGTGGCAGAATTTCAGTTGCACAGGCTCTGAAATCAGTATGCGCTCTCAGTGCTGCTCTCTGCTGACCACGGGGTGGAGCTGCAGCTATTTCAGAAACAATTCAGAAACCTCTTTCCTGACGTATAAATATTGTACAGAAAAACATACCGGCATATACAGACCCTACATTCCTGTCAATTACACCCCATAATAGGAGAGCAAAGGAAAGCCCGTGATTCAGAAGCCAGCCAGGGTAGGCGCGCAGGCACCGCAGGAAACTAGCCTTGTGGTTTGCACGAACTCATGCCCAGGTGGCTCTCTCTTGAGTTGAAGTCAGAGCTGTTGCCAAAAGACCAAGTGTGCAGAGTAAGAGAAGATGGCAATGTGACGAGAGAGTGCTCATGGCTTATTTATTGCAACTACATTCAGGACAAAGGAACAACATGTGAAAGCGACCTTGGAGTGAGATAAGGGGCTTGTTCGTTTTTTAACTCACCTAAGAAGAGTTAGCATATGCTCTCACCTGCAACAGATGTTACAGCAGCTTCTCACTAGCAGCCGTCGATTGCTACTCAACTCCTGCTGCTCCCTGCTTTAGACCCCACTACAGGTTTTAGAACAGGGAGGAATGCAGAGCATCCTCATCGACTCACACTTTCCACAACCTACCTCTGTGCACATTTCTAATGCCCTCATCCCTACTGGGGCTTAGCACTGTGAACTCATCAGTGGCATTTCTGAGACAGCTGAAACCCACTGTACAACAGCTGATTTATGACAAGTCAACAGCAGCATCCTAACAGATGAAAGAGATGCAAGAGTCCAGCATGGCAGGATCAGTTCTGATGGGTCGAGAAAGCCCGCTCCAGAGATGGAACCCCAGCAGATGACATTGCCTGTGCTCTCCCAGTGTGAACACAGGCATGAAGCCAGGGGAGAGGGGTATGTCACATTGGTCCTACTACCAAAAGGAGGAGGTCTGGAAGGACTCAAGGGAGTAACTTCAACTGGGCTAATTTTTTTTAACAAGAAATGCGTTTGCAGAAGGTACCAGAATCCAGCAACATGGGGTCTGGCACAAGCAGCACAAAGATACACCTCTGTAAACAAATGCCTAATGCTGGCCTTGGGAGACTGCCTCTAAAGCTATGAGCAGGTCACGCTCCACATTACTGCAATCCCAAATGTCTGCTGAGACTTTCCAACAAGAGGGCCAATTAGTGCTGACTGTGGTGGTTTAATCATGTGGCCACCTGGCCTAAGAATCTAAGAACCACATCATCAAGGTAAGCCACAAACCAGCCATCAGGGAACATTTTAGGCATGACAGCAGGGTCCACGTGGACAGTGAGTGCACAACAGGCTAATGCGCTGTCAATTTAAGCAGAAAGATGGGGTGCAACTGTTTATCTAGACAAACCCTGATGATTTAGAACCAGATTAAATTAGGGCTACAGTTATTGGCCTATATGGCACAGCACACAAGCCAGCTGAAAAGGAGTATGTTCAGGCTCATTTGTCTTTGCACGGGCTTTCCAATGGACACAGCTTCAGTTAGACACGTCCCTGCATTAGCATTTGTTTTTATCCAGGCTGTCCAGTCATTAGCTGTAATTGGACAATGTCTATATTGTTACGTTAATGGTCAAAAGTGCTAATGCACTTTGCCTTGCCTCCAAAACCTGGGAGGCTTTTTAATAAAGCCATCTGGGAACTGACATACAAGAGTTTGATTTATTCTCTGAAGCTAAACGGAATATTAAGTTTTGCAGTCAGAAATAAAACCAGTTTAATGGGCCACTGCTAGCAAAAGAACTAAAGAGCTGCCATACTAGGTCTGACCAGGATCCATCTTGCTCCGTACCCTGTCTCTGGCAGTGACCTGTAACAGAGCTTCGGGGGGTACAGAACAGAGCAATTATGTAGTTCTGCTCCTCCACTCAGGCTTTTGGGGCCAGGGCACACTGCCTCTCAGCAGTACTGGTTTTGGTGACAGGAAGGGCAGGTTAATGGTGTGAAAAGCACTCTCTGCATCAGCCAGCCCTTTCTAATCCCTCCTCCTTTCATGCTCATATGGTGATTATAGAACAGAGCCTGGCTGACTGTACCTCATCCCCCTGTCCCAGACTTTCCTGAGCATTAATTCCCAATCCAGTGCACAGGATTAGTCAGACAAACTCAACCGAGCACCAAGCTCAGGTGAAGGAGGAACATACTGTAATGTCTTCAGGAAAAAGGAAGGCCTCACCACCCTGTGCTCACTTATTGGAGAAAGGTTGGGACTTGTTCATAGAAAGCCAGGAAGAGCAAATTCCTCTTCGTACAGTTACAGAGTACCCTCTCCTCTACAGGATCCCAAAGCACTTTACAGAACAGGTGAAATTCAGCAACAAAGATAGCAGAGGATGTACTTGCTTACATGAGGACTGAACTTTGTCCTGCCTAAGGTTCTCTCAGAAGAACTTCGCCTGCAGCATTCCATGCCAGGAGTTGGCTGTTCTCCATCAGCAACATTGCACAACAGTTTTAAAAAAGAGAATACAAATAACTTCTCTAATTGAAATTGAGCCAACACAGTGATGGATTAGAGAGACTATGTGCTGCTTTGCTACAAGGGTTATGTGCCAGGCCAGAATGGATGCATGTTGAGTGGCAAACAAATCAATGCTTCTGATAGATTCCTGCACTGAAATCATCATGGAATTTCCTGGAGACAAAATCCAACCGAGTTGATATTTTAGAGTAAAATATTTAATATTTATTGTGTTTCAAGACAAGAGGATTTCTATTTAATACAAAAACAAGTTAAAGCAGAACATAATACTGATGATGAAATCATGCCCAGCTCAGTGGAGGCAGACCTACAATGCTACAGGCACAGACAGCTACACCACCGAACCTCATGCTACAACTTAAGAAAATCACTACAACCTGATCAGGAGAGAGGAACGAGGCCCTTTAAAAAATACAATTATAAAAAAACGTGATATAAAACCCTTGATTGGGAAGAGAGAGCCTGGAAACAGATGTTATTGAACCAGAGCCTCAGACAGACATGGCAATGTGTCTGAAAAGCATGATAGGACCAGCCAGTTGCAACAATAGGTGTGTTTCAATGATCAGTGACAGAGGCTGATGTGCATAATATAATTTAAATGGCCAACGGCAGAAGAGAAAGCAATGAGTGCTTCGTTCCTAATGCAGACAATACACCTCCAAAACTAATGGTGAATTCCAGTTAAATAACTAGCAAAAAGTATAAAAATGACATGAAAGCAGTGTCATATCATGCTACTTCATTGTGCAATCAAACTGAAGAGGTGGGGTTGTGGGGGCCTGGAGGAATGTAGTTATTATAACTACCTCAGGTATACTAATTACCCCATTCAGTGTTACAAAAGAATAGTGTTTTGACAATTCCCCGACTGCAACAGAATGGCTGGTACACTCAATTCCGTGAGCTGATTCTGAAGAGGATCAGTCAGTTCAAACATGATTTCAGCAGGCTGGGACCAGGTGAAAACTGGGGGTCATGAAGTGCACTCCAGAGGAGGGAGATCAGAGGAAATTTCCTAAAATTCAGAAAACAGAATGGTTAATGAACATGTTTCCCAGCTCTAGAGATCAGGAATCTCACAGAGCTTAAGTCACAAAGTGGAAACAAGTTTATGGGTCGCATGCTATCCACAGCAGATAGTGGTCCTCACTGCAAAATGTACCACCATTCAACATCTTCACCCCTGCTCTGAAAGACCCAATATGGGATCAGCGAGGGAGCTGTGGGTTACATTGAGGAGTAGAAGCAGAGTAGTGCGGTGAACAAGAGGAGGCGAGGCAGTACTAGAATAGCAGGGAGCACTGCAAGCTAGAACTGTAGTGCACTAAAAGAGCTGGGAAGAAGCAGAACTAGTCTAGGTCTAGGGTGATGGGAAGGAGGTCTAGGTAAGTAACCAAGGTGCATAAGCACGCATGTGTAGGAGATTCCACAGCACCTGTCTGCTCTGTCCTTGCACATGAAGGTTTCTATTTTGCTTTAAACTTTAAGAGTCAAAGAACTGCTTACTACAAAATGTGGGTTCTTCTCTCTGCTAGATGCTTATAGAAGAAACACAAATTTGAGTAGAGCCCCGCACATCCGAGTGGGTAGACCTGCACATGGGTGTGCATGCTTCCCTGCCCAGACCTTTCTTTGTACATACGCACACAGCCTTATGAAAGCGCAGGCCTACAAAAGATCTCCCTCATCCCTAGATTTCCAGACAGGCACACGATTCAGTGCACAAGTATATCAATACACACACACACGGCACTGCAGGACAGACATACCTGGGTCAAAGGCTGGCTTATTACACCATCTCGTACTGATTGTTTGTGATGTACCGGGAAAGGCAGCAGGCAAGAAAGATCCCAACCAACTGAAATGTGAAAAAATAAACTAAGTATAGGTCGCCCAAAACCAGACATCCAAACTGCAATGCTTGGAAACAATGCAACTGAGGTCTGAACCACTGGACACTTTGCTTTGGTTTTATAAAAGCAAAATCTGGATGATGCGGGTTTTGCAAAACCAAAATCTAGGCTCTGTCATTTTAGGGTGGATAAAGCTGAGAGTTAGAGGATCCTGGCAGCCATCAATGAGAAGGAGCTCCCTGTGAGAGAGAGTCAATGTTGCTTCTTGTTAGAATTTGCTTTATGAACCATCTACTGTTTTATGGTAATTTCACAGAGACTATATGGCTCTCAGGAGCATCACAGCCCATTACACAAGCAGCAGAAAATATCAACTGCCTCTCCCCACAGCAAGGACAATGATGGAATCAAGGTTAGTGTGTTTCTGATGTAAAAATACTGAAGGACACACATCAGTTATTACTGTCGTGTGGGCTCCAGGCAGCTGTTTTCTGTACCAAAGATATTTAGGACCTGATCCTAAAAAACACTCATGCATGTAACTGTACTCACAGGAGGCAAAGTTGCAGAACTGGGCCTTTCACTTATGTGACACAACAAAGTTCACTTGAGAATAAATCAAGAAATGTTTATATGATTCTAAACCCCAAACAATGACATGTTCCTCAATAACTGCAACTGCTACGATGCGGTTACATGCCTAGAACTGATGAAAGCACATGGGCCCACCCACTTATCAGACAAACTCCAGCTGCCCTATTTGGAAGCTGTAATGAGCAGAGTGTGATATGCACATCCCAGGAAGGGGGGAGGAAATGGATAGCAGCTGAAAGAGACCGACTGGCTCCAGCCCTAGGAAACTGACGACAAAATGCAGTGAAGACAGTTTGCAGATGTACCAACTGCAAGATAAAGGTCTGTGCTCCAACCTCTCCCAATCCTCATTGTGTCTGTCTGTTACAGAGAACAGCACAACGTCAAACTAATATCAGAATAAAACAGGCTGGCCGAGATTCTTCTCTCTGTGCTTGTGCTATTACATGTTAAACCTTGACTTGGACAGGATGTGCCTGTATACTTCACAGACTGCTTTCAGGCAATTTCCTTCAATGAAGAGTAAATTAAAGCTAAAATAAACCAAGCAATCAATACACAATCTCACTCTGTCAGTCTCTTCTCTGGTTTCTGGGTCTGTGTACTCCTCTGCATTAATCCCAAGCTGCTGTTTCTTCATATTCTTTACTCAAAAGCAAACACGTGCTGAAGAAAATAAGGAGTTCTGCCATTTGGAATTGATACAGAGATCTGTGACTCTGTGTTTGAGAATTTCAGAAAGAATGGAAATCACCTTGAAACAAGAGTTAAAAAAAAAAAAAAAAAGTCAAGTCAAGTCACCAGGTGTAGTTCATCTGTGTCTTTGTTTCTGTTGCCACTTTCCTTGCTGACTGCAAGGTGTCCCAGTTCCTAGAAACAATCACAGCCAAACATCACAGAACACGGGGGATTTAAGCAAACCTTGCAGCTGCAGCAGAAAGACTCGGGCTCAGACCACAATTGAGGCAATCAACAAGACGTACACAGTACAGTAGATGATCTTACTTGACATACTACTCAGAAACTTGTTCAGATATCTGCCCTGTTACGTACCCATACACACAGATGTCCTGTTGCAGTTATCAGCATTCTGGGAGAGCCTGTGGATAAGGCAGATCTGCACCAGCTATCTTTTAAATTCTCCTTAAGACTTCTGACACACACAAGAGTGAAAGATGGCACTACAGAGATGGTGAGAGCACATGCCTATGTGACAGAGCCATGAAAGAAACACACTAAGGGACACCATTCTGATCACCTTCTCAGATGAGAGACAGACCAAATACGGCAGGAAGCTTCATCAGCCAGAGCGATCCTATATGAAGGCAAAACCTGCCAACCTTAGCCCATTAGCCAGGCTTTCAAGTGCTCAGGAACAAAAGCTGGGGTCAAATTCTCCAAGCAGCTCAACTAAATAAAGGCCAGATTTGCAAGAGTGCTCAGCACCAAGCAACTCCCACTGTGATCAGATTTTCATAACTGCTCAGCACTCAACATGCACCCAATGTAGGGAGCTCTTCTGAAAGCCCACTTCAAAACATTCCCCATGCATACAAGGAGCTCAGGCCAGAGGCCTCTTGCTTCCTACTGAGACAAGTTGATCAGATTAGGAGACATTAGTTCCATTGCTGCTTGAGACACGATGCTTCTTCACCACCAGGATAAAACCTCAGGTTGAAGAATCAGAGGGACAGGAAGAAATAGCAGGGGGAGAAGAGGGAGTCTGTAATATTGTGCTCGCTGTTTTGCAGTGTGGCTAACAGAAGATGGTGTCATTGTATTAACTGGGTCTGAATTTGAGAGAGGCATTTCAGGATGTTTTAGGTCACGTACAAGCACTTTCATTTAGTTAAACTATCATCCTGCAAGGGCAGCAGAAGCAAGGGTGACAGTTTGTGCACTGGAAGAAGTAATTCAGACAGCTAACACTGAGTCAGAACAGCAGAGGTTTGGTTGTATTGGCATCTCTTAAAAGTTGGCTGTTTCCAGAGAGGGCTGTTCTCAAGCCATACACAGGCTTGCTGGTAGGAATTTTCATCCCCAGCTTTGGAGATGGGTGACTGGGTGGCACTTAGGCAAAATGGCAGGGGAATCTGAAGAACAGTCGACCATTTCCTCCTCTTTGAAATATGCTGTGCCTTTCCATATGCAAGAAAATGTTAAAAGACATTAAACACAAAGACTAGACTCAGAGCTCTTCAAGGACCACAGAAGTACAGCAAGGACGATTTTACCTGGAAGCAAGCGATGCCAAAGGAGATACCAGCCACAATGCCCATTTTCGATTCCATAACTGTTGTTACCATACTGAAACAACCCTGCAGAAAAAATAATTAGCATGAGGGTATAGCATGGACAATTCCTGGCCGCCAGACACCAAGTGCACATCCTTCCAACCCACAGACACCGCACAGGCAGCTGGAAGGTTAAACAAGCTCAGGAAGAAATCCAAGTAAGGGCCTGGGATTCAGGACTTCCTGGGATCTGTGCTGAATTCAGCCACTTGACTTGCTGTTCGACCTTGGGCGAGTCATTCAAAGCTTTGTACTTTGCACCTTTCATCCGGGGCACTTTGCCAAAGTGAGCCTTAGCCCTGTTTTACGAATGGGGATGTACAGACACAGAAAGGCAGCATGATTCACTGAAGGTCACAAGCATGTCAGTGTCCGAGCCAGGAGCTGAACTCAGACTTCCTAGTCCCAGTTTAGCCACTAGGTAACACTACCTGCCTCTGCATCTCTATTCATTCCCCTGCATACTATCTTCACAGGGAAGCTGTGTGGATTAAGCGCTACAGGAACATAAAGCATTATACACAGTATCTTACACAAACCCCTTCTCACACACAGGGCAAGTAGTACAGTGCAGGCGAGCTAATGCAGACAGATTCTTTCCCACCAACAAGGAATAGCTGGGACTTCCAGAGAACCTGAGAAAAAGCACTGGAGATATCTTCTCTACGCATCTTTCCTTAGCAGCAGCAACACAGCCTTCACCCCCATTACTGCATACAAGTTTCCTGAAGCCCAATAACCCTCTTTCTGGAATGAAGTTCCCTGCCACCTACAGGACTTGATTCTCTACCAGATAAAGAAGATCAAAGTATCCCAGCTCTCTCCTCCTGACGCCTGCTTCCAGGACATGGAGAGGGACAGTCTCTGAGATTCACTTACATTACCATACACCATAGCCTTGGCTTTATCCAGCTCCTTCAGATCACTCTCTGTGCAGTTTTGGAACTTGCAGCAGCTCAGAGGGATTCCCTTCTGTGCAAAATAGGTAGTGTTCACCCAGTCTGAGTAGTTCTGGACTCCACAGCAGTGTAACTAGGAAAATCAAGTTTTAGAACAGTAAGGAGTAGTGCATGAACCCCAAAGCACCACATCCCCAAGACTACACCAATCACTGCAGGCACTGGAAATGTTTCCCCTCCTCGGCCTCCTCCAAACCCCTCCTCATTGCAACCCAACAGCCCTGCGTAAACAGCTTCCACCACCTTCTACCCTTTACCTGTCACCTCCTCTGAACAACGCTAAGCAGCTATTTTTCTTCAAATGCAAACACTTTGAGACAGTCTCAGGGATACAGATAGGGTAACCAGATAGTAAGTGTGAAAAATCGGGACGGGGGGGTAATTGGCACTTATATAAGAAAAAAATCAAATATTGGGACTGTCCCTATAAAAATCAGGACATCTGGTCACCCTAGACATAGATATATGCAGGACAAGGACAGTGTCTGCCAGTTTTGTACAAGGACAAGCACACTCTAGGCACTCAGATAAGATCTGTGTAGCACATACCCTGCAAGGCCACTTGTGTGAACACAGCCACCCTCTATGCTGTCCATCATAACGGCTGTCCCTTGTATGCTTGAGAACTGGGAACATCAAGGCAATACTGCTCCCCAGTATTCTGAGCCAATTACATGGGGAATGAGGCAAGGGGAGGTTGCAACACACTCTCCTTCTGAGGAACAGCTCTGGCAGTAGTAGAGAAGGCATCTAATGTTTAATGCCTCCTGGTAAAACAGGGCCTTCCTTGCATTATACTTTGCCCGTGCATGGGAGGCTCAGCCTCAGCTGCTGCACAACCCAAGTATCGGGGTGTCCTGGGCCATGCATCTGGAGGATACAGACTTCCCCACCAGTTTCTTTAGAAGGAACTAAATATAAGCACTCACAGTTCTCTGGATGGTATCTACCGCCTCGCTGTGGGGATCCATTGTTGTATTGTAGTTCTTCAGTGCAAGACTGTAGTTGCTCTCAAAGTTGTTCTTAATCTGCAGAGAAGAGAAAGATTTTCATCAGCTAAGCCTCCGAAGGCTACAGGTCCCAAAGAGTTCCCTGTCACAAGAACGTCTCTGTCTTAAAAATACAGCTCCATCTGAAACAGAGAACCAGGAATGGCTTAAACCATGTTAAAAAGTCATTCCTGTTACTATCCAGGTGTGAGAGTGGCTATAAAGATGAACTGGGGATTAGGGCAGGGAGCACTGCCCCAACTACTAGAACTTAATTCATGCATTTACAGGCAGACCTAATCACTGTGACATCACAAATAAAATCAAGATTTGTGTGGGCCACATTTATGGCCAAAGACACTTGCAGAATCAATCTGACTGGCACGTTTCAGATTAAGGATCAAACTCACAAATTAAAAAGTCTGTTTTTTATAAAAATGTTCACGTCCGTCAAGCTTAGTAGGAACTAGGGAATGGTTTTGGTTTCCACTTTACACTCCTTGGGAGAGATGTTCAAAGGCACAAATGGAAGGTAGGTGTCTAATAGCCGTTTATGCCTTTGAACATCTCCCCCACCTCATTATAGTCAGGTTGTTTCTAATCACTGAAATACTTTTCTACCCAATTTAAGGAACTTTAAGGGATTAGTGACTAACATTTCTCTTGGATAGTGTAATGCACCCATTGCAATTATTTCTAGGCATTCTACATATAGTCTCTCTAAACCCGTTGATGTTAAATACTGGTTAACTTGGTGGATAGTGTTACAGTTGTATTTCACAAGTACTAAATTCAAGTTTAGCTTTCATTTTATCTTTGCTAATATTCTGATTAATCATCAGCAATGCAACTACAAATTAATTCTTGTGAATCAAAAAAAAGTTCATTCCAAACATGTCTCATGTATACAAAAGTTAGAAAGAGGCCAGCTGTGTTGGTTATGGTATGAGATTTGTAAAAAAACAATCATGCTGGCAAAGGGAGTAATGCTAGTTATTTAAAGGTTGTATTAAAAAAAAAAAAGTTCAGATTTAGTTCCCACTCCCAGTTCAGAACCCCTACATGTGGGTCCCCCAATGTTGGCCCTAAATTTCTCTCATTTAACTTTCCTGTTGAACTAATTAAACTTTTCTGATGTGATTTTTTTAGCACTTTTTACATCTTTATATGACAAAGACTTTTCTTATTCAGTATGTTGAACATTTGGAATCAGAAACTGAGACAAATTCTGTTCTCAGCAACAACACTGTAAATCCCGACTACCCCACTGAAGTCAAAAGGATTACTCCAGATTTATACCTGTAAAAGGAGCAGAATTTGACCCTCAGTATGCAACAACCAGGGGATTATACAAAGTAAGAGGAAACAACACGTAAGTGAGAACTCCGTCCTGTGCAGAGGCCGCATCCAAGTCCTGGCCTCAGGCTGCCTCAGGAAGAGGAGGGAAGGGGTTAAAGTACCGGGGAGATAGGTCACACCTGGACTCACCTCATGTCTGAAAACAAATCCTACAACAGCAGCCACCAGCACAATCAAGAAGATGAGGGACAAGAACATGGCATACTGTGGACAGAAAAGAAGAGAGAATCATTGCAAGCAAAATACATTCCAGGGCTAACACAGGTACACAGAAAAAAAAGCTGCACGGAGAGCATCTATTAGGACATATCTCAGATTCAATCTCTTTGGCAGAGCTGAGGTTCTAGCAATTGTGGTTATGCAAGAAAGTCAATGAATGCCTGGTTCAGAGAAAGTTTCTTGAGGCAGACACACACAGAAAGCACAACACAAAGAAGGAGCACATGCAGACAGCTGGTGAAGTCCTGGGTTGTAGAAGCAGGTATTGGATTTGTGAGCCTTCTGGTAGTCAATGGCCACTTACCAGTTTTAACATCCATGTGCTTCCACGGCAGGTGGCGAAACAGCCAAAAGTGCCCAGAAGGATGACAACAGTGCCTGTGCCAATGAGTACGTAGGGGACATTGGTGGCCTTCTCATTTAACAGGGAGAAATACACCTCTAGGCCCACCTTGCCCCAGATGCCAACTGCCAGGAGGATAATGCCAGAGATCTGGAGAAATCAGAATTGAGACTCAATCATCCTTACTCCACTTGTTACTTCAAAGCACTTTACTTAGCCATAGTCACTTAAACCCACACACTGAGAGCCTAAGGGTATGGCTACACTTGCAGCCATACAGCGCTGCCACGGGACCGCTCCCACGGCAGTGCTTTGAAGTGCGAGTGTGGTCGCTGTGCCAGCGCTGGGAGTGCACTCTTTCCCAGCGCTGCAGGTACTCCACCTCCCCGTGGGGATTAGCTTACAGTGCTGGGAGAGAGCTCTCCAAGGACTGAGGCAGTGTTTACACTGGCGCTTTACAGTGCTGTAACTTGCTGCGTTCAGGGGGGTGTTTTTTCACACCCCTGAGCAAGAAAGATGCAGCATTGTAAAGCGCCAGTGTAGCCAAGGCCTGAGAGACACCACAAGATACTCTGGAAGTGTGCAAGAAGACAGGGATCCCACAGGAGAGAAATGGGAGGCTAAAGACAGATAAACTGGGGATGGGAAGGCAGCGTGGGTAGAGGGGTTCCAGGAAAGACTGCCTGGCAAAAGTCCTTGAGAGTGGGCAATAAAATTGTTTATGTGAAATCATTTATCAGAAGGGCAGAGCTGGGAGTCCAGGAAGCACTTGTATAATCAGAGCATTTTACCTCCGAACTTCAGTCCCTCAGGCATTGTATAAACAGGAACACAGATGAATCTGCCTTTTAGGAATTAACTTTCCCCATGTGGAAATGATTTGCTCTGTTACAAACATGCCCATGGGTGCCACATTCCAGACCCCTTCATGCATACGCACACGCACATAGAGGGGAGACACAAAGAAGTCAATGGTAGGGCAGACAGGCCCAGCGCTAATGGATTCGGACACACTCACCTGCTGGAGGAGCCTGGGGAGCAGTGAAAGGAAAGGGACAAGGTTACAGGGTGCACTCCTCCCAGCACTGCTGTTCCCTGGGGGCTGCCATGCCAATACTGGGCATGGATAGGCACATCACCAGTCACACAGGTGCAGGGCCATGACACGGGATAAGGGGAGCCCTGTGATGGGCACAGACAGCTGGAGGGGCACACGGACCTTAGAGTCCATGGGGGCACCTGGCCAGAGGGTCCCTACAGACCGGACAGGAGAACCCCTCTAAAGCCTGGGCCCTGCCCCCGCACCCACCCTTGGACGGGTCCAGCCGGCCCAGCCCCCCCAGGTCCTCTCGCCTAGGCCCCTACTATCCTCAGGACTCCGCCCCACCTCCCCCAGGACCCCATTACCTGCCAGGGGCCCCCTACTCCCCCAGCCCCTGCCCCACCACCCCCAACAACCCCCGGGACCCCTCCCCCACGACCTCATTACCCACCAGGGGCCCCCTACTCCCTCGGCCTCTACCCCACCGCCCCCAACAACCCCCAGGACCCAACCCCCAGGACCCCATTACCCACCAGGGGCCCCCTACTCCCCCAGCCCCTGCCCCACCGCCCCGGTGTCCCCAACAACCCCCGGGACCCCTCCCCCAGGACCCCATTACCCACCAGGGACCCCCTACTCCCTCGGCCCCTGCCCCCAACAATCCCCGGGACCCCTCCCCCATGACCCCATTACCCACCAGGGGCCTCCTACTCCCTCGGCCTCTACCCCACCGCCCCCAACAACCCCCAGGACCCAACCCCCAGGACCCCATTACCTGCCAGGGGCCCCCTACTCCCCCAGCCCCTGCCCCACCGCCCCGGTGTCCCCAACAACCCCCGGGACCCCTCCCCCAGGACCCCATTATCCACCAGGGACTCCCTACTCCCTCGGCCCCTGCCCCCAACAATCCCCGGGACCCCTCCCCCACGACCCCATTACCTACCAGGGGCCTCCTACTCCCTCGGCCTCTACCCCACCGCCCCCAACAACCCCCGGGACCCCTCCCCCACGACCCCATTACCCACCAGGGGCCCCCTACTCCCTCGGCCTCTACCCCACCGCCCCCAACAACCCCCAGGACCCAACCCCCAGGACCCCATTACCCGCCAGGGGCCCCCTACTCCCTCGGCCTCTACCCCACCGCCCCCAACAACCCCCAGGACCCAACCCCCAGGACCCCATTACCTGCCAGGGGCCCCCTACTTCCCCAGCCCCTCACCCAGAACACGAAGCTGTAGGTGAGCAGGACGCTCTTGAGGCAGGTGATCACCGGCTTCGTCTGCAGCCTTTGGGACGGGGACGCCATGGCGGCCGGGCCACGCTCCGCTCTCCGCCGCCGGCACCGACCCCGCCCCCGACTGGCCCCGGCCGCGCCTGACCGGAAAGCGCTGGGACGGCCCGAGCCGGAAACGGCCGAGAACTGCCGAGGGCTGAGCCTCCTCGCACGTCTCCTCCCCCGCCCGGCTCGCCGCGAGCCCGCCCCTCGCACGTCTCCTCCCGCGCCCGGCTCGCCGCGAGCCCGCCCCTCGCACCGCCCAGAAGCCCGCTTGCCGCTGCCAGCCCTGCTGCCCCTGACACTCGGCAAACCGCTCATGTCGCTGCGCTGGGTCCCCCCTCCCCTCCGCTCGGGAACAGTCCAGTCACCCAACTCCCGATTTCAGAAACATCCCCCGAGGTTTGCAACCCCGCCCCCCGCGCTCCTGCAGGAGTCCCTGGCCTGCTGCGTACCCGGGTCAGCGCCCCCGGGGGCCCCTGGATCTGCTTTGCACGCCCATCCCCGCGCCTTATGGAACCAGGCCCTGCCATGTTTGGCATGGAAGGCAGGAGCCTCGTAACCAAGCTAGAGGCGGTTAAACAGAAGGGTTATTTGTTATGGCAGAGGATGGCTGGATGCAGTTCTAACTATGGGCTAAAGTCAGCCAGGTGTGAGTGAGTTCAGCTTGGTTTATTTCAGCTTCAGCCTGTGGTGAACTTCCCTCCACCCCCAGTGGATCCAGAAAGTAACTCAACTTGACTAGCTGTTTTAGAGCAGACCATCACTTAATTAATTATAACAATTTCCAGTCAGGAAACAGAGAGGAGGTAGAGAAGCTGCAGATGAAGCACTTGGCACCTACAGGTTCCTGGGTCCTGCTAGTGAGAACATGGTGACACAGCCTCCAGCTTCCCTAAGCATCAGTGGTGGGACAGGGAATTCCAGTGTCTCATGGGGAGTTGGAGTTGAAGAGGCCATCATTAACTTGAACTAGTTCATTTAGAGCTCTCTGTATTTCATCTGGTAAGCAAATAGCAGTGAGTGCAGCGTGCACAGAGCACAGCTAAAATGCATGCACATCAGCCTCCTGCATTCAGATGCAGGGGGTAGCTCCCCTCTGGACTAGTTGAAGTTTCCAGGGGGCTTTCACATTTAAGCCTATTGCCATGTTCAGCTGAGGGGTCCCAGTGGCATGGATGATTGAGGTGAGGTCTGCATTTTAGAGGATGGCACGCAGTCTCTTTGGGTACATCTACACTACAGGATAAATTCAAATTAGCTTAAACTGATTTTATAAAACAGATATTATAAAGTCGATTGTGCACGTCCACACTAGGCACATTAATTCGGTGGTGTGCGTCCGTGGTCCGAGGCTAGCGTCGATTTCTGGAGTGGTGCACTGTGGGTAGCTATTGTAAAATCATGAGGCCAATAACGTCGATTTGCGTCCACACTAACCCTAAATCGATATAGTAATATCGATGTTAGCGTTACTCCTCTCATTTTGTAGGAGTACAGAAATCGATTTAAAGAGCCCTTTAAATCGATATAAAGAGCAGTGTAGTGTGGACGGGTGCAGCGTTAAATCGATTTAACGCTGTTAAAATCGGTTTAACAGCATAGTGTGGACCAGGTCTTTGTTGGCTCTCAGTGAGACTGCTGTTCTGGGGACCAGTGCAATCATGGAGAAACTAAGAGCAGTGATGGCTCTAGCAACAGTCCCATACCACAGGCCATCGCAGGTATTGGAGTGGCTATAGGCTTTGCTAGGTCCTCTAAATACTTGCCCTTGCTGATCAGCATCAGCTGTTGTTATAACCTTATTCCCAGATTCTGGACCTTAGCGTCCAAAATATGGGGGTTAGCATGAAAACCTCCAAGCTTAGTTACCAGCTTGGACCTGGTACTGCTGCCACCACCCAAAAAATTAGAGTGTTTTGGGGCACTCTGGTCCCACTGAAAAAACCTTCCCTGGGGACCCAAGACCCAAATCCCTTGAGTCTCACAACAAAGGGAAATAATCCTTTTTCCCTTCCCCCCTCCAGATGCTCCTGGAGAGATACCCAGACACAAGCTCTGTGAAACTAGCAGAGTGATTCCCCCTCTCCGTTCCCAATCCTGGAACAAAAGCACTTTCCTCTTCACCCAGAGGAAATGCCAAATCAGGCTAGCAATCCAACACACAGCTCTCCCCTTGATTTCTTCCTCCCACCAATTCCCTGGTGAGTACAGACTTAATTTCCCTGAAGTAAAGAAAAACTCCAACAGGTCTTAAAAGAAAACTTTATATAAAAAAGAAAGAAAAAATACAAATGTTCTCTCTGTATTAAGATGATACAACACAGGGTCAATTGCTTAAAAGAATATTGAATAAACAGCCTTATTCAAAAAGAATACAAATCAAAGCATTCCAGCACTTATATTCATGCAAATACCAAAGAAAAGAAACCATAGAACTTACTATCTGATCTCTTTGTCCTTACACTTAGAAACAGAAGACTAGAAAGTAGAAAGTACTTCTCCAAAGCTCAGAGGAGCAGGCAGACAGACAAAAGACTCAGAGACACACTTCCCTCCACCCAAGGTTGAAAAAATCCGGTTTCCTGATTGGTTCTCTGGTCAGGTGTTTCAGGTGAAAGAGACATTAACCCTTAGCTATCTGTTTATGACACGCCCCCCAAATTGCAGACAGTGGGGAAGCTCACTGGCGGCAATTTCCTTCTAGAACTTGAAAATAACAGATTAATACAACACATGCACCTTTACATATACTACTAAGTATATAACTAACAGACTTTTACATTTTAAGAACACTTTTTAACTACTGGATTCTGGGAAACTCTCACGGGAGAGTGCATCAGCAACTTTGTTAGAAGCTCCTGTGATGTGTTGAATTTCAAAATCAAAATCTTGGAGAGCTAAACTCCAACGAAGAAGTTTCTTGTTGTTCCCCTTGGCAGTATGAAGCCACTTTAGTGCAGCATGGTCAGTTTGTAGTTGGAACCGCCGTCCCCAAACATATGGGCGTAGCTTTTCCAGGGCGTACACAATGGCATAGCATTCCTTTTCACTGACTGACCAGTGACTTTCCCTCTCAGACAGTTTCTTGCTGAGAAACACGACAGGATGGAAGTTGTGATCTGTTGCTTCCTGCATGAGCACTGCTCCTATACCACGCTCAGATGCATCTGTGGTTACTAGGAATGGCTTGTTAAAGTCCGGGGCCCTGAGCACAGGGTCAGACATGAGCGTTGCCTTAAGCTGGGTAAAGGCTTTTTGACACTCATTAGTCCACTTAACGGCATTTGGCTGGGTCTTTTTGGTTAGGTCGGTCAATGGGGCAGCGATTTGGCTGTAGTGTGGTACAAATCGCCTGTAGTATCCGGCCAAGCCTAAGAAGGATTGGACCTGTTTCTTTGACCTTGGGACAGGCCACTTTTGGATAGCATCCACCTTGGCCTGTAGGGGGTTTATGGTTCCTCGACCCACCTGGTGCCCCAGGTAAGTTACTCTGTTTTGGCCTATTTGACACTTTTTGGCCTTAACAGTTAGTCCTGCCTGCCTGATGCGCTCAAAGACCTTTTCCAGGTGGAGTAGGTGTTCGGGCCAGGAGTCTGAAAAAATGGCCACATCATCGAGGTAGGCAACTGCAAATTCTCCCAGTCCAGCTAGTAGACCATCTACCAGCCTCTGGAAGGTGGCGGGTGCATTTCGAAGGCCGAAAGGAAGGACATTGAATTCATACACCCCCGCATGGGTGACGAATGCTGACCTCTCCTTGGCAGGTTCATCTAGCGGTACTTGCCAGTACCCCTTGGTTAAGTCTATTGTAGAGATGAACTGGGCACGTCCCAACTTTTCCAATAGCTCATCAGTACGTGGCATCGGATAGTTGTCCGGACGAGTTACAGCATTTAGCTTACGGTAGTCCACGCAAAAGCGTATTTCCCCATCTGGTTTGGGTACCAGAACCACTGGAGATGCCCAGGCACTGGTAGATGGGCGGATTATACCCATCTGTAGCATGTTCTGGATCTCCCGTTCTATAGCAGCTTGGGCATGAGGAGACACCCGGTAGGGTGGGGTTCTGATTGGGTGAGCATTACCTGTATCAATGGAGTGGTATGCCCGTTCAGTCCGTCCTGGGGTGGCTGAGAACAATGGGGCGAAGCTAGTGCACAGCTCCTTGATTTGTTGCCGCTGCAGACGTTCCAGGGTGGTTGAGAGGTTTACCTCTTCCACGCCACCGTCTTTTTTTCCGTCGTAGTAGACACCGTCAGGCCACTCAGCATCATCTCCCTGGACTGTAAACTGACAAACCTGTAAGTCTCTGGAATAGAAAGGCTTGAGAGAATTAACATGGTACACTTTAGGCTTTAGTGAGGAATTGGGAAATGCTATGAGGTAGTTTACAGCTCCCAGGCGCTCTTGGACCGTGAATGGCCCTTCCCATGATGCTTCCATCTTATGGGCCTGTTGCGCCTTCAAGACCATAACCTGGTCTCCTACCTTGAAGGAACGTTCTCTGGCATGTCTGTCATACCAGGCCTTTTGCTCTTCTTGAGCATCCTTTAGGTTCTCTCTAGCAAGGGCTAAAGAGTGTCGGAGGGTGCTTTGTAGGTTGCTTACAAAGTCCAGAATGTTAGTTCCTGGAGAAGGCGTAAACCCCTCCCATTGCTGCTTCACCAACTGTAATGGCCCCTTAACCTCGTGACCATACACAAGTTCAAATGATGAAAACCCTAAACTGGGATGTGGTACAGCCCTGCAGGCAAACAGCAACTGCTGCAACACTAGGTCCCAATTATTGGAGAATTCGTTGATGAATTTTCTTATCATGGCCCCCAAAGTTCCATTGAACCTTTCCACCAGGCCATTGGTTTGATGGTGGTACGGGGTGGCAACCAAGTGATTCACCCCATGAGTTTCCCACAGTTTTTCCATGGTCCCTGCCAGGAAATTAGACCCTGAATCTGTAAGGATGTCAGAGGGCCAACCTACCCTGGCAAAGATGTCTGTTAGGGCCAGGCACACAGTGTTAGCCCTGGTGTTGCCTAGAGCTACTGCTTCTGGCCATCGGGTAGCAAAGTCCACTAAAGTCAGTACGTACTGCTTTCCTCTGGGCGTCTTTTTTGGGAAAGGGCCCAGAATATCCACAGCTACTCGCTGAAATGGGACCTCAATTATGGGGAGTGGCTGGAGAGGGGCCTTGACCTGGTCTTGAGGCTTACCTACTCTTTGGCATACCTCACAAGACCGGACATACTTGGCAACATCCTTGCCCATCCCCTCCCAGTGGAAGGACTTCCCCAACCGGTCCTTGGTTCTGTTCACCCCAGCATGGCCACTGGGATGATCATGGGCTAAGCTTAAGAGCTTCTCCCGGTACTTAGTTGGGACCACCAACTGTTTTTGCGGCTGCCATTCTTCCCGGTGTCCACCAGAAAGAATTTCCTTGTATAAAAGTCCTTGGTCTATAACAAACCGGGATCGATTAGAAGAGCTGAGAGGCGGTGGGGTGCTCCGTGCCGCCGCCCACGCTTTCTGAAGGCTGTCATCTGCTTCCTGCTCAGCCTGGAACTGTTCCCTTGAGGCTGGGGTCACCAGTTCCTCCTCAGACTGTGGACTTGGGCTTGGTCCCTCTGGAAGCGATGTAGGTGATGGGGTTGTTTCCGTTGCTGGTGAACCGCTCTCCGCTGGTGCACCTGAGGGTATTTCAGGCTCTGGCTGAGCCTTTTGGGTATGGCTGTCGTGTGCTTCTGCCAGTTTTGGCGCGCTGGCGCCCTCTGGCGTTGAGTTTGAAGATGTGGTTGCACTTGCTGGTGCTGGTTGCTTTTCCAGTTCCGGGCCTGGTACTGGAGATGCTGTGGCTGTTTCAGTGGTAGGCATGGAATCCGGGTCCACTACCTCTGTCTGGGTCTCTGGTAACACAGACGGGGCGTCTGTGGACGGCTCAGGAACAGGAATGGGTCTGGAAGCTTGCCTGGTTTGGCTACGGGTAACCATTCCCACTCTCTTGGCCCGCTTCACTTGGTTGGCCAAGTCTTCCCCCAGTAGCATGGGGATAGGATAATTGTCATAGACTGCAAAAGTCCACATTCCTGACCAGCCTTTGTACTGGACAGGCAGTTCAGCTGTAGGCAAGTCTACAGCTTGTGACATGAAGGGGTAAATGGTAACTTTGGCCTTTGGGTTGATGAATTTGGGGTCAACGAAGGATTGGTGGATAGCTGACACTTGTGCCCCCGTGTCTCTCCACGCAGTAACCTTCTTTCCGCCCACTCTCAAATTTTCCCTTCGCTCCAAGGGTATTTGAGAGGCATCTGGGCCTGGGGATCTTTGGGGTGATGGTGGTGTAATGAATTGCACTCGCATGGTGTTCTTGGGACAGTTGGCCTTGATATGTCCCAGTTCATTACACTTAAAGCATCTTCCATCTGATGGGACACTGGGCCGAGGTGAGTTACTGGAGACTGGTGAGGTTGAAGAGTAGGGTATCTGTGGCTTTACTTGGGTGGTATGGAGGGTCTTTGGCTGTCCTCGGTTGTAGGGTTTATGGTCTGTGTGCCCCCTGGGGTAATCGTTCCCCTTGACAGTAGCTTTTTTGCTTTCTGCCAGTTCCATCCATTTGGCTCCAATCTCCCCCGCCTCAGCGATAGTTTTGGGATTTCTATCTTGTATGTACCGTGTGATGTCTTCAGGAACACCATCCAAGAACTGCTCCATTTGTATGAGGAGGTTCACTTCTTCCAAGGTTTGAATGTTGTTTCCTGTTAACCAGGCCTCATAGTTTTTTGCAATGTAGTAGGCGTGTTTGGGAAATGACACCTCTGGTTTCCATTTTTGGGTTCTGAAGCGCCGACGGGCATGATCTGGGGTTATCCCCATCCGGTATCTGGCCTTGGTTTGAAAAAGTTTATAGTCATTCATTTGCGGCTTGGGCATTTCAGCTGCCACCTCTGCTAAAGGTCCACTGAGGTGTGGCCTTAATTCTACCATGTACTGGTCTTCGGGGATGCTGTACCCAAGACAGGCTCTTTCAAAATCTTCCAAGAAGGCCTCGGTGTTATCACCTGCCTTGTAGGTGGGAAATTTCCTGTGCTGGGGAGCAATAATTGGCGCCGGGTTGTTAGGGTTGGCTGGCACATGCAGCCCAGCTTTTGCCATCTCCAGTTCATGTTTTCTCTGTTTTTCCTTCTCTTCATTCTCTTTTTGTTGTTTTTCCATTTCTTTTTGGTGCTTTTCCATTTCTTTTTGGTGCTTTTCCATTTCTCGGCGGTGGGCCACCTCTTCTTCTTCTAGTTTTCTTTTGTGTGCTGCCTCTTGGGCTGCCTGTTCTCTTTGGAAGGCTGCCAGTTTGAGGCTTTCTTCCTTTTCTTTCATCTCCATCTGTCGCCTGTGTTCAGCGTCTTTGATTTGTTCTTCGGTGTCAATCCTTGCCTTAGAAGTCATGGTTCCTGTTTTCTTGTGTTGGGGTGCCCTCCGATGTTTATCTAATGAACTGCAGGCTCTCTGTTGCCTCCTGAAGTCTGCCTAGCAACAGTGCTTTTTTCCTTTTCTCTCTCTAGCTAATGTTCAATTAAGGGAAACCAGAAAAACCACTTTATCTGCATGCATATAAGTGCTGGTATTTGCCTCCTAATGGGAGGGCTATTGCATGACAAAAGACCCTTAACAGTCTTCTCGCTTAATATGCAAACCACAAACTGCTAGAGAGCAGAAAAAAAAATTCTCTCTGGTTCCCTTTTAAAACCAAACTGTTTCTCTCTGCTAAAAAGCCCTTAGCAGAGAAAAGAAAAATATAATATTCCTACTGGCTTCTGGATTCTGTCTATATCCCGCCGCTGCTACACCATGTTATAACCTTATTCCCAGATTCTGGACCTTAGCGTCCAAAATATGGGGGTTAGCATGAAAACCTCCAAGCTTAGTTACCAGCTTGGACCTGGTACTGCTGCCACCACCCAAAAAATTAGAGTGTTTTGGGGCACTCTGGTCCCACTGAAAAAACCTTCCCTGGGGACCCAAGACCCAAATCCCTTGAGTCTCACAACAAAGGGAAATAATCCTTTTTCCCTTCCCCCCTCCAGATGCTCCTGGAGAGATACCCAGACACAAGCTCTGTGAAACTACGCAGAGTGATTCCCCCTCTCCGTTCCCAATCCTGGAACAAAAGCACTTTCCTCTTCACCCAGAGGAAATGCCAAATCAGGCTAGCAATCCAACACACAGCTCTCCCCTTGATTTCTTCCTCCCACCAATTCCCTGGTGAGTACAGACTTAATTTCCCTGAAGTAAAGAAAAACTCCAACAGGTCTTAAAAGAAAACTTTATATAAAAAAGAAAGAAAAAATACAAATGTTCTCTCTGTATTAAGATGATACAACACAGGGTCAATTGCTTAAAAGAATATTGAATAAACAGCCTTATTCAAAAAGAATACAAATCAAAGCATTCCAGCACTTATATTCATGCAAATACCAAAGAAAAGAAACCATAGAACTTACTATCTGATCTCTTTGTCCTTACACTTAGAAACAGAAGACTAGAAAGTAGAAAGTACTTCTCCAAAGCTCAGAGGAGCAGGCAGACAGACAAAAGACTCAGAGACACACTTCCCTCCACCCAAGGTTGAAAAAATCCGGTTTCCTGATTGGTTCTCTGGTCAGGTGTTTCAGGTGAAAGAGACATTAACCCTTAGCTATCTGTTTATGACAGCTGTATCTTGTCTGGTTTAAACTACAGCCTGCTGCCTTTTCTGCACATCCTAGTTTCTGTCCGGCATTGGATGAGTCTATCAATGATCATCAAGTCTACATCATGAAAAGGAGACCTAGAAGTAAGAATTATCACCAGCATAGGATGACATTGGCACCAGCACTTTCTCACAGTCCCAACCACTAGCTTCATGTAGATGTTGGAAAGGAGAGGTGACAGGTTTGTAACGTGTGGGTCCCCACGGTTGGGAGCCTTCAGAGAGGAGAAGCGGTCACCCATCAATTCCACTCTGGGATCCTTTGGAAATCATTGAGTGGAACCACTCTGCAGGGATTCTTTCCACCCTGCCAGATCATTCAGCCATGTTAGCAATACCCCATGATGGAAGAGCACTGAAAAAAAGTCAAGCCATGTCATAAAAGACCTGGCTTTTGAACACTGCCCTGAGGAGATCATCAACAACAGCAGTTCTCCCTCCTTTGTCTAGGTGTTTGTTTATACCACACTCATCATGATGGAATCTAAGCACCATTTCTGGGCTGTGGCCCACTCCTAAACTGAATTGTATGGGCTCTAACAATCCTGGGGATTTCAAATATTGTTCCAGTTGGCCTAGTGCAAACTTCTCAGTGAATTTTCCCAGCAAGGGAGGTTAGAGACTGGGGAACGGCTATTTAGGATACTAATGTGCTCACAGTTGTTTTCTAGGAGAACACTTCAACCTCCCTGGCCACACTATAGCAGACCTTAAGGTGGCTATCCTGCAGCAAAAAAACTTCAGGACCAGACTTCAAAGAGAAACTGCTGAGCTTCAGTTCATCTGCAAATTTGACACCATCAGCTCAGAATTAAACAAAGACTGTGAATGGCTTGCCAATTACAGAACCAGTTTCTCCTCCCTTGGTTTTCACACCTCAACTGCTAGAACAGGGCCTCATCCTCCTTGACTGAACTACCTCATTAGCTCTAGCTTGCCTGCATATATATACCTGCCCCTGGAAATTTCCACTACATGCATCTGACAAAGTGGGTATTCACCCACAAAAGCTCATGCTCCAAAATGTCTGTTAGTCTATAAGGTGCCACAGGACTCTTTGCTGCTTTTGCAGATCCAGACTAACACGGCTACCCCTCTGACAGTTGTTTTCTAGAGCATATCTAAACTATAGCTTTGAATGCTTTGGCAGCTTGCTTTCTCTGAGAAGGACATTAATGAGTACTTTCAATAAAGTACCCATACATTTCCTGCAGCCTTTCACCACATAGGATGGGCACAGGGCCTGATTGCCAGATTGCATACCACTTGCAGCACCACAACATCTGACTGGGACATTGTTTGAAATGCAGACAGAGTCTGTGGCACTTCTACTTTGACTCTGTCACTCCCCAAATTCAACCAACCTACTCTGTGAAGATTGCAAACTACTCTCAGCTAGAAACTGTTACCTCCAGAGCCAGCTGTAGGCACTCTGAGCTAGTAAGCAGTCTTCTACCTGGATAGGGTGATCAGATGTCCTGCTTTTATAGGGATAGTTCTGATATTTGGGGCTTTTTCTTATATAGGTGCAAATTACCCCCACCCCCTGTCCTGATAAGAACACCTTACTGCTCATCATGGCCATGAAATAATAGTATCAAAACTACTTATGCTGCAGATGACTAGATTCATTTCTGGACCTCTGCTAGCAGCCTTCTAGTCTCCTCTTCTCTCTCTTCATTTTGCAGCAGTGTCATGCCCCTGTGTGAGTACTTCAGGAGCCACCATATTAACGGTTGTGGTGAGCAGACATTTGTAGTGTCCTATCAGAGCATCTGCCCTATGCCTTGGATTTATAAAAACCAGATTGCTCAGATGCATTCAGCACAGTCTAGTGATATGAGCACTGGAGAGCTGGGAGCTTCTGAATTCCACTGATGCTCATGTCCTCCGTGGCTTTGGGCAACTCTCTGCATTTTGTCCATCTGTACAATGGGGATAAAGAATCGAAGCCACCTACCTTGGAAGGGCGTGTGGGAAGTGTTTCAAAGATGCAAAATCTTTAAATTGCTCCAATGAAAAAAGTCCTAAGGCCAGCTTTTTTGCGGGTGTAAACTGGCACCAATTTACAAATGCAAAGAATTTGGCTGCTAGTGTTCAAAAGGTAAGCCGCAGCCGAAATTGTTCCATGAAATGGGTTAGATCACCCAACCCAATGTCAGACACTGCATGCCTCACTCTGATCCTTGGCTTTGGGCATGGATTTGAGAAGGGTGCAGCCAGAAGGAAAGTGGTAAAGTGGCTCCCATGTGGCTTTCCCTTCGTGCAGCCTATGAAATGGTGCTTTGCTGTAACCTGGATTGCAGAGCCTGCTCATGCTGACTCATGAAACCTGCAGCTCTCAGTATTCCACATCCTAGACTCAGGCTTAGCTACAGTAGCTATTGCTCTAACTATGGGCTGCAGGCCAGGGAGAGAGACATCATCCTGCCCACATTTGGTCTTCAGTGGGTAGATTAGCTGCTTAGATCTCTGCATAGGGTAACAGCCCTTCAGCCACAGACGGGGGCCTCCTCCCTAGCCTTCTCTTTTTTCTCCCCCTCCTCTCTGGGGGACTGTACAGCTTTAAGGAAACGTCTGGCAGATGCAGACGCAGAACATCTGGGCAGCGTTAGCTGAGTCTCAAATGATGCAGGAACAAACCACGCACTTTGGGAAAGTTAAAGCACAAGTTTCCTGAACAGGCTGAGAGAAGGCAAGGAGAGGGAGCAGCGCTGAGACAGGTAAGATCTGCTTTAACCAGCCATTTGACTTCTATCCACAAGGGAAAGGGATCTGGGGAGCGTGGATACAGAAAGCTTGTGAACTAAGCTACACCACATAGCAGGCTTCCCCTGGAGCAGAGGATAGACATGTTCCTGCATGCTGTCCTGTGTGACAAGCCTCCCTCCAGGCACCTTCCTCCAGCAGAGGCAGGGGAAGGATCCAACCAGTTGGTTGCAAGACTCTCGCTAATATAGCAGGTAAAGACTTAGGGGGTACTGAACTATTGCCAGTGACAGGACAGGCTCCTCTGTATAGAGAAGGCCCCAGAGGGGCTCAGGTACTAAGATGATGAGCATGGTGTAAAACCCTAGAGCAATATGAGCTAGAGCAGTAGTTCTCAAACTTTTGTACTGGTGACCCCTTTCACACAGCAAGCCTCTGAGTGTGATCCCCCTTATAAATTAAAAATACTTTTTTAATATATTTAACACTACTATAAATGCTGGAGGCAAAGGGGGATTTGGGGTGGAGGTTGACAGCTCATGACCCCCCATGTAGTAACTTCGCAAACCCCTGAGGGGTACCAACCCCCAGTTTGAGATCCCCTGAGCTAGAGGGAGGACTTGGAACAATAGAAATGTGGGGGTGGGGAGTGTCTTTAAATATACAGATCAGCATCACCAAGAAGGAGCTGGAATTTCTATCTTATTTTGTTTTTCTACTCAAATTCTGCTTGTCAATCTGCTCAGTCTGCCTGGCCAATTCTCTGTGTTTGTTAGAGGTTCCTCATCCAGCCAACCTGCAGTTCCTGAGTAAAGATCTCCTGGTAACCAATCAGTCTGTCTGTGTGTCTCTCCCCTGATCTCAGTCTTTCATTGTCTGCCCTCTTTCCCCTCTCTCTGTCCTGTACCCCAGGTCCCCCTCCCTCATGCATTTCCATTGCACTCATTCTGTTTCAGTGGCACTGACCTGAAGCCGCAGTAAATAGAGAACGCATTTTTTTTCCCTTGCCTGTTCCAGTCGAGGTGTCTGTAAATAACGTTAGCTCCCCTGCCTTGGCCCTAACACCTGCCCTCACTCAGTGGATCTGCCTCCAGGCTCTGCACTGACTGAATCCTACAGAAGGAGAGTGAAACTTTAACTCAGGGCTTGTCTACATCAGAAAGTTGCAGCGCTGGTGAGGGAGTTACAGCGCTGCAACTTTGAAGGTGTACACATCTGCAGGGCATCACCAGCGCTGCAACTCCCTGTTTGCAGCGCTGGCCGTACTCCCGTTTTGTCTCGGGTGTAGAGGATCCAGCGCTGGTGATCCAGCGCTGGTAATCCAATGTAGACACTTACCAGCGCTTTTCTTGACCTCCGTGGAAGGAGGAAGCCTCTGGTAATCAAGCTGGTCTCCTTTCCCGGTTTGCTCTCTCGTTCCCGGAACCCCGAGCAAGCAGGTCTCTTTCCCTGCGGTTTGCAGGGTGGCTCCGGGAACGCGAGAGCAAACCGCGGCGAAGCTGGTCTCCTTTCCCGGTTTGCTCTCTCGTTCCCCGAACCGCCGAGCAAGCGGTTCTCCTTCCCTGCAGTTTGCAGGGTGGCTCCGGGAACGCGAGAGCAAACCGCGGCGAAGCTGGTCTCCTTTCCCGGTTTGCTCTCTCGTTCCCGGAGCCACCCTGCAAACCGCAGGGAAGGAGAACCGCTTGCTCGGCGGTTCGGGGAACGAGAGAGCAAACCGGGAAAGGAGACCAGCTTCGCCGCGGTTTGCTCTCGCGTTCCCGGAGCCACCCTGCAAACCGCTGGGAAGGAGACCTGCTTGCTCGGGGTTCCGGGAACGAGAGAGCAAGCCGGGGAAGGAGACCAGCTTCGCCGCGGTTTGCTCTCTCGTTCCCGGAGCCCCGAGCAAGCAGGTCTCCTTCCCTGCGGTTTGCTGGGTGGCTCCGGGAACGCGAGAGCAAACCGCGGCGAAGCTGGTCTCCTTTCCCGGTTTGCTCTCTCGTTCCCGGAACCCCGAGCAAGCAGGTCTCCTTCCCTGCGGTTTGCAGGGTGGCTCCGGGAACGCGAGAGCAAACCGCGGCGAAGCTGGTCTCCTTCCCCGGTTTGCTCTCGCGTTCCCGGAACCCCCCTTGAAGCCGCCCAACAGCGCTGCAGTGTGGCCACATCTAACACCACTTGCAGCGCTGGTTGCTGTAAGTGTGGCCACTCTGCAGCGCTGGCCCTATACAGCTGTACTAATACAGCTGTAACAACCAGCGCTGCAAAATTTTAGATGTAGACATGGCCTCAGACAGCAAACCAACCTGGAGAGTCAGTCACAAAGAAACTCTCCCCATGCTGGGGAGTCTGGAGCAAGCAACCCCCTTCTTGCTCTGGACAGATGTCTTACTAATCAGTACATTTAGCTGGCCTCTTCTCTTGAAGGATTATCCTCTCTCCCATGCCCTCCACTTTTCTATCTGTTCATATGGGGCCCAATCCCCCTTTGCCTTGTGCAGTCCTTTGCACTAGCACCAAGCAGATGTTAAACACTCACACTCTGCTCCAATACTCTTTCTACTCACTGCAATGGTGCAAATGATCACACAAGGTGTAGGGCAATGGTGAATTGGGCCCTTTGATTCCAATAAATAACATCTGCATGTGCTCTAGATTTTGGTGAATTTCAGCTAGAAATGGGCCCAGATTAGAGTCACTTATCAGAACCTGGGGCCTGGTTTCAAACTACCCACTTTGGAGTTAGCAATGAGTTTTACTCCTTTCTAATTTCAGCATGAATTTCCTCCACATTAAAAAGCCTTGATTCAGTGGAAAACAGTGTTGCCAACTGTCATGATTTTGGGGGGATTTCTGAAAGCTTGGGGAACCCAGTGAGAACCTTCCCTTTCATTTTTTTTAAAAAGGAAGTTTCTAGCCCTCCTGGTTGCAGAGAAAAGCTTGAAAACATGACTCCCCAGAGGCTTAAAAACCCTAGGAGGCACATAAAAAGAGCCCAGAATTTGTTATTTTTCAAAATCTTATGATTTTTAAGTGACTCATGCTTGCAAGGGATCTGAGTCGTTATTTTTGAATGCTGGGGGTGGACAATACTAGGGAAAAGTCTGGATCTGACCAGCATGGACCGGATAGCAAAGCTAGGGGAGAATACAAGCATGTGTGGGTCAATAACACACCAATGGCCAGGGGTTGTTCTGTTTTAAACCCACTTCCCTTTATTCTAGGTACCAGTCTACACTGCTGCCTGCTGGGCTCGCCAGGCTGCAGCCTGCCTGCTAACGTCAGAGTGCACTACCAGGCAAGGTGCTGGCTCCCGTGGCCCGGGCCCACCCTGCATGCTAGAATGGCACAAGGAGAAGCACCACTCCTGCTGCTTTTCCTCACCAGGCTGGTGTCATCAACATGGTATGAAGGTCAGTATCCACCCAGCGCAGGAGAGTTAGTCAACAGCAGCTGGTGCTACAAGGGAGTGAGGAATCAACAGGGGCGAGTAGGACTCTCTCAGGGCACAGGAGAAGTTGCTCTTCTTTGTGGTGTCTAAGAGTAAATGAGTAGAGCAGAGGGAAGCAGGTGCAGTTCATGGCTGGGAGTTTGGTGAAGGAGGAGGGGAAAGGGAGCATGGTGGGGAGCTCTGACTCTGCTGGAATAAAGGATTGAATTCAGCCTTGCAGCCAAATCCCAGGACCCCTTTCTCCTCCAGGCACTCTGGGAAAGGTGACCCAGCTTGGAACAAGTTCAAGGCCTACTGATGGAGGCCAGAGGAACCTTGACAAGGTGCTCTGTCTGTCTGTCTGTTTCTCTCTCTCTCTCTCTCTCTCTCTCTCTCCTTGTGGGGGTGTAAAGAGGAGTCAACTGACCCATCACTTAAAGTGGACGTGCCCTGAGGGAAGCAGTTTGCTGAGAGCCAGGGAGCAGGTTTGGGTTAGGAGGACCAGGAAGGAGCTGGATAACAAAAGACAAACCTATACCCGGGAAGTTGACATGACTGCTCAGAGGGCCCTGGCATCTCTCTGCTGGGGGTGGGGGAAGGAAGAGACAGACCCAGCGCTGGGGTTAGGAGCACATCCAGAGAGGAGTAAACAACCAACTTCCCCCATCCCAGCCACAGTGACAAGAACTAAATTTTTCCACATGCCCTCAGCTCCTTCGGGAGCCTTTGGCAGGCAATTGTTTGTCTGGAACAGCTGCACAGACCAAAACCCAAGCCTCTTCCCATCCTTGGCTAACCTGTCCACTTACAACCCCTCAGCTTGTTTGCTGTAGAAACCAAACTCTCTCCCCCAGCATCACAGCCACAAACCATTGCCAGGTTAGCATGGGAGGGGCTCTCAGGAGGCCCAGAGCCCTGCTCCCCAACACTATAATGGCCTCTGCAACCCCCTGGAGAGCTTTGACCCCCCCCCCACATGCATTAATTTGGTCTCAGTTCCCACCCCTGGCTCCTCCTTGAATCAATAGATCCTCCTTGCTTTGTTGTCTCAGGCTCTGCTCTCTGCCTGATTCATACTGAGTCATGAAATCACTCAAAAATTACAGACTGGGGATGAAAAATCACGTTTCCATGTATGCATCGCTGTCTCCTGGAGGGGGTGGCTCTGTGGCCTCAGCATCAGGTTTATAATAACGAGACCCCCTCAATCATACATTCAAATCCCAGCAGGGCTGAGTCAGCCCATCCTTCCTATGAGGTAGATGCATTGAGTTCTTTGCGCTTTGTTGTGTGTGAGCCTTAAAAACTGAGGTGCTGGCTGCTTAGAGTGGATGTCAAAGATCTCACAGCACTTTGCTGCAGAGTAGGGGATTTGCCTCGATGTTCTAGCCACGGTCTTCCCCTCCTGAGGCTCCTTGCATGCTGGGTGGGTGCCCAGAGGTGGCTGCATTTCAGTGGCACTGCATGTATGAAGTGTGTGAAGGGCTCTGGGGTGAAAGGCTCTGTAGAAATGAGTGGGTCAGAGGAACAGGGCAGTTTAATTGGGGATCAGGAAGGGGTAGGGGAAGTTGTATTATTATGGTTCATAAAGCTTCCCCCAACGTGGAGGCTCTTCAGAGGGGCTGGTGGATGGAGTGTACTCAGGTGACAACCCCTCTCCTTTCATCCTCAACCCATCAGCACTGCAGCAGGGGAGGGAGAGAAAAAGAGAAGGCAAGTCTCTGGACTGAGTGTGGGTCAGAGCAGGGGCGGCTCTAGGGATTTTGCCGCCCCAAGCACGGCAGGCAGGCTGCCTCTGCCGGTTTGCCTGCGGAGGGTCCACTGGTCTTGCAGCTTCAGCGGACCTCCCTCAGCAAGCCGCCGGAGGCAGCCTGCCTGCCGCCCTCGCGGAGCCGGCAGACTGCCCCCCGTGGCTTGCCGCCCCAAGCACGCATTTGGCGTGCTGGGGCCTGCAGCTGCCCCTGGGTCAGAGGAGGGTATGAGCAGGTCTCAGTGAGACTTACTGTGCTCCCCTAGAGCCTGTAGTGCTCCGATCCTGGAGGCCAGAGTAACGTGCTCTCCCTGGTCACTCTGAGCTGAGGTTTCCTTTCCCCACTCCTTCCTCACAGAAGCCTGCAGGCTGAGCTTGTAGAGAAACATCTGGGATTCTGCTTAGCACAGACATTTGGTTTCAAGACTAATACAGAAACAATTCACGGGGCACCGGCATTTAAAAAAAAAAGGGAGCAAAATTGAGCATGCTCACATGCAGTCACTGGAATGGAGAGGGAAAGAAAAAGTCTGGAATGAGAGGAAATTCAGCTAAAAGGTGAGCTCACAGCTCGAGAATGCCACTCTTCCACCCATGTCATTTCTTGGGGCTCAAATGCATCCACTGCTGGCCATGGCTAAGAGGGAAGTTCGGTCTCCGTGTTCATTCAGCTCTGGACGTCTGCGTGTGTCCTGGTCCTGGCATGGTGAGGGTTCCCTTTGCTGAGTCGCACAGGAGTGGGGGCCCAATCCTGTTCTTCCCACCACTCGCTCCATCACGCCGTTGCGGGGGTGTGAGAGGGGAGTGATGGGATGCCACTTCCTGGAATTTTGTTCATGAAAGGACTGAGTTGTCCCTTGTCCAGCTGTGCTCCGGTCCGACACCCACTTCCTGTAATTAATGAGCCTGGCACACCAGGCTGTTTAGTCTGCTGGACAGTGCCAGCCACACAAACCATGTCACTGCCAGAGCTGAGGTTTCTGCATAGATGTTCTCCCTTCTCAGCGCTTGGCTGGAGCCCTGTCTGTGGAGGAGCTGAAACAGGGACAGAGTGAGAGAATCAAGTGTCAGTGAGAGAGGAGCACAACCCTCAAACTGCTCCAGCAGCCAATCCATGCAGGACTCTAGGCCTGCTGCTGGTGCAGCCCTTTACCCATGCACAGTGGGTATAATAGGTGAGCGCTGTCATCAGATAGCACCCACTGCTGCACACCCCTCAGACCTAATTCCCCCTGGCCCTGCACCTCAGGCAGCCATTCACACCAGTGCAGAGTGGGTGTGAAGTGCTACCAGCTCTGAATGGCAATGTTTTACCCCCCTGGCTGTAGCAATGCAGGCCTTCCCCCTGCTTCTCTCAGTCTAGTGTCTGCGTCAGCACACCATTCCCTCCCGGGTACCAAGGAGCCTGAGAGGAAACAGGCATTCCAGGTTGCCAGGGGGATGGAGACATTATCTTAACAAGGGCTGAAAATGCTGAGGGGGAAGCCAGAGTCCGTAGATGGTTCCCCCTGAGGGAGGCCCCACGCTGGGAGGCGTTGCTGTAGGAAGCAGATGTTGCCCAGGGAGCAAGTCTCTTTCCAGGAGTTCTGGAGAGGGATAATTCCCTAGAGCCCAATGCCAGCACAGCTCCTGTCACCATTTCTCTGCAGACCCCCAGCACCTCCTACGCTCAAGGCCAGCTTTAGCAAGTGCGGGGCCCAATTCAAACAGTTTTGACGGGGTCCCGGCAGGGATGACTTAAAAAAAACACATGTAAAAAAACACATGGGGCTTGTACTCACCGGACGGTGCTCCAAGCCTTTGGCAGCATTTCGGCGGTGGGTCCTTCACTTGCTCCAGATCTTCAGCGGCACTGAAGGACCTGCCGCCAAAGACCCAGAGCAAGCGAAGGACCCGCCATCGAAGTGCCGCCGAAGACCCGGAGCGAGGGAAGGACTTGCTGCCGAAGTGCTGCTGAATACCTGAAACACCGCCAGGTGAGTAAAAATTAAAAAGGCGCCTCTAGCCAAGGAAGGGATTCTCACTGGGCGTGGGGCCCTCTTGGGCGCAGGGCCCAATTCGGGGGAATTTGTGGAATAGGCCTAAAGCCAGCCCTGCCTACACTACTCTGAGGGAGAATCGGGTGGGATGCAGAAGCAAGACACTCAGGTTGAGACCGCTCCTCACCATTCTTTCTTCCCACTAGGTTCTGGCTACGACAATACTGAGAGGTACAACAATGAAGTGTACGTGGAAGAGGCTCCTCAAGCTCCTGCCCTGGATTATCGAGGTAACAGTTGCACACTGACCTTCCACCAGGCCAGGGGAAGTCATCCCAAGCCTTCCCCATGGTTCCCCAGATGCCCATAGAAGGGTGCCCCTGACCGGGACTGATGCTGGGCTGCCCCTCATCTGGGCCACATGCTGCCCCAAGACCCTGGAAATGAAGCACAGAGTTTGCCCAGCTAGACTAGCCCATCTGAACATTTAGCAGTGACATCTCCCCTCCTTTCTCTCTCTCTCTCCTTAGTTCCCCAGTGGTGCTATTCATTAAATCTCCACCACGGAGAGGCAACCTGCCACTCCCCCAGGGGAGGGAATTACCGCAGCAGCCTGGGGACACGCTGCGAACTCTCATGCGATCGAGGTTTCCGGCTAATAGGGCGGAGGTCAGTGCAGTGCTTGCCGAGCAGGCGCTGGTCTGGCACCGCCTACTGCAGACGTAAGTCCTGTATGGGAAAGGAGTGTGCATGAACGTTCCAGTGTGCGTGAGCATGCTGTACTGATGGTGACTAGTGCTGGGTTACACGACAGAGGCAATGGGGAGGGATTGTTTGGTGTCTGTGTTGGGTGCAGCACTTCATGTCCATTAGGACCTGATCTCCGTTCACTGCCTGCTCTAGTCTCTTGCTTGTTTGCTGCCCACCCCCAGGCTCTGGTTTTGCATCAGTTGCAATCGCCTTCTTTTTACATCAAAGGAAGAGCCTGCTGAAGAGAGACATGAAGCATCTGTACAGGGGGCAGGGTGAGGAAGGGCTCTTTAAAATTGCATTGGTCAAAACCAAACCCTGGAAGGCCTAAAGGAGTCCTGATCTGAGCTGTCCCTAACAGGAAATGGCAGTGACAATGTCGCTGACTCTCACGATTTTATCACAAGTCTCCTGATATTTGATGTTTGTCTTAAAGCCGCAGCTCCGGGACTCGTGTGATTAGGAGAGACTCTCAGCTTTCATTAAAAACATAGGGTCCCATCCCTCCTGGTTGGGGGACAAAAGCGGCAGAATGTGACCCAGGCACATCCTTAGAGCTCAGGAACCAGTAGACAAAGACTCCAACAGTTATTATTCTTTTAAAAGTTCTCATGATTTCTAAGTCAGACTCATTTCTGAATGCTTGGAATGACGATACTACATTGGAGACTGATAGATGGCACCTGGCACCTAGAAAGGCACTGAGCAACACCCTGGACCACACACTGAGAACTACTGCAGTGCGCAGCTTGTAAAGCACTTTGGACTCTGTAGAAGAGTGCCTTACTGGCCAGTACACCCCATCCTGGCTGGGTACAGCCTAGCATGCCCTCCTTTGGCACTTCTGTGGTGCTCGGCTTCTTTTCGTGCTTAGCTTCTCCCAGGTCCCGTTCTGGGTAACAGAGAATCCCACCAAACAGTAGTCCAGTGACCTTACAGCAGGTCTTCCACCCCGACTCTGGGTTTGATGGTCTTTCCACCCCTTACCTCAGGGGCTTTCACCCCACCTTCTTTGGTGGCCTGTAGGAGAACATAGACCTTGCCTCTACTCTGGGTTCCAGCCCAGGGATTTTGTAGCTGGCAGCTAAGCTCTGCTTCCTCAGCATCCTTGTTGCCTCCCTGGAACTTCCTACCTTAGCTTGGTTCTGGACCCTTTCTCCAACCCCTTCCCGGGCTCTGGAGAGTTCTTTCTCCCTGGAGCCCCAGCTCCCATCTGCCTCTCCCTAGGCTTTCTGTGTCCATGTCTCTTTCCACCAGAAACCTGACCCAAGGTCCTACCTCCTTAGGCCTGTGATGGTTCTCAGGGTGCCCAGGACCGGGAGTCACCTTATTACTCTTGTTGCCTGCATAGGGAGGAAAATGTGCTTGTGCTTAACTAGGTGCCAGCTCCCTGTTACCACCAGCCTATCAGCCTTCCAAGCACTCTCCTCCAGGCTATGCCAGCCCTTACTTTGCCTAGAAGGTTAACAATAGGTGTACCCCAGTCCTTGAGTCCCTTTGAAGTATTTTCCTGTAGCGTTCAGCCCCTCCTCCACCAAACGCTCACAGAAATACCAGGTCTTCTGCCCCAGGGGAACAGCACACACACCAGCTTGAATGATTCAGCTCCGGATCAGCTACTTGAGCAATACCACAGCACTGAGATATATTGACAGTGCAAACAATGATAAATTTACCGTCACAGTTTCGAGAGCCAAGAGATAGAGTGAGGATAGCGGAAACAAAAGGGTTATATATAAAACAAAATATTAACTTGATTTCTAGAGACTAAACTTAACTTACACTAATCTTCTGTCTAAAGTTTATCATCTCACCCTGAATGATGTTCTCAGCCTTTCAGCCAACTTGGGTTTGGATCCAGTTTTCACAAATGTCATCATGCCGCCTGTTACTTCCTAGGTGCAGAATCAAGGAGTGTCTTCCTTGTCTTCTCCTTATATCCCCAGAGTTCATTGTCTGTGCCAGAACCAGGATAATCCCCATGGCTTATTCTCCCATGTACTGCCTTCCAGTTGATTTCTCTCTCTCTCACGCGCACACACACCCCTTGACTTTGTATGTAAATAGGGCTTCCACTGTGTTGGCTGACTGTTTAATTTACATGTCTAGCAGAAAGGCTTTTTGCCAACTCTGCCTTGATACAGACTTGGAGAATGTATTTTCAGCCTATATAAGATATTTCACAACAACCTTAATGACCATCATGACCCTGACTATCATTTAAGACCTGACCTGGTATTCTTTGGTGAACCAGAAGGTACATACCAGAATCAGGAGATTCCTATACCCCCCTTGCTAGCTCGGATGGAGGGATTCCTGGGTTCTTTTGTCCAGGAGCACTCTAGGAGCTTGCTCCTCTCCCATGCCTTCCTACAGTCTTTCCTAACCCTAGGCTAGGCTTCCCTCTGCAGACAGCACCCCAAGACCCATTCTTTCCATGTTCTCCTGCCTAGGTTCCTTTCTTTCTTTATCACCCAATGCCCCTCAGCTGGGCCAGGTGCATCTGGAGCACTAATTGCTCTCTGGCTCCAATTAACTCTTTCTTTGCCAGTGTGGGGATAGACATGCCATTACAGGCTCTTTCAGGATCACCCTACTGAAGTCCTACAACCATCAGGAATGTCTGAGTGCCTGGATGGAAGGCCCTTCATTTCCATGTCCTGCTCCCCTTCCTACAGCTTTCCACTGGGTTTATTGCCCCACATTAGCAAAGCTGCATGAGGGCTGGAATGGAAAAAAGACTCAGGAGCCCTTAAACCAAGCCACCCTATGGCCCAGAGCAGCTGAGCTCAAGGCCATCCTTGCTGGTTCTGTGTCATTCCAAACCCTCCCCAGCCCCAGTGCTGCAGTCTCGAAACATGTGCTGCCCCCCAGAGGGATTTCTGCACATCTGTCTGCTGAGCAGATCTGCTCGTTCTGTTGCAGAGGTCCGGTGTCATGTACTGCCGGCAGTGATGAGTGGCTCCTACCAGTGTTCAGCCGGGGCGCTGCTGGACTCTCACTGTGATTACTCTTGCCTCCCCGGGTACCACCTGGAGGGTGACCGCAGCCGGATGTGCATGGAGAACGAGCGGTGGAGCGGCAGCGAGCCAATCTGTGTAGGTAAATTCTCACCCTGCTATCCTTCCTGCCAGCTTGGCTCATCCTGCACATATGCCCTAGAGACTAGGATTGCCTAGAGTGTCTCCTCAATTCCTGCTCTGTGGGGATATTAGTGTTTGATCCCTGGTCCCCTCACTCCTGGGAGATTACAAACCCCAGCTAATCCTGAATACCTTCCACTGGGGACTGCTGTACCAAAGTTACTTCCCATGGTTTACCCTGTTTACCTCCCCCAGGGGCATTGTATTCCCCTTGATTTGAGGTGATTGCTTGGCTCATGGAAGGAACGACTCATATTCCTATGCTTTATCCTAGTTCCCTCACACTGGGCTTGGCATCTCAGTGGGTTATTCTGGGTCTCTGCCCCAGGGGGCATTGCTGTCTGCATGGCTCACCCCCTGGCTAGCTTTCCTAGAGAGGGAACTACTGCATGTCCCTGTGCTTTCTCCTAGTTCCTTGCCCCCGTGGGTTTTACTGCCTCCTCCCAGGGTTTATTGCTGAATGTCACCCACCTTGTACTGTGGCCCTGCCCCACGTGGTTCCCCTGGAGTTTCTCTCTGCTTTGCTCGGGCAGATATTGAGCCCCCCAAGATCCGATGCCCAGAGACTCGAGAGAGGATGGCAGAGCCAGAGAAGCTGACAGCTACTGTGTACTGGGACCCACCCCATGTGAAGGACTCTGCTGATGGCATTATCAAACGGTGAGTGCTGAGGGCTGCAGGACCCCCATCCCAAACAGGGTCTGGTGGCTTTGTTGCCCTGAAGCCGCTTCATAGGGATCAAAACAAAGGCCCAGCTGGGAGAAATGCACCGCACACTGAAGCAACTCTGTCTTTTGGGTCCAGAGTGACACTGCGGGGCCCAGAACCTGGGTCTGAGTTTTCAGAGGGGGAGCACGTTATCCGTTATATCGCCTATGACCAGGCCTACAACCGAGCCAGCTGCAAATTCATCGTCCGAGTCCAAGGTAAGGGACGGGTCACCTGCTGCACCTGGGACCCCAGCTCCCTCACTCCTTGGCTGGAGGAGACAATTCTTCCCGTGTGTGGGCTCAGGAGCCATGCTCACACCAAGGATGTGTGGGAACAAGTTTGGTTCCTGCATATTGTCCCCCATGCAATCAGTGTCACCTGCGGGTCCTGTGCTCCTGCCACCACCAGAACCCTACTAAGCCCAAGCCACTCCAGGCCACCTGGCACTTTCTCCCACTCTCCCTGTCTCATGAACTCTGGCCATACCAGGATACATGATGCCACCTCCTCATTCCTGGCCCAAATCCCTCTAGGGCCTCCTGGCACCTTGGCTAGCCCACTCTACACTCCTCCAGCACTGCAGCCTGTGCTAGATCAAGGCGTCCCTTATCCTTGACGTCCGCTCTCACTTTTGCAGTGAGACGCTGCCCTGTTCTGAAGCCGCCACCGCATGGCTACCTCAGCTGCACCTCTGAGGGCAATAACTACGGTGCCACATGCGAGTACTTATGTGACGGTGGCTATGAACGCCAAGGGAGCCCCTCCCGCGTCTGCCAGTCCAGCCGCCACTGGTCGGGATCCCAGCCCGTTTGTGCGCGTAAGTGTTACGGGGAGAGTTGCTGGTGGGGTTGCGTGCCCGCTAAGGCTATAGCCTGGAAATGACTGAACTGCCTTCACCAGGACACCTGCACAGGGCTTTATGAATCAGGCAGCTCCCCCTCATGCTGAACTGGGTCTGTTCTGTCTCTAGCTCCCAGGAGCTCATCAAATCAAGGGTCTGATATTCATCGGTGAACATAGGGCTTTCCTGGCAGCATCCACACTACCTGAGCATCCCCCAGGCAGCCTCCTGGTGAGAGACATCCCTCTCCATCCAGATGTGGAGCCTCCTCCCTTCTGTGGTGGAAAATCACCTATGGTTGAAACAAGGAATGGCAGTGCCAAGGCTTGGGAGCCATTGGCGGACAGGGATAGCATCCCACAATGGTCCTCTTGGGTCTCTGGCCCAGCCTGTCTCAGCTACTGCTGAGCACGTGACTCTGAGCCTCACTCTTGGCCTGATCCACAGAGGGAATGAGTCTGTGTTTACCTAGAGCTCAAGCTGTAGCTGCTTGTGCTTGTAGCTCTGAAGGTGTTTGGCCAAGATGGCAGCTGTCACCTGTGCCTCCCCCATTTGGGCAGTGGCAGGTTGAGCAGCTTGCCTCAGTCTGAGCAAACTCCCCGAGCCCCGTCCCAGCCTGCCCCGTGCTTGCTGACAAACCTGAGATGGGATCTTCCAAATGGCCCTCTTCTGTGGTTGCTCTAATGTGCTACTCAGGAACGTGGAGAGGATGCCCCCTAGGCCATTATTCTCTCTGTGCGTCACCTCTTTAGAAAACAACTACACAGAAGCCCTCAGTGCAGCATGTGCTGCCTTTAGGGGCTGGTTGGATGTTCAGATGAATTGGATAAGGGAAAGAAGAGTACAGTGCAGCTGTCTTTAGCAGCCCCCACACCTCCTCCATCAGAGTTAGATTTGCCCAGCAGCCCCTCACCTTGAGTTCACTCTTATTTTCTTTCTCTCTTTGTTAATATCACCCAGCCTTGTCCCTGGGCTCACTTTGGTACTGCTTGTCGGGGCCTGGCTGGTGGCAGAGCTGGGCATAATGCTATTCTTACTGGCCTTGTCTCAGATACACACATGGGCCTGAACCAAACCCCCACCCCAACCCCCTTGCCCTTTGGGAAAGTTGGAATCCAGATCCAGACTTGGCAGTTGACCCCTCTCAGCACCATGTGCCAAACCAATCCCTGGATCTGACCACCACCTGCATGCAAGGCAGGTTGGATCCAGATCTGAGTCTTGTGGCGTAGGCCCAGGTCAGGTTGCACGGGAATCCCAGTACCTGCACTGCCTAGAGAAAATCCCCCTCTCCTCTTCATAAGTGCTATTTAAAACCCAGGAGACCCATGGCCATGGTCAGGAACTGAACCCTGAGCCTGCTGCCCTCCCTAGACTGGGCTAGGCAAAGGCTCCCCTGCACCACTCCCTTCATCTTGAGCATATCAAGGTTTAGAAAGCCCAAGATTTATTGCTTCTCTCATCCCAGGGCAAATCAGGGGTGAAGCCACTTGAGTTGCCCCAGCATAAGCCTGGGGAAAGAGGAAAAGACTCAAAGCCATCCTGTTTTCAGCTATTCATTAAAACGGTCACAAACATCATCCTTAGGTTATACCCCCTGGTTAGTCCCCATCTCCTGCTGGCCACTCCTAGAGCAGTAATGCAACATAGCCAGCCAGGCTGGCCACCGTGAAGTCCCTGACCACATTCAACACTGAGATGGAGGTCTGGTCTGCTGAGGCACTGGGTTCCTCCTTGAGCTGCATGGCATGGCCCTGGGGCATTCTCTCTCTCTCAGGCTGATGAGATGCAAGCCATTGGCTCTTGGCCACTCTCAACTGGGTGAGACGCAGACTCCCTGGTTTATGTGACAGTGAGGTGCAGCTCCCCTGCCATATTTGCTGCCTTGTGCTGGAGAAGCTGGTGAAATGGTTCCTGCTGATAGAGAACAGAGAGCCCCAATCCAGGCAAGACACCTCAGCTTGCTGGGGGAAGGCAGCTGACTTCTCGGGTAGGCTACACGAGGATCCTGCAGACAGAGCAGGGGTCAGAAGTCCCAACCAGCCACCTCCCTGTTTGTGCTCATGAGTTCACTTTCCCCTCTTAGCCATGCAGATCAACGTGGACGTGAACTCGGCTGCTGGCCTCCTGGATCAGTTCTATGAGAAACGCCGGCTCCTGATAGTCTCGGCTCCTGACCCCTCCACTCGCTACTACAAGATGCAGATCGCCATGCTGCAGGTGAGCCACTCCCCTGTGCCTCCTCCAGCCCCAATCCCACCCAACAGCATCTGACTGGCTCTTCTCCTGTCTGCAGCAAGCCACCTGTGGGCTGGACCTGCGGCACGTCACCATCCTCGAGCTGGTAGGGCAGCCCCCCCACGAGGTGGGCCGCATCCGTGAACACCAGCTCCCGGCTGACATCATTGAGGAGCTCAGGTATCAGGGGTGGAGTACAGCCACAATAGCTTACAGCAAGTGGGATCATGACCCCCAGGTCAACATGTGGGTGCAATACACTGCCAGGGTGGATGGCTGTCTCCGTCGTCGTGGAGCAGCTCCTAGCAACCATAAGAGCCTGTTCCTTAGAGATCCTGTAGCTACTGCTTTAGCTCATGCAGTGCTTTTGGGGCTGTCCCCCCACAGCTGCAGGTCCCAGCAGTGATGGTGGTGGAGTGCAGCTACAGAGTCATTAGAGACACCTGCTTGCAGGAAAGGCACCCATCCTCCTGAGTGCTGGCGGCCTGAATCCTGTCACAAGTGCAAATGACAGATCCTACTGCCTGTGTAGCCAGGAGAGTGAATTCCACCCCTGCCTATGTCGGACACTGAGTCATCCCCACAGAGCAGCAGGGTGGTATCTTAGCCCTAAGTTATCCTGCACAGGCCTGTGGAAAAGCCAGAGGGTCCCACAAAATCCAGCAGTCAGTAACCCGGCTCTCAGGCATTGGAGTGCTGGCAGTGGCAGGCTGGTGCTGTGACGTACACATGTCAATGCTATCAGTCTCTGCGGGCACAGCAGGCACTCATCTACCCACTCATTCCTTCCACAGACAATTCCTGCATGTCACTCGCTCCACTTTTAATATGGTGCTGATTGACAAGCAGGGCGTGGACCGCGAGCGCTACATCGAGCCTGTCACCCCTGAGGAGCTCTTCACCTTCATTGACACCTACTTGCTGAGCAGCCAGGAGGTCACCCAGCGAGCACAAAGCAAGGACATGTGTGAATGAGTGACTCTGCACGGGTGGGGGCTGATCCCTGCAGTCCAGGTGCCAGTGCTCCCATCCCTTCACATTCAGAACCCCACAACCTCAGGACAGAGAATTCCCTTTCCGCATCATCTTGGGTCAGCTGTGAGGGAGGAAATGGTGTCAAAGGTCACAGACTTTTCAGTGGAGCTGGGAGCTAGCTGGGCCAAGCCAATGTTACAGCAGCCTTTTACTACACCAGGCCAGCAGTGAGGTTAGGAGAAAAGAGGAGTTTAGGGGCACTCTCTCTTCCCCTCCCCCCACCCCAAATCAGCCTCTGCCCTGGCCCAAACCATCACTATCAGACCAGCAGGGGGAGGCTGCCAGTCAGGAAGGAGGGGTCCAAGCTCAGGTTGGAATAGCAGGAGCTGCTGCATCTCAGGACCAGAACATCAATGGGTAAACTTAGGTCACTCCCCTCTCTTGTAAGAAACAAGCATGCGCTAACAATAGTAGGGTTCTCAGCCATGCAGCAGGCCCTGCCTGCATCCCAGACTAGATTTGCCATGCAGTGCTAGCACAGCATGCCCTGCCCATGCCACACTAGCCCCTTGGCAGAGGACATGTGGCTCCAGCAATAGCACTGTACCCCAGCACCCCATACAGATAGAATCATAGAATATCAGGGTTGGAAGGGACCTCAGGAGGTCATCTAGTCCAACCCCTTGCTCAAAGCAGGACCAATCCCCACCAAGCATGTTTGTGTAGCCACCAGAGGTGGAGCTGTGATGCTCTGGCAAGGGATGACAGCAGCTGACAGTGGGGCTGCCCAGACCAGTCTATGAATCCCTGCTGCATAAGGCTTGTTCCCAAGAGCTGGAAGAGGGTTAGGCAGGCTGCAGCCCACCACCACCACGAGCCTGACAATTCTCCAGGGAAAATGGCTTCTCTGAATCCCAGAGCAGGAACAGAAGATGTTTGAATGACACCCTCAACTACAAAGACTGGGCTTTGTTTAGACCCAAGCAGGCATGAGGTAAGAGTTGGAGAGTAGAAAGAAAGCCATATGGGGAACAGGCCACCTGGCTCAGATAGGGACTGAAGCTGGTGAAGGCCATGCCTTTCCTCAGCCACCAGATCTGACCACCCAGGAGGTTTCTTTCCTATTTTAAAAAGGGTGGGGAAGTGCTTGGTTCATTAAGAGCAAAATCACCCCAGAGCCCCCAGCTTCCCTGCACACTAGGGCCTAGCCAACAGTCTTAGGGCCACAGCCCATGCTCCTGCCTCATTACAGGACTTCATTAACACTTACCTACTGAAGAAAGGCCAGTAGTATAGGGGACAGGTTTGTAACCCTAGTGTCTCTTGCCCCCATCCATCATTCCCCTTCTCCAAGGAACATGGGGATGGGTAGTGAGGTGAAACAAGGACAGACCATGGGGCAGAGTGCAGGTAGCAGTGAAGGGTTGACAGAGCTTGCCCCTGCTGTGCCGCTCAGCCAGTGGCAGAGATAGGCTCCTTAGCTCAGCAACCATCTCACTGCAAGTTTCAAAGTGTCTCTTCCCTGGAGCAGACCCTCAGGGACACAGCTCCAGGACATGCTGCCACAAAGCAGTGCTAAGACTGATAGCCGGACACAAGCAGAGCAGACAACAATCTGCAGTGGGGGGCAGACCGGATTCTATTCACATCACAGTTAATGGCAGCAGCTTTTTCCTTGTCTCTTTATGCTGCTCCCTGCCCTTCTTACCAAGCTCCAGGAACTCCCTCCCAGAGCCAGCCCCTCTGAATGACTAGTCCTGACACCACCGACAGCAGCAAGAAAACCTTTATTAAAACAGATGGCCCTTTGTGGTGAGCCTTGACACAGTAACCAAGCAGGCATTACAGTGCATCTGCCAGTACAAAGACTGCCCTCCCAGATAGTTGCTTGATGTGGATTTTAACTCATGCCCTAAAATTTGCCTTTTCTTTCCTCCAAGAGGGGCTGTTGCTCTCTTGGTGGGCACTGTTTTTGACCCCCACAACATTTTGTATTTTTAATGAATAAATCTGTGTAAAATAGCTGGAGCGGGTGTGCTGGGCAGAGGGAAGGGCTTGGCGGGTGTGTGTGGGGGGGCAGAAGCAACAGTAAGGACTAACCACCCACAGCATAAGGGGCAATAGACCACCACCCCTGCGGAGTCCTGCAGCTCCAGCATGACCGATACTCAGCTACCAGCTCAGATCAATAGCATGCCTGCTCTCAAGAGGAGACAGCATGTGGATGTTTGTTTCAGAGCCACCTCCCCCAGGGGAGATCAGCACAGCGCTCTCTGAGCTGCTTTCCCCTGTGCCAGTGACACAAACACCATAGCCTGATCAGAGCACAGTCCTGGAACAGGCTGAGGCTTGTTTTCCCCTCCCCACACCAACCTGTGTCTCAACAGCACTGGGTATTCTCACGCTCTACATAGCAAATATTGATTGCTTAGGCTCATGCAGCCTCTAATTTGTACAGTCTGATTCTATCTGCACCATCCGAGGAGGACAGAGAAGGGGAGACAACAGTGGAAGCTATAGATGGGGCAATCAAACAAACCACATGGGAGATGTCAAGAAACTAAGAAGAACAAGTTTTAAAAGCACTTAGCCCCTGCAAGGGGGGAGACCCTATGGAATTCAATTCTAGCTAAGTTAGGTGACAAAAACCCTTTACATAAAATAAGCTGCTGCCAAGAACAGGCTGTTAGGCTGAGCCTGCTGAAGACACAATTAGCTTTACTGCTACACAGGCGAAAGCCAGGGCCTGCTCCCACTCCCTTAGATCCTACATGTGGCCCTTGCTGGTGCCGTGGTTTTGGCTTTGTCGCCTTCGCCTGGTGCTGCCTTGCTAAAGCTGGTTTCAGGCCCAGCGCCCAGACTATGGCTATGCTCCTGGCTTGGCCATGGTGGAGCGGAGCTGTAGTGTTCCTTCTGCCCAGGAGCCTGGGAACTGGAGCATCTTCTGCCACAGGCTCACCTCCTCTCCTGTGGAGTCCATCCAGTCCACCACCTGGCCCTTACTCATACCTGAGAGAAGGGGAGCGACAGAGGTGAGTTACTACAGTGCACAGCCCCGTTCCCAAGCTCTGGGCACACAAGAGCAGCCTCCACTGCACAGAAGGGGTGCTGGGAAACGGACCAGTGGTAGGTAATGATGGGGACTGCTGAATGTGAGCATGGTGCCCAAGGGATTTCATCTTCCTAATTAGGCATTCAGCTTCACTGGATGGGGAATGGGATTGTCCAGGGCAAAGCTGGGATGGAGGAGAGAACTTGGGTGACCCAGCCCACCCATTACATTCTGGTACTCCCCCCCCCCCCCAAGAGAGCAGGGACAGCCCCACCAACAACTGAGACCAGGGGACAACTCACCATTCCCAACTCCCAGCCTGACTCCTCCCAGGAAGTCATTGCTGGACAAAGGCTCGCGGTCCCAGACAGTCAGCTCCAGACAGATGTGCTGCAGGTCCTCTGGGCTGATGCCATTGTAGACAAAGGTGTGGTTGTAGTGAGGATTCAGCGTCTTCTTCATCACAGGAGTCTTCCTCTTGGTGGCCTTGTTTCGGAGCGGCAGCAGGTAGCTGTGGGAAAGACCCTTATATAGTTAGCAACTCCCCCTCACAGTGCCCCCCCTCCCACCTGAGCAGAAGAGACCGTGATGGCTCAGGAGATTGGTAACAGGCTAGGGCATTTCAGACAGTGAGCCCGCCAAGGCAGGGATCAGCTCTCCTCTAGAGCTGTAGAGGACTCAAACAAGTGGGGTTAGGGCCCCAAACTACAGCAAATACACCCAGTGCTGAAGGGACAGCTTTGGATTTGGCCAAGTAATTTGCATCCGATAGTAGTTCAGTGACCCTAGGGAAGAGGCTGTGTGACTTCAGTGCAGCTCCAACACATGGGTGTCAGTTCTGGACTGTGAACATAAGAATAGCCATAATGGGTCAGACCAATGGTCCATGTAGCCCAGTATCCTGTCTTCCAACAGTAGTCAATGCCAGGTGCTTCAAACAGAATGGACAGAACAGGGCAATCATCAAGTGATCCACCCACTGGCATCCAGTCCCAGCATCTGGCATTCAGAGATCTTCTGACACCCAGAGCATGGGTTTGCATCCCTAACAATCTTGGCTAAGAGCCACTGACGGACCACTCTTCTATGAACTTATCTAATTCTTTTTTGAACCCAGTTATACTGTTGGCCTTCACATCTCCTGGCAACAAGTGCCACAGGTTAACTGTGCGTTGGGGGAAGAAGTACTTTATGTTTTAAACCTGCTATTAATTTCATTGGGTGACCCCTGAGTTCTTGTGTTATGAGAAAGGGTAAACAACACTTCCTTAATTACTTTCTCCACATCATTCATGATTTTATAGACCTCTATCATATCCTGCTCCTTAGTCATCTCTTTTCCAAGCTGAATAGTCCCAGTTGTCTTACTCTTTCCTCATATGGAAGCTGTTCCATACCCCAATAATGTTTGTTGCCCATCTCTGTACCTCTTCTATTTCTAATATAGTACTTCAAATGTTGGCATACCCTGGATTTATATTGGGGCATTATATCTGGTCTTACCTATTCCTAATTGTTCCTAACATTGTTAGCTTTTGTTTTATTGCCGCTGCAGATTGTGGATAGTTCTCTGAAAACATCTGCTCAATGACTCCAAGATCTTTCTTGAGTGGTATGAACTAATCTCAACACCACCATTTTGTACGTATAGTTAGGATGTTTTCTGACAAGCATTACTTTGCATTTATCAACACTGAATTTCACCTGCCATTTTCTTGCCCATTCACCCAGTTTTACGAGATCTCTTTGTAACTCTTCACAGTGTGCTTTGGACTAAACTAACTTGAGTAATTTTGTATGGTCTGCAGACTTTGCCATCTCACTGTTTACCCCTTTTTCCAGCACTGGCCTGAAGACAGATCCCTGGAGAACCCAGCTATTTACCTCTCTCCACTTTTGAAAACTGACCATTTATTCCTACCCTTTGTTTCCTGTCTTTTAACCAGTTACTAGTTCATGAGAGGACCTTCCCTCTAATCCCATGGCAGCTTACTTTGTTTGCTTAAGAGCCTTTGGTGAGGGACCTTGTCAAAGGCTTTCTGAAAGTCCAAGTACACCAAGTCCACTTGATCACCCTTGTATAGATGTTTGTTGACCCCCTCAAAGAATACGAATAGATTTTGTAAAATCTATTAGCAATTCATTTGTGCCAAATAGCGTTGACTCTTTCCCAACAAATCATGTTCATCTGTGTGTCTAATAATTCTGTTCTTTACTATGTTTTCAAGCAATTTGCCTGGTACTGAAGTGCGGCTTACCGGCCTGTAATTGCTAGGATCACCTCCAGTGGTGCTGGAACTAGAGGTGCTGCTGCACCCTCTGGACTAAAGTAGTAACAACAACCCAAATACATGGTTTCCATCATCAGCACCCTCCCCGCCCCCACTATAAAAATTGTTCTAGCACCCCAATCAATAATGGACCCTTTTTTAAAAATTGGTGTCACATACATTATCCTCCAATCATCTGGTCAGAACTGATTTAAGTGATGGGTTACATACCACAGTTTGTAGTTTTGCAATTTCATATTTGACTTCCTTCAGAACTCGGGTGAATATCATCTGGTACTGGTGACTTATTACTGTTTAATGTATCAATTTGTTCCAAAACCTCTTCTATTGACCCCTCAACATGGGACAGTTCCTCAGATTTGTCACCTAAAATGAATGGTCAGGTGTGGGAATATCCCTCATGTCCTCTACAGTGAAGACCAATGCAAAGAATTAAATTTTGCTTCTCCACAATGACCTTGTCTTCCTTGAGTGCTTCTTTAGCACACTGAGTGTCCAGTGGCCCCACTGATTGTTTGGCAGGCATCCTGCTTTTGACGAACTTATTTTGTTATTCATTTTTAAGACTTGCTAGTTGCTCTTCAAATTCTTTTGTGGCCTGACTAATTATACTTTCACACTTACTTTCCTCAGTAGGATTTGACTTCCAATTTTTAAAGGATTCCTTCTTGCCTCTGTTAGCTTCTTTTACTCTGTTTAGTCATGGTGGCCTTTTTTTTTTTTTTTTTTTTGGCACTTTTACTACTCTTTTTAGTTAGCGGCATACATTTAATTAGAGCCTCTATTTTAGTGTTTTAAAAAGTTTCTATGCAGCTTGCAGGTATTTCACTGTTGTGACTTTTCCTTTTAATTGCTGTTTAGCTAGCTTCATTTCTGTGTAGTTCCCCTTTCTTAAATTAAATGCTACTGTTATGGGCTTTATGGTATTTCCCCTCCTCCTCCCCAAGGATGGTAAATTTATATTGTTCCACTGTATTCACCCCTTGGACCAGATCCTGTGCTCCGCTTAGGACTAAAGCAAGAATTGCCTCTCCCCTTGTGAGTTCCAGGACTAGCTGCTCCAAGAAGCAGTCATTAATGGTGTCTAGAAACTTTATCAATGCATCCCATCCTCTGGTGACGTGTTCCCAATCAATATAGGGATAGTTGAAATCCCCCATTATTATTGAGCTAATTTATTTTTATAGTTATAGTGTCTCTAATCGCCCTAAGCATTACACATTCTGGTCAAGTGGTCGGTAGTACATTCCTACTACTATATTCTTATTCATGCATGGAATTTCTATCCATAAAAATATTTATGATACACAGTGATTCATTTAAGATTTTTCCTATGCAGCAGAACCCCATTTATTCAACCATCCATTAACTGGCTGTTTGCATTAAATGAACAACCAACACAGACCCAAAAGCAGGCAATCTCTTCTGTGGCTGCTAGATGGTGCTGCAGCCCTGCACTCTCTCATTCTCCAAGTTATCCAAATTTTTGATTATCTGAGCTGGCCTTGGTCCCAATTAGATCAGATAAACGGGGTTCTGCTGTATTTGACTCTATGCTTTCTTTTGCATATTGTGCCAGTCCCCCACCAGCACAATATATTCTGTCATTTCTATATATTTTGTACCCTATTAGTGTCCCATTGACTGTCATCATTCCATCAAGTTTCTGTGATTTTATATCAATAGCTTCATTTAAAATACCAGGCGCTCCAGTTCACCCATCTTCGCACTGAGATTTCTAGCATTTGTATACAAGCACTTAGAGAATTTGTCAGTTTTTAGTTGTCTGCCTGCACATGATGTAATTGAATGAGACTGTTTCTCTTCAGTTCCTGCCTGCAATTCATCAACTTCTATCCTCTCCTCTTTACTACATATGGAGAATCCCAATTAATAGCTCCCTCCTCCCCCCTGGGAAGTCTGTGTGGTTATATTGGCTTGTGACTTCCATCCATGCCCATGAGCTAGAACTCGCCTCTCTCTGCTTCATAGAGGACCCCTCTGTGGCCAGGCACTGGGAGGAAGTCTGTGAACCACGCTGCGCTTCTCTTGGCGACAAACTGCAGATTTCAGCTGAGTTATGGATGCTCAGCACTTCTGAAGCACATGGCGCAAGCTGCTCCAGGCCCCTCCCATCAGCATTTAGGACCTTTCACCACAACAGGAGCACAAGCTTATCAGCATAAACACACAACCCTCAACCCCCGTCCCAACAGCAGGCAGCTGGGAGAGGGTTGTGGACAGAGAGGCCCATTCATTTCCAGGCCCCTGGGTCACTCCACCGCAAAGCATTATCCAGGGTCTGTAGGTGCCGTCCATCTACGCTGTAACTGGCATGGTTCCGACACACTCACCCCTTGACAAAGCTGTCAGAGGTCCCTCCAGATTTGGCAGCCATGAGGTTCTTGGCCTCTTTGATCCAGACCTGGAGTTCGCCTCCTTCCTCCTGTTTGCCTGGAAGAGAAAGTCTGAATCATCCATGTTTTCAGCCACAGCTTCTCTCCAATCATGGGACGTGACCCCCTCTGCATCACTCCACTGGAATCAAACATAAGCCGCTTGTCTTCACTTGCAAGACTCTTCACAGTCAAGCTCTCATTCACTATTGAGCCATCAATCCTCACCTGCAGCTGGCCCATGCTGCCAGCTTCCATCGCTCACTTATTAAATTTGCAGACAAGCCCTTAAGTGCATTCTCCCATGCTGCCCCTCATGCTTGGGAGGTGCTCTCTGTAAACATCTGCAAAGCTACTTCATTGTCCTCCTTCAAAACTTACCTTAAAAGTCTCCTTTGCCGTGATGCCTACAGAAAACCTGACAGCGTTAAGGCTGCTAGTCTGCAAGGACCACTGGATGTTATGTGGACTCCTTGTGCCCCTAATTATCTGTATCCATCTGTCGTTCCTTGACTTATACTTACATTGTCAACTCCTCGGGGCAGGGAGAGTATTGTTGTGTGTTTGTACAACACCTAGTACAATGCAGGCCTGGTCCACAACTGTGGCTTTTAGGCACCAAGGTAATACAAATAAATAGAACTGCTGGCTCACTGAATCTCAGAGAGGCTGGCACCAGACATCCTCATCTGTAATAGATGGACAGGTTCCAGCATGCTGTGTTTTACCTGTCCCTGAATTGCCTGGTCCAATTCAAGCTGGGTCCTGGATCTTGGGAGAACTGTCCCACAACATAAGACACGGGCAGCTGATCTGCTCCAGAAACAAACCAGATGCAGATTGCCAATGCAGCTCTCTGCTCAGAAGAGTTCCAGGAACCCTGCTCTAGCTTGCATCAAAGCTTTACTGCAATAGAAGCCAATTACCATTCAGGCTGAATCTGCATAGCAGGAAAGCCTAACTAGTAGCACTGCTGAAATAACCATGGATCAGAGTCACATTTCAGAGCTGAAGGTTAAATTATTACAGCTGCTTGGTCCATTAATGGATTAGCTTCTTCCCGAAAACAAAACGCAGTTCCTGTTCCTGGGTGAGCTCTGGATGTTTGGAGACTGGGATTACATACTCGATGCCAGTGTGGATTAGCATCTGGATCTGTTTTCACATATTACCTTATGAGCTGAGGTTCTGCAGCAGCTCAGACACTCACCCTTTTTTCCATTACCTGCCCCTGGGTGTTTGGAAGATGGGATGTACTTCATGGAAACAACCAACTCTCCTCTGTACTGCTGGGAGCCAGCAGAGTCAGCACCAGCCTGAAAAATGGGTAAATCTTAAATTATTACCACTGCAGTCTTGTCTATACACTAATGTGCCCCAGTTCAAAGGCTTTGTTCTTTTAAAAACCAGTTTAATTAAATCAGTGCAGATGTGTGGACTCAATATGATTTTTACCAGATTGATCATAAAGACAGACATCTAACTGGTGCAAACCCCACACAGACACTTCTTTTGTTTAACTATAGATAGGTTTCTTATATTGATAACCAGTGCAAGCTGGTGTGTAGATAAGGCCTTACTGAAGGTGCTGTCACTCAGACAAACATTCTCAGGGTGGGGCTCTCCCAAAGGTCTCCCAGAGATCAAGGAGAACTGGACTCTTGCAGAATCCCAGACAGCTGGAAGCTGAGCCACCTCTACTGCTTGTGCAAACACAAGTTTGCCATAGATTCATAGACTCGATGACCTCTCAAGGTCCCTTCCAGTCCTAGAGTCCAGTCTCCTGCCCTCATGGCAGGACCAAAATACTGTCTAGACCATCCCTGATAGACATTTATCTAACCTATTCTTAAATATCTCCAGAGATGGAGATTCCACAACCTCCCTAGGCAATTTATTCCAGTGTTTAACTACTCTGACAGTTAGGAACTTTTTCCTGACGGCCAACCTAAATCTCCCTTGCTGCAGTTTACGCCCATTGCTTCTTGTTCTATGATTAGAGGCTAAGGTGAACAAGTTTTCTCCCTCCTCCTGATGACACCCTTTTAGATACCTGAAAACTGCTATCTTGTCCCCTCTCAGTCTTCTCTTTTCCAAACGAAACAAACCCAATTCTTTCAGCCTTTCTTCATAGGTCATGTTCTCAAGACCTTTAATCATTCTTGATGCTCTTCTCTGGACCCTCTCCAATTTCTCCACCTCTTTTTTGAAATGCGGTGCCCAGAACTGGACACAATACTCCAGTTGAGGCCTAACCAGCGCAGTGTAGAGCCATGACAGCAGCTGTTCCACAGTGCCTTTCTAATGGCACTCACTGGCCTGCAACAGGATTTGGATCAGGTCCACAGAAGTCCATGGGAGAAAACAGTCTTGGATCTTCCCAGCAGAAGAGATGATGCCAGAGTGTTGGCACCCTGCAGCAGCAGAAATCTACACCACCTTATGAATGTTCATGGACTCCTCTGTTGTCACATAAGGCAGGTGCACTAAGCAGACCCAGAAAGCCAGACTCAGTCAGAAGGACTTTATATGACTATGGATATATTGACTGACTTATTCAGTAAGTCCAGATCTCTGAAGGTTTATGTGGCAAGTGTCTTACTTTATAAAATAACCAGGTGTCAATCACCCTCCTACGAAGCGGACTGCCTGCTAACGTTCATTTCTATATACAGACTGATGGCCCAGAGTGCTAAGACCCCCTGAGTACATACTCATGTGGCTAGGTCGTACGGCCATCTGTGTCACTCCAGCTACACTGCTTTTTTCAAGCGCCCTCTTGAGCAGAACTAGCACACGTACATCTATGCAAGCTGGGAATCACCTCCAGTACAAACACAGACATACTCTGTGAGGGATCTGTGTCATTATGTTAGAGGAACGAGAGCACCTCCCACAGTAAAAGGCACTGGCCAGACTAGTGAAGAGCACTGGTCGGGGGAAGTTCACATCTGCTCCAGAGTCACTGTCCTTACTGGGAGGAGCTGTGGTAGATCAGATGCAAGAGCTACAGAGGCCATACCTTGCCATGCAGGGGGAGACGCTCTTCCAGCTGGCTCTCAAAGTTCCAGGAATCCATCGGGATCTCCACCTCTCCCAAGAAGGTGTTTCGGCCAAAGCGATCATGGTGCCAGACTGAGAACTGCAAGGTTCTTGTGAGCAGGAGGGACTTGCTGATCTCGTACTGTGAAGAGACGAGACCACAGAGCCAGGTGAGCCAGTGGTGGCTTCCCAGAGCAGCTAGGACCATACCTGAAGCTTTCACTATGAGAAAGAGATGTCCCTTGGCACTCCTAGGAAGACTGAAATCCTCCCACCTCCTCCCAAGAGCCTAACTAGTATGTTTGACTATTGTCGCATACTCCTTTTCTCTTCAGGGTTTCACCACTGTGAGGAAGGTATCAGGCAATGGCTGCCCAGCTGCACTCCAGGAGTCTAGCCACACAGAGGAGACAGGTACTCTGGGTCCACAGCAGAGACTCCAAAAGCTGCCCACAGAAAAGGAAGGGCAGATTCTGGGAAGCAGGCCCAGGAGCTTACATGATTTTTATACTGAAAACTTGAGCCTCAGCAAGTCTCCAACATGTAGAACTAAGGTACGTGCACACATGCAAGTGGGCTGGACACCTCACTACCTGCTTTGCCCCAGCAGCTTCAGGTGTGTTCACTTGCTGTGTGACTAATCCAAGCCCCACGGAGGAGCTGGGCCTGCACATACCCATTCTAGGGACTCTCTGCACTGGGCAGCCCTTGCCTCCTGGGGGAGTGGGAAGCACCTTTAGGGTAGAGGTCTGGAGGCTGGGGAGCAGAGAGTTCTGCTCAGTCCATCTCTGAGCACAGGCCTGGCCTCGGGCAGGCACAGTGGAATTGCTCACAGATTTGGGGATGAAAGTTACTGAAATAGGAGACTCCAGAACCACTGGAGCTTTCTGGATTCCAAAGCTTTAAGTGCTACCCTCTGTCCTTTGTGCTCCCTGCATTTACTTATATCGGCTGCAGCACAAACTCCGCAGCAGAAGCCAGTAAGCGAAGGATGCATTTGGCAGCAATCCCCTGCTGGATCCACACGGCTTGGATTTAGCTGGCTCCCTGCTCAAGTGACTGTACTGCCCTCTGGTGACATTGCTGTGGCTGGGAGGGGCCACAGAAAGCAACGTTTCAGAGATGGGAAGGGTGCTCTGAACAGGAAAACGCCCACCCTCTGGTGATAGTGGCAGGATGCTAGGCAAAGCAAGCAGAGCAGGAGAGTGATGTGTCTGCAGGGAGGTCATGGCAACCCGACACACAGTTCAGGGCTTTAGCTATGCCTGGCCAAGTCACCACGGCAACAGGGCTACAAAAAAAAAAAAATGCAGTGACATCAGCAAGACAGCCTTGCACAGAGAGAGACTGTCAGTTATCTAGGTCCCCGCCCCAGTGCTGGGAGCCTCCTGCAGGATTTTCAGAGCTGATTCTGGTCTCCTTGGGAAATCAGCATCCCTCGCCCTCCCAGCAGCCCCAGCAGAGGTCCAAGAAGGAAGTGGCTGTTTTTACTCCATCAGTGAAGCAAAAGGATGAAGCAAGGTGCGTCTGGTGGTGAAGCCTCCCAGTCCTAGGTCTTATGATTTGGGCCAAGCATCTGCCTCCCCAACTGAGCTTGTGATGGAGCTCTCTTTGGGGTGGGCAGGAGACAGCCAGTAATCCCTGCCCCAGAGCTCACCTTGAGCAGCTCATTGTACAATGGGTTGACACTGTTGCGTTTGATGGTTGTCTTGCGTTTGCCTTGCCGGGATTTATCAGGCAGGAGGTACGTCTTCACGTATCTGGAGTAGGCAAGCAGGCAGTGTCACCCATTTCACGGGCATCTCCTCAAATCTAGCATGTACTCCTGCTCTCTGCCCTCCACCTGCCACCGCCAGCCACACCTCTGTTCCTGGATGGCAGCTGCCCATCTCAGACTCCTAGCACAGGAGCTTGCCTAATCAGTATGGCAGCACGTAGTGCAGGACAAGTCCAACCCTCCCCTCCGCAGTAAGGTCAGCACCTGTGGCAGGCAACCCCCCATTCGTCCAGCCCCATGTCCATATCCCGGGCCAGAGGAAGCTTGCTCAGCACTCACGGATTGGAGCGCTTTTTGGCCTCATCGGCATAGGCCAGCTGGCGACACTCCTTCACGTGGATGAACAGAGTCTGAGTCTTGTGCTCGTAGCTCAGAGAGAAGGCAATCTCTCCTGTGACACAGACATTGCCGAAGTCACCAGCTTCGCTGTAAATGCTGACCATGCTCCCCAGCGTGCTCTGAAAGTCATGATCCTAGTAAGATTTACTAGCATATTTCCAATTCCTCCCCCCATATTTGCCCTCCTGACCACTGGATTGGAGTCCCCTTCCTCCAACCAGTTTGCTGTGGTAAGTACTCAGCACTTTTCACACCCTCTTGCAAGCTCTATCAGAGAGAGAAGCTCAAGCTGAAAGTCTAAGGCAGAGTTTGGCACAGTACCTAGCTAACTCTGTGCTCTAACCACGAAACAGTTCTGCCTCCCCGCTTCCTAACCCCAATCCTCACTCAAGCATGTCTTCCTGCAGTCCCGGGGTGGGGAAGTGGCAGCAGAGCCAGAGGGACTCTGGTGGCAAAGCCAGAGGGGGGGATTTGATAGTAGCCTTCTACTACGTGAAGGGGGGTTCCAAAGAGGATGGAGCTCGGCTGTTCTCAGTGGTGGCAGATGACAGAACAAGGAGCAATGGTCTCAAGTTGCAGTGTGGGAGGTCTAGGTTGGATATTAGGAAACACTTTCACTTGGAGGGTGGTGAAGCACTGGAATGGGTTACCTAGGGAGAGTCTTCATTCTTAGAGGTTTTTAAGGCCTGGCTTGACAAAGCCCTGGCTGGGATGATTTTGTTGGGGATTGGTCCTGCTTTGAGCAGAGGGCTGGATTAGATGACCTCCAGAGGTCTCTTCCAACCCTAACATTCTATGAGTCTATGACTCACCGAAGAGGTGCCGCTGCGCATGCTGCTTCTGGCCGTCCTCCGGCGATGGATCTCCACCAGGTTGTCAATGTCTTCCTCTTCCTCATCCTGCAACAAGGGATATAGCCATCCATACCAGCTGGAAAACCAAGGCAGCTAGACCCTCCAGCAGCAACCCTGCCAGGGGGAAGCAGCCTCAGCCACTATGGGTACATCTACATAGCAATGAGTCCCAGAGCCTGGGTCAATTGACTCAGGCTCCTGCTACAGGGCTAAAGATAGCCATGTAGACGTTCAAGGCTCGGTCTGGTGAAACCTGGCAAGTTGGGAGGGTCTGAGTGCCTCGGCTTAGGACCAACCCTCAATGTCTAAATAGCCATCTGTAGCCCTACAGTGCAAGCCCGAGTCAGTTAAGCCAGGTTCTGAGATTCGCTGCTGTGGGGTGCTACTTGCTGTGTAGACATACCTGAAGGCTTCTCGCCCAACACCCAGTCCCATCAGGTGTACTCGCCTTGGACCGGGGGAAGATGCCCTGAGCACAGAGGAGACCAGTGACCTGACTAAGTTCCTCCCCCCCAGCCCCAGAAAGCTCATTCAGACAAGATGTGAGACTAGAGACCCGCAGATGTGCAATAGGGTCTGAGCTTCACTGGAAGTTTAGATAACAGCATGGTAATCTGCAGCTGAACTGAAATGGAAGAAGGCCAGGTGGGGAGCAACTCCCCCTCGATCCCATGGGCCTCAGAGAAAGGTGGCGTGAAGGAGAAGCCTCCCTCTGTTAAGCAAACAAGTTGATGCAATGCAGCTCAATAGGCTCTCACCACTTCAGTTTTGAGACCTGGGACCGACTTGCTTCTGTCTCCCATGGAGCTGCTTTCACTTCCCAGCTCCTCCGGGCGCAGATCAATCACTGACTTGGTGTAGTCTGTGTCAGAGACAGGAAGGTGAGATGCCTCCAATCCCAGCTGTTAGTACAGTGCTAGCACACTGTTACAGGCGTATCTAGTGCTCGCTCATCTACTGGTCAAGGTGTGTTACAGAAGTGGAGAAGCTTCGCTATTCCCCTTCTGAGGGCGGAGGAACTGAGGTGGGGTGAAGTGACTTGTCTAAGGTCACTCAACAGGTCAGCAGCAGAGGCAGGAACAGAATCAAGGTATCCAGACTCAGCCCTGCACTTTGTTTCCCAGAGCACAGCTGCCAGGGTCCCCAGGCAGGAACTCACCTGCAGGCCTCAGGATTCTCCTGGGGTTCTTCTTGAATATGGTTTCATTCTCATCTGCGGATACTGCACCATGGCTCCCCACACGAGCCTCCTATGAAGGGAAAACAGGCTGTTCAGAGAGGGGGAACTAGACTGTGTATAACCCCCAACCTCACAGGGCAGGAGAGCCCAATCACTGCAGCGGTGGTAGCGGACACGTACACTTTCTGAGCCAGAGGGAGTAGTGTCTCTGGAGCGGGTGGGGATGGGCAAGGTGGATACGTTGGAGCCCACGGGACCAGGCCTTTGCTTCCCCTCTTGGAAAGCGACAGTTTTATCCAGGGAGTTTCTCCTGCAGACAGTAGAGGAAAAAGTCAGACTAGCTCTGTATCCATCCAGCATGAGAGCTCTTTTGGGGGGAGTCCGCCTAGCAACCGGAGTTAGCTTGCTTATCAGCCAATATCTTGACTCTCTCAACAAGCATTGGAACAGCCTTCTGAGTAACATTAGAGTGTCTCCATCTACCAGCACCATGTGCTAAAGGAATGAGCAGGGGAAGACATGGTGGAATCCTGCTTACCCAGTGTAAGATTTAAACACATTTTCCCCTAGCACTGCATTTTGCACTTGCCACTCTGCCTGCATCACAGCCAGCTCAGAGTTATCTACTCTTCAGGCTGCAGCAGCACTGCTCCCAGTTCCTCTCGTGGCTCGAGGCCTTCTGGGTCTATCAGGACTTAACAGGCAGCTGAGCACCAGCCTGTTCAGCACATGGACCGGAGCAGCCATGGGCTCTAAAGGGACCAGGGTTTGGGAGACAGCTGTACCAACTGGAAGGGGAGGGGAGCAGCATCTAGAACAGGTATGGGAGTCATCTCCCCATTAGTGTCTCTGCTAAGCATTTCTGGAAAGTGGGATCCCAGCTCACCTTCAGAAGCATCCCTAAAGCATGCCCCTTTCCTCCTACTCCAAATCTTTAAAGGACCCTCCATCTGCCCTTTGAACCATTTACTTAAGGAGGGGGAGGCAGGGAGAAGACAGCAACACAGGAAGTGGGAAGAGCCAAGCACCTGACCACTCCTGTTGACAGTTTTGGGGCACAGGAATCAATCTCTAACCTGGATCTGACACCTGTGCCAGCGACATTGGGTCTGTACCCATCCAGACTCATGTTCTCCATGGACTCGGTATCACTCTTCCCATCTCGGGGGTCCAAGGCTTCAGGAGACATGCTGGGAAAAAACAGATCTGTCCCTATGGTAGGAAAGGCAATTCCAGACTGCAGTGCAGGAGGCCCAACCCCTCCTGAGAGACAGGGAGATCCAGGGTGTCAGCCACTATGCTGTATGGCAATATGGGCCTTTGGGGCAACTGGCAGCACTTTGATTTTTGCTGCACAGGGCCTAGAAGAAGATACCAGCCCCTGAACGCAGCCATTTTATTTATAAGGGCAGGAGATAGGTTTCAGATAAGCAGAGCCACGTGGTGGATTTGTAGGTCAATAAGAGAAGGGTTTGATCAGATTTGACCTGCATCAGAACACCACCACATTGATCATGGGAGAGCTGGATCGGCTTGGAGACCTGTTGCAGCTCTCTGGAAAACTCCACTGGAGGGTTGGGTTACACAACAGCAAATCCTCATCTAACAGCATCAGGAAGGGGCCTGGAAAGGAGCATCAACAAAAAGAGGGAGCTTTAAAAAGGTCTGGTCTATTTTAGCTGTATACGGTCTCCATAAAACAGAGTGGCATTACCAGACAGCCATCGTAATTTACATTTTCATGCCATCACCCAGATAAGCCACTTTGGTGCCAGATATCAAAGGGGTAGCCATGTTAGTCATTTATGTGCCAGAAAGCATAATGGGCTGGGATAACACCCATCTCCCATGGTTCCTCTTTTAGGACAACAGATTCCAGCTCAGCGCCCCGTGGCCGAGGGATGGTATCATTCCCACTGCAGGCAACAGAAGGACATGGTTGATCATATGAAACGATACAAGAGGTAGAATATCACATAAAGCCCATGGGACACAAGCATAGCCAGCTGATCAAGTGTAACCAACAAGCACCAAAGCATCTCACCAACAAGGGGAGGGTATCATGCTGGGGGCCTTCTGGCTGAATGAACAGGGCAGGAGCAACAGCACTGGTTTGGCCCTTCTGAAATTCATGGTTCTTGGCCAGTCTTACATCACACCTTGAAGTGATTTTCTAATACGCCCATCAGGCATGGTATCTGACTGTCTGTGCGAGGGAAATTGGGAGTGACAGATAGCCCAGGTCCCCTGCCCCAGGGCTGGGAGGGTAACTGAGGAAGGAATCTTCCCCAGTTTATTTGCCAAAGCCTAGAGATCCACAGTCATCTGCTGTAGCATCCGACAGTAAGACTCACTCTGTGCCAGGGGTTCTCAACAAATTTTTTGGTTACCTCAGAGTGCAGCCACCAGCTCTTGCTGGATGGCCACTCTGACAAACCTGTTTCTCTGCTCCTGCCTCCCACAGCTCTTCAGTGAGAGCCTGCCCCGGGGAAAGCTGGCAGCCTGGCAGGAATGGGGGAGCTGCCTAAAGGAGTGCCCCGGGGACCAAAAGCCACAGCTGCCTCCAGCACTGCACGAACTGACCTCGTGTGTCTCCAGATGTGCTTGAGGAAGTTGCACGGTGCAGGGCACTGATTCCTGCTGGTGGCGCCAGCACATACACCAAGGCAGCACGGCTCACTGCCTTTGGTACCAGCTACTCAGGGGAAAAGCTGGGCACTGCTTTGCCCCCCACCCCAATCTCCACCCATGGTTTGGAGGCTGACATGGCCGTATTTGAGAAATGCTGGTCTATGCCCTCTACAGCTACCAGCCCTCTTCCCATTAGAGAGAACATCTTCTCAAAGCCCACTGCTCTGCCTCATGCACATGGATTTCAGGTCATTGCGTCCCTGAGAAATCTGAGGTGAATGCAGGGAAGGTGGGATCTAGTTCCCTCTTTCTGCAGAGGCTCCAACAGAGGACACCTGCAGGATGGACTCAAGACTCACCTGGACTCCTTCTGTCGCTCCTGGAGATTCTTCTGCTTTGCCATGGGGGAGTCTTTTGGATCGTTCGACTGTGCCTGCTGGAGAAGGGTTTGCCCCACTGTCTCCCTTTTGTTGGCTGGAAGAATATAAAAAACAATGCCAAGGCAACGAAGATGGCAGGAGAGCAGCCCAGGAGGGGTAGCCTGCAGAGACCTCAGGCATCTTATTTCCCCATCAAAGTGCTAACTCTGACATCGCCATGAGCAAGAAAACAAGTGCCTCCATCCAACCTGGAGGTCCCCCTGGGGGGAAATGGGGCCTGTGTCCTTGGCCTCTCCACATGGAGGCCGTCAACTAGGCTGCATCCCAGAGGTGGTTTTTTAGGATAGGGCCCCTCCCCACCCAGAGCTTGGCTGTTCCTACCTGGAGGTTTGCGCCGAAGGGACATTCTCACTATGTCGCTCCCCGGCCCGTTTGCAAAGCGATTGATTCTTTGGTCATAGAACCAGTCACCGGTTGTCTTCTTCAGCTCTCTGCAGGGGAAAGAGACAGTGAGAGGTCATTCTCACCCTGTGTAAGGTCAGTGTTCTCTGCTTCTTTTACTCTACCACCCTGCAGGACGAAATACTATTGGAGCAATATAGATGACCATGGCAATTTTAGGATGCAGATGCATAGAAAGACAAGATCTCAGCCCCAAAGAGCTGTCAGGCTGGCCCTGGGCATGCAGTCCCAAAAAGGCCTGCATACACTGTCAGCAAGGAACAGACACAGGATGCCTGGTGCACCGGCCACAGGAAGCTCTCCCGGTGTGAGCAGCAGCAGGAGAGATGCTGCGGAGCTACAAGTGGGCGAGGGACAAGGGACACAGGTAAGGCAGGGCAGGAGAGGAGAGAGGGGTCTGTTTTTCACCACTGAAAGCTTGCATATTGCCAGCTTGGTGCAGAAAGAGAATGGGAAGAAGGGCGTTGGAGGGGAAGACTCATAGCAGAAGTGCTCGGAACAGACTGGGAGGGAAGAAGAAAGGCTGGACTCCAGGGTAGGTGGAGAGTGGAACAGCTGTGGTAAGAGATAACCAGGACAACAATCAGCAGAAATAGAGGACGGACGGACGGGTTTTACAGATGTCGGAGTAAGCCATGAGGTCTTTGAAAGAGCCTTACTGTGTGTGGGAGCAGGGGAAAAGAAGAGCAGGATGGCACCCAGGTTGCAAGCCTGGCAACAGGGAGGATGAGGAAGGCAGGCATGATCTGGGCAGAGAAACACACTTAGCCTGAACTCTCCCCAGGGAAACACTCACGCTTCCTTGGTGCAGACTTTACAGCGCCAGGTGCTGTTGATGCTGTAGGAGCGGCAGTCCCGACACACCAGGTGGTTGCAGCCGCGGCAGCTGTTGGCCTTGGGGCTCACCCGGCCCAAGCTCTGCTGGCACCGGGCACACGTCCTCTCGCTGTAGCGCTGACTGCCCCGCTTGGCCCCTTTGCGTCGGATCTCCAGCAGCTCATTCTTCAGTCGCCTGTTCAGATGCAAAACCCAGGAGCAGTTAAAAACCACACTGAGCCCTGCGTCGATGCTGCCTCTTAGAGCAAGTCAGGACAGGGCAGCCACCATTTACCATTTAGGAGGAACAGAACACAATACCAGTAGGGCAGCTAACTACAAGACCCATGTCCATCCCCACCCTGCCATTTACAGGCAAAACTCTACCAGCCATCAAGGAAGCAGACTGCAGCTGAAGACTGAAGGAAAAAAAACTCTCTCCTCTACCCAGGCTCTCACCTGACCCTTCTCTCCTCAGCCTTGCGGAGCTCTTCATCTCGCTGCAGGACTTGCAGGATCATATCCCTTTCTGCCTCCGATAGGAAAGACAGATCCACAGCCTCCGACATGGCTTATCCCAGGAATTGCCTGCCTTTTCCTGAAAGGATTCCTCAGAGCTGGAGCTGGAGCAGCTGGATTCCTCAGAGCTGGAGGCAAGTTAGCAAGTTAGTACAATCAAGGGCAACACTCCTGGGTTCTTCTAAGCCCCTGTGCACTCGCATGAAGCAATAACTCATTGATAAGTCCAGGTGGCCATTAACTGCCCCTGTATCTACTCTGCCTCAATGCACTTTGTTGGTCCCATCTCACAGCAAGGCTGTGGCGAGTCCCTGCATTAGTCACTAAAGCATGATCAGCTTCATCCCTGTGCCCAGCCTAAGAGCATGCTGCCTCTGCTGCCCTCCCAGCACTAAATTACACTGCCTGTTCAGAGAGTTCAGTGTTTTGGAAGCTCTTAGCCCCCTGCATGTGGGCTTAATGAGCCCCCATGGGAACATCCAGTGGCTGAGTCGTTCCACCAACACACCTGGAGTTTCCTGCCTGCATCCAGCACTTGCAGACAGACCCAGCCTGGAAAGGGGTTGGGCAGTGAAAACGAAACAGGATGGATTAGAGTTCAGAGGTACAGCGTTGCGCCTCCCCTACTGACACAGGCCCAAGTGTCCAGGCACAACAAGGCTTTGTGAGCTGCAGACCTCTCTAACCCCAAGGAAGTAAGGCTACTGCAAGGATCTTGGAAGCACAGGATGTAGGATCTGGCCTACGAGGCTTCCCTTGGAGCCCAGAAGAGGCAGGAGAGCAAAGAGATCAGGCCCATCGCTAAGCTGCCATGAGCGGTTGCTTGTAGTATTTCTATAGAGCTTGGACCATATCTAGGTCACTTTTCCAGGTCCCAGCTCAGCCCATCGGGGTCAGATACACCACACAAGAGCCTTAAAAAACAAAAAAACAAAAAACAAAAAAAAAACAACACACCTGTCCCTCCTCCATCTCAGGAACAGGCTCCTCAGGGCTCTGAAGCACACAACAGCAAGCATATGCTGCTGCCAAAAGCAGTACTGCCCCTGCCTTGTTCACCTAGAGCCTTGCACGTTCATTTCCTGGTCTGGACCCCAGCTATCTGCAGTGATGAATTTGCCCCTACTGCCAGCAGGAAGTTCACACTCCCTTGATGCTGCCCCTGAGTGACCTTCCTGCCTCCTAGATGACATCACACTCATTGTTATGGCTAAAGATGTGCTGTGACTTCTCAGGACAGTGGGAATCAGGGACTCCCTAGGAGCAGGAGGCCAGGACTCCAAAAAGGAGGTTGAGAATCTCATTGAGTTCTAGCTCAAATGTGTTGGGGTTTGTTTTGGTTCTGTTATTTTTTAAATACAAAAGAAAGCCAACCCAGGCCTTAGGATTTGCCTATGAATTAACTCAAGAGAGCACAGATCAAGACAGACCAATATATTAACCCCTGTGCTATTTTCAAACTGAAGACACTAAGCAAAAATAAGTCACATATTGGAATTTACTGTACCTGGTGTGACAAACTTCTAAACTTGTTTATATAGAGAAAAAATCTGCACCAAATATCAACTATGGACAAAACCCCATCTTGTAAACCGCCTCTTTAGGGTACACCCCTACCCTGATATAACGCCACCTGATATAACATGAATTCAGATGTAATGCGGTAAAGCAGAGCTCCAGGAGGGCTGGGTTACGCGCTCCAGCAGATCAAATCAAGTTTGATATAACACAATAAGATTTTTTGGCTCCTGAAGACAGCGTTATATCAAGGTAGAGGTGTACTTAGGTTCCAGGTTTTGCTTGACCTTTAGTTAAAGAGCCACCTCTACTAAGCAACTCATCTTTGCGGGCTCCTTAGTCCCATTTTCAGCCTATTTAACAAGATTTGGGGTTTTAAAAAAGACACCATTCCCATTGTGATGGGTGCAGTGCTAAAGACAAAAAGCCAAGGGATTTGGCCCCAATGTTTTGTTTCTTCATAAAAAATTATTTTCACAAAATTCTGAGACGACAAGAAATACCGCCTGGAGTGTTTAAAAAGCATCACCCTCTGGTTTACAGTACTGTGCTAATATATGTGAGAACTGGAAAGTGAAACTGAGCAGCATATCATTGTTCAAGCAGAACGACATGAAAAACCGTTACCATTACATTTTTAATAACCCAAGATGTCCTTTATTTAGGTTGCTAAGAAAGGTAACATATGAATTTTAAATCGCCCATGTTCCTTTAAATGGCCGTGTTCTACAAACATGCAACAAGGTAGCATCTGGGTTCCAAAGGAATGGAGAGAAGAGCAACAATGAGAACAAAAGCAATGGGGAATATTAGTGGGCTAATTGAAGTCACTACCAGTACTTTATTCAGAGCCTCTCTGAAACAGTCCCTCAGCCCCATGTCAAGGAGTAAGATGCATTTCTTACTTCAGGACTTGCAGTAAGTTGGTTACAAGTCTTGTCTGGATACCAGAGTGATTGACACTTAGACCATCCAGGAACAAGCAAATAATGACACAGTCTCTCAGCCTGCACCCAGTCAACATGCTTATATACGCCAATTCACTTCCTACTCAGTCACCATTATCAAGGCCTACCCAGAATATATGCCTCAGACTCTTAGCCGTAGAAATAGGAGTACTTGTGACACCTTAGAACTTCACTCCCCTAATGGTTAGAAACCTTCGTCTAATTTCAAGTCTAAACTTCCTAATATACAGTTTGTACCCATTCGTCCTCGTGCCTACATTAGTACTAAACTTAAATAATTCCTCTCCCTTCCTAACGTTAACCCCCCTGATATATTTATATAGAGCAAGCATATTCCCCCCGCAGCCTTCTTTTGGCCAGGCTAAACAAGCCAAGCTCTTTGAGTCTCCTTTCATAAGGCAGGTTTTCCATTCCTCGGATCATCCCAGTAGCCCGTCTCTGGACCTGTTCCAGTTTGAATTCATCCTTCTTGAACATGGGACACCAGAACTGCACACAATACTCCAGATGGGGTCTCACCAGCGCCTTATATAACGGTACTAACACCTCCTTATCCTTGCTGGAAATACCTCGCCTGATGCATCCTAAAATCGCATCTGCTTTTTTAACAGCCGTATCACATTGGTGGCTCATAGTCATCCTGCTATCAACCAATACCCCAAGGTCCTTCTCCTCCTCTGTCGCTTCCAACTGATGCGTCCCCAACGTATATCTAAAATTCTTATTATTAATCCCTAAGTGCATGACCTTGCACTTTTCACTATTGTATTTCATCCTATTACTATTACTCCAGTTTACAAGGTGGTCCAGATCTTCCTGAACAGTATCTCTGTCCTTCTCCGTGTTAGCAATATCCCTCAGCTTTGTGTCATCCGCAAACTTTATTAGCACATTCCTATCCATATCCAAATAAGATCCCGGTGGTCTATAGCACACCCCAAGCACTATCTCAGGGGAAGCTCTAGTTGCTTTTTTACCCAGTGTGATTTTTGCCCAGACAGACTTTGTCTTATCCATTCCATCGCTTCTTATTTCATTACAGTTAATCTCAACATTGATGTACAAGGCTACTCCACCACCTTTGCCTTTCTTCCTGTCTTTTCTAAACAGCACATAGCCTTCAATACCTGTACTCCAGTCATGAGTACTATTCCAACAGGTTTCTGTTATCCCTATAATATCCGGTTTCACTTCCTGCACCAGTAGCTCCAGTTCTTCCATCTTGTTACCTAGGCTCCTCGCATTAGCGTACAGACATTTTAATTTTTGGCGTTTGGCGTCAGTGACATTCTTTCCCCCATGCACGCACCTTCTACCACCAGCATCACCCATTAATCTGGTTTCTACTCCACTATTCCTCCTTGGATCAATTCTTTGGTCCGCAAGGGTATCCCCTCTCACTTTGTTTACTTCCCTCTCCAGGTTATATTCCAGCGTGGAGATCTCCTGAACATCTCCCAACCATCTCCCCCAACTTCCTAGTTTAAACCTCTCTTGATGAGGTCGGCGAGCTTCCATCCTAGAATTCTATTTCCCTCCTTACTTAGATGAAGTCCATCCTGAGCTAACAGTTGTCTATCCGTAAACGCTTCCCAATGACCGTACATCCCAAAGCCCTCCTTATAACACCAAGGCCTGAGCCATCTGTTGATCGCCATAATCTTGTCACTCCTTCGTCGCCCTGCTCTAGGAACCGGCAGAATCCCACTGAAGATCACCTGAGCCTCAATTTCTTTGAGCGTCTTCCCCAGTCTGGCATAGTCCTCCTTGATACAGTCCAGCGAGTAACTAGCCGTATCATTCGTTCCCACATGAAGGACAATCAACGGATTCTTTCCTGCTCCCGCCAGGATCCTATTCAGCCTCAGGTCCACATCCTGTATCTTAGCCCCTGGCAGACAGCACACCCTTCTGTTCTCCTGATCAGGTCTAGTTATAGGCCTGTCTATTCTTCTCAGTAAAGGGTCTCCAATCACGTAGACTTGCCTTTTCCTGGCGACAGTGTGATTCTCCGGTCTATCCCCCACACCAGCTGGCCGCAAGTCCTCTCGATTTGTATTTGCCCTTACAATCCTCCTAGGGCTCATACTTGGTGTCGCCTCCATTGACTCCTCCCCTCCTTCTGCAGGACTAGCTGCTCGTCTCTTTTTCCTTGCCCTCCCTCCTTCAGCAGCCTGCTGTGCTCCATCTTCATTTTCCAATTCAGCAAACCTGTTCCTGAGTTCTGTTTCTCCATCGCTGGCCCGTCTTTTCCTCTGCCTGGTTCTCCTAGTCACATGCTTCCACCGTCCACTTTCCTCACCCAGCAGCCCCTTGAAGTATTTTCCATCCTGATTTTACAGAGATGATTTTTACCTTTCTTTCTTTAATTAAAAGCCTTTTTTTTCTTAATACCTGATTGATTTTTCCTTGTTTTTAGATCCAAGGGGATTGGATCTGGACTCACCAGGGACTGGTGGGGGAAAAGAAGGGGGGATGGTTAATTTCTCCTTGTTTTAAGATCCAAGAGGTTTGGATCTGTGTTCACCAGGGAATTGGTGAAGTCTCTCAAGGCTACACAGGGAGGGGAAAGTTTTGTGGGGCAGGGAGTGATCCAGACACTGAAATTCTGGATGGTGGCGGCAATACCAGATCTAATCTAGTAATTAAGCTTAGAAGTGTCCATGCAGGTCCCCACTTCTGTACCCTAAAGTTCAGAGTGGGGGAAGGAACCTTGACACACCCTGACACTCATTGCAAGGGCCTCTATAACCCAGGGGTTAGAGCAGGGAAGGGTCACCACTTGAAGATGGAGTGTCCACACTCAGACTAGGAGAAGGACCCAGGACAGTGGAGGCTGTTTGCAGATGCAAAAATATTAGCCCAGGAGCTACATGCAAGGAGGTCAGCCCCAATTCCCCTCTCCTTGTGCAATGTCCTCTTGTACCCAAGTGACCATGAAGAGAAAGAATGAAGCTGAACAGGTTGAGTAACCTCTTGTTTCTGACAGAGTGAACTGGCCTCCCAAGGGAGATTCACCTCCTCATATGTTCTCTGATCACTATACTTCCAACTCCTCAGGCTTTGCTTCTCTAGTGAAGTGGGGAGGGGCTGAGGACAAGGGAACCAATCAATGCACCCTCCAGGACAGTGCCAGAGCAAGACTCAGACCCGTAAGTACCCACCCACTTCCACCTCCAAAGAGCCAAGAGCCGTGCGATCCCAGTCCTGGAGGGCCACTGCTTTTTATTCTCTTGTAGCTACACAGCCCCAGGGCTACATGCTGGCTTCCCTCTAACACAGGGGGAAACTAACCAAGTATTTGGCAGTATCTTACTTACTCACAGTGTCTGGGACTGTCAGGCTTTCCTGTATGTGGAACTGCATAGGAAAGGCTGCCAGGGGGCACCCTGCAAGAACCCTCCCTCACCTACCTATCACCTGCCTTTTTAAGAAGTGCATAAGCTCTGGAACAAGTCTGGTTAATACAGAGGGAGTGCTTACCTCTTTAGATTACATCTTCTTCTAACCCACTCTACGTTACACTAGCTGGACTTTAAACTCTCACTTCCCAGCATGTAACCCATATCCCTAAGAACACAAGAACAGACCATTGGTCTGACCCAGTATGGCCATGTAGCCCACCATCCTGTCTTCCAATAGCAGCCAATGCCAGATGCTTCAGAGGGAATGAACAAAACAGGGCAATTTATTAAGTGATCCATCCCATCATCCAGTCCCAGTTTCTAGCAATCAGAGGTTTAGGGCCACCCAGAGTATTGGGTTGTGCCCATGACCATCTTGGCTAATAGCCACTGATGGACCCATTTTTCACAAATGGGTCTAATTCTCTTTTGAACCCAGTTGTACTTTTGGCCTTCACAACATCCCCTGCCAATGAGTTTCACAGGTTGACTTCCACAGTACACCCCTACCTCAATATAACGCCACCCAATATAACATTAATTTGGATATAATGCAGTAAAGCAGTGCTCGAGGGGGCTGGGGCTGTGCACTCCAGTGGATCAAATCAAGTTCAATATAACATGGTTTCACCTATAACCTGGTGGGATTTTTTGGCTCCCAAGGACAGCATTATATCGAGGTAGAGGTGTACTTCCTTTTGTTTGTTTTAAACCTGCTGCATATTAATATCTTTGGGTGACACCTGGTCCATGGGTTATGTGAAGGGGTAAATAACATTTCCTTATTCATGACTGGGGTGGAGAAAGTGATTTTATAGATCTCTATCACATTCCCACTTAGTTATCTCTTTTCTAAGCTGAACAGTCCCAGGGTTTTTAATCTCTGCTCACATGGAAGCTGTTCCCTCCCTCCACCTTCTCCCCACATCCCCGCTTCCACACCATCTCTGGATTGGGCCCCCAAGTTCAAGCTGCCATGCCAAAGGTTACAAGAAAGGAGTTAGCATGGAAAGCGACTGCAGGGTGTGAACTGAAGCTACCACCCCCTTCTCTAATTTACACCTTCTGGCCACACAAATTACACCAACTACACTCTCTCTCTCTGAGATCTGTACATGTAAATGAAACCACATTGCATCACCTTACATACTCTGAAATCGGTCTGTCTCCAGTGCTCTACACACAAAGAAGCACCTCTGCAAATGGGAGAGAAAGTATTTTCAAATGGATAAAGGTTTTAATTAGGAATGTGACTCACAGATGAAGATTAGCAGGATCTAACAAGTGGAGAAGGTTTCAACACAACAGTCCCATAGCTATTATTCCACATGAATGCCAAGCAATGTCCAAGCACGTAAGAGAAATACAGCCTCTACCTCCGTATTTATAAGCCCACTTTCTTCACAACAGGATGTGTGCCTCAGGGAAGCAAATGAATGCATCCTCCCACCACCAAGATGAAGCAGGGAACTGAGTTATTAGAGTCATGGTCCTTTCCTGTGGCAGGAAGCCTGGGACTGCTGTGCAAGGTTCTGGAAGGCTCTCGAGCGCAGAGCTGGAGACAAACTCTCCCTCCCAACCAAACACAAGTTGCAATCCTTCCTCTCTCCTCCTCACTGATCTGCCCTGAGAGCTGCAGACTGAAGGTTTGGGAGTGGGAGCAAATTCCTGACCAGCTTAAGCAGTCAACTGCCAGGCAACCTGACCCAGACACCCCCCTCATGCCCACCACATGACAAACTCCAGCCATGCACTACTATGCGGCACACCCCCAATCTACCCACCACCGCAAGGGGTTTGCTACCCGCACAGCAATCCCCAAAAGCTTGCTTACCACACACGCTCCAGAACTGGCATCTACACTCTGCCTCTGCTGTCCCAGCTGTGCTGTTACGTAGGAAACACGGCTGTAGTAAGCCAGGCTCTGCTATCCGAAAGACAAACCTCTTCAAGAATGCCAGGAAGTCAGGATCACAACCAGCAGCCCGTCCCAGCGAGCTGGCCTGGGGCCAGCACCCCAAGTAACACACAACTCGGCGGTGTCCGGGCTCCGCCGATCGCTTAGCCCGGGAAAGCCCCTGGCAAGGCAAAGAGAGAGTCAGGCCATGGCCAAAGCAGGAGCTTCTTTCCCGCAGCCCCTGAGCAGCAGCGTCTCAGCAATTGCCCGGACTGGGGGACACCCCGCTCCGGCACAGGGACCGGCCGGCACCCACGTGTCCCCGCTGCCCCCAGCGCCGGGCACCGTCAGGACTGGGCGCTGGGGCTGCAGACGGCGAGTGTCCAGGCCGCCCCCTGCACGCACCGCGACCCCAGGCCCGCCCGCAAGGACCTGCCTGCGGACACCGCCCCGATCCGCCGCTGCGCCCCGGCACCGCCCGCTGCCAGCAGCCGCAGGGAATAGGGGGCTGAGCGGAGCCCGGGGCGATACCTGCGGCGTTACCCGGCCCAGCCCGGCGGCTGCACCAGGCTGAAACTTTCACCCCGCGTGGGCGAGGCCGGCTCCTTAGCGGGGCCGCCCCCCTCACCTGCTCCCGCCCTTAAAGGGACCGTGCCCAGCCGGAGAAGAGCCGCCGAGCGCACGCGGCCCCTAGCACCGGGGAGGGGGACAGGGAGGACACCACCCCCCCAAGGGCCTCCGGTGACGGGCGGGAAGCCTGCCCCCATTCCCAGCTCCACCGCCGCCCCTCCATGCCGCCCCGCAGCCCCGGTAATGCCCCCCCATCCTGAGCCACCGTCTGCACTGTTCCAGCCCCAGTAACCCCCCATCCTGAGACAGCACCTGCCCTGTTCCAGCCCCTCAGCCCAGGTAACCCCCATCCTGAGCCACCCTCTGCCCTGTTCCAGCCCAGGTAACCCCATCCTGAGCCACGGCCTGCCTTGTTCCATCCCCATCCCGCCCTGGTAACCCCCCATCCTGAGCCACCACCTGCCCTGTTCCAGGACCATTTCCACCCCCCTCAGCCAACACCTGCTGTTCCAGTCCCACCTCCAGCTCTGCAAAGGCATCTCAGCCATGACGATGCAGCATCCGCTTAGAGTTCCAGGGATGGCATCACTTGGCATCAGATATCAACTCGGCATAGCTTTACTTGGAGAGGAGACCATTCAGGTGCTCTGTACTCCCCAGTGCAAGAACAAGGGGGCAGTCAATTAAACTGAAAAGCAATAAATTTAAAACTGATGAAAGGAAATACATTTTTACATGATGCATAATAATCTGTGGAACTCACTGCTACAAGATAGTAAAGAGCTTAGCAGGGTTAAAAAAAGGACTAGATATGGATGTGGAAAAGGAAAGTATCCAACGAGATGAAAGGATTAACTACATTAAGGGATATAAACTCTTATTTCTGAAGGCATAAGCCAACAACTCAGTTTGTTGGTGAGAAACTTCCCTTCTGGGAAGGCTATTCCAGAATTGTCCACTTTGGGGCTTCTTGCACCTTGCCCTGAAGAAGCTGGTGATGGCCAGTGTTGGTGACAGGCCACTGGACAACAGGAACCCCACTCTGGCATTGCCCAGGGTTGTGTATGGTTCTGTTTTGCAATATGGACAAATGTTTCTAAGCACATGCAAGGAACCATGGAACTAATTTTTCTTCATGATCTGCCCTGAGTCAGAGCTGGACCCCAGTCTCCGGAGGTGAAGAGCTGCCACATTAACACACTACACAACCTGAAACTAATTCAGTCACACAGAGAAAGACTTGATTGTTGAGCCCTGTCAGGATGTTCCCTCATCCTAGCAGTAATGAAAAAGACTGTGCTGAGGGCCCAATTCTGAGAGGTGTGGCGCACTTGCATCTGCTAGAATTTGGCGGTACCCAGCACTTCTCAGGAGCAGGCCCTAACATGGCTGCTCAGTAAATGTTTGCTAAGGTGACACTGCAGAACTTCCCTCTGACACCTGTTCCCCTGAAGCCCCACCCTGTTATGATGCAGCTGCCTAAACAGCCTTGCATGAGGTTGGATCTGATGAGCTGTAGGGCTTTGTGATGTTGAAGGACCTTGACAGGCAGGACTTGTCTGGAGCCAGACATAAATCAGGCCAGCCAGGTGTCAGTTCTGACACACACACAGCAATACCAATGCACCTCGCTGCTGATCTCCAATCACACTGTTAATCCAGTCCTGGGGCCCGCCCACAGCTCTCTCAGTCTATCTTGATCCTGATCTGCAGCGTGCTCCCACCTGGAGCCACAGTTGGGTAATCCAATATTAACAAACACAAGCCAATACTGCTAGCAGTGATACATTTTTCAATATTGTGAAGTGAGCAAATGCTTCCACCATCCTAGTCTGAGAACATCAAACTCAATTCATTGGTGATCTGCACAGTGAATTCTAATCCTGGAGGTGAAAGGGTAGTATGCTGACCCAATACATTTACTACACTCTTCTAGTTCCGATTTAGGAATGTCCTATCCTGAAAATGTAGGAATTTTCCTTTTAGGAAAGGACATGCAGTTTATTCCGTAAAGGAAGTTCAGGTTAGTGCAGAGCAGTGTGCAACCTAAACAAGTATTGGGGGTAGCTGTGTTAGTCTGTATCCACAAAAACAAGAAGGAGTCCGGTGGCAGCTTAAAGACTAACTGATTTATTTGGGCATCTGAAGAAGTGGATTTTTTTATCCACGAAAGCTTATGCCCAACCTAAACAAGACACAGTAAGTGGCAGAAACAAGCAGAAGTTTAACTCAGGAGACATTTCTAGTATTCAGAGTATTAAATCTGCGTGGGCCCAACCACTGCAGCCTAACAGGTCACACCCTGTAGATAGCTGCCTGCTCCTTTATCTGGGGACTGCTGCCTGAGTCAGCACAATGGCTGCACTAATCAATCCCACACTGGCCTCGTTTCTCTCTGTGCCACCCCCACATCGCAGGTGACATCACCGCCGAGCCATCAAGCTTTGCACTGTCCTCTCTGAAATGTTTCACTCTCTCTGTCTTTGAAACATCATAGGCAACTTTCCAGTGCTCATGAAATCAGGGACTGATAGCAGTCACTACAGCCAGTTACAGTACACAAGATACGTGGGTGACCAGGCAAGCTGCATGCCTCTGACAACGGACTTGAATCCTGCTCTCCCAGCATCACTGCAGTTGCAGTCCTGGGCCTACGCACAGCTCTGCTGGCACATCTTACTTCTGACATGCAGCAGCCCAGATAGTCCAGTGCTGACACCTACATACACAAGCGTGTGCCTGCACAAACCAGCACCCCCTGCAATTCTAGTCCTGCAATCTAACGCACCTGAATTCTGCTCTGTATCCCCTTGGCTAGTGCTTGTAAATGTGCAGTGTGAAAGGGGAACACTAAAGGACTTAGCGATCATGGCAGAGAACCAAAGCTCCCCAAGTGATGTGATGGGGAAGCGGGCTAATGCAATCCTTGAATGGGGGATTATCAAGTAGGAGTAGGGAGATGATACTGTATTCAAGTCTGATCACCACCCTTTGAAAAGGATGTTGAAAAATTTGAAAAGGTCTAGAAAAGAGCTACAAGAACAATTCATGATCTGGAAAACCATCCTTTCAATGCATCTGACGAAGAGGGTATTCACCCATGAAAGCTCATGCTCCAATACATCTGTTAGTCTATAAGGTGCCACAGGACTTTGCATCCTTTCAATGAGAGACTTAAGAAGCTCATTTTATGTGGTTTATCAAAGAGAAGGTTGAGAGGTTACTTGATCATGGTCTTAGAAGTACTGTACTCACAGAGGAAGAAGACAGACAATACTACATGGGTCTTTAATGTAGCAGACAAAGGAATAACAAGATCTAATGGCTGAATATTGATGTTAGAAACATTCAGTCTAGAAACAAGGCAGATATTTTTAACACAGGATAATTAGCCATTGGAACAGTTTACCCAAAGGACATGGTAGATTCTCTGTTTAAAAGATCTGCTCTACTTGCACTACGAGTTATTCAACTAGATGGAGGAATTACTGGATGAAATTCTCTGTACAGGTCAGACTAGATGATCATACTGATCCCTTCTGACCCTAAAATCTATAGGAGGGAAGGGGCAGAACTCCTGGATTTGGTCCAGCTCAGAGGAGCAGCCCTGTGTGAGCCAGATAATATTTGCATGTGAAAATGAATTAGCAATCAGTATGCAGGTTAGCTCTTGGCTGGCAGATTCTGTGATTTTCACATGGTGCAAGTGAGATGTGCTGAGATGAAACTGGCTCTCAGCACTGCACTGCATTGCTAATGAATTCTGCTGCTGCTTCTTTTACTAGTAAAATTTAACAACAAAGTGATCACAGCCAATAAATAAAGATCAAAACACCAAGCAACACAAGGGGAAAAGAAACAGAAGACAAACCCTACCAGAATCAGTCCCTAGGATGTAGGGAAGAAACACAAAACATGATATTAAGCCAATGCTCCCATTAAGACTTCCTTATACTTCTGCCCAGTACAAAGGAAGGGAAATATACAAATCCTTGTTTGTTTTGATTCTAGTGCCCATACTGTTAACGCAGTCAACTGGCATCTGTATTTGCTCAATAAGATCTAATTTTACCCTCCAGTCAATTTCAGGTTTTATTTTATCCGTGCCCATTGGTCATTCTGGGGTAAGTGTATTTTTTGGAAGCACGCTGAGATCATATCCAGAAGTTGTATTATGTCCTTAATGTATCTCAGCACACTGAATGCCTCATCAAAGCATTAAAGACTTTTGCCTCCTACTCTAGCCAGGTTCAACACCTCTTTGATCATCTGCATTTGCAGGTTGCTTATCAACCCAAGGACACATGGAATCTGTTCTTCTATTTCAAATTCTTCTGAGTGGCATGTCCTTATGCAGATGTGTCACAGTGCCTTAGCCACAAAGGCTTATTTTGAGCACAGGATATAAAGCAAGCTGAGGCTCTGATTATAACAGGTGAGATATATTAAGGATATAGTACAACTCCTTGATATAGTTTTGACAGGTAGTGGTCACTAATCTTGCTTGCTATGATTACAGGCCATTCTACTGGCTAAAGTAATTCAGGCTATAGTGCCACAGCAGACAGTCTTGGAAGAACCAATCACTGCTTTTCTTTATTTAGGAGTAGAATAAAATCCCAATTGTTTGTGTTGCTTCCCAGTGCTCAGATGGTCATAAGAAGGCTCTTCAGAGGCTGCCATAAAAGCGTGGAAATGAAAAGGGCAAGAAGACTCCATCCCCTCCTATCTGAACACATCTGCATCGGTCTCACCAGCGTTTCCTGAACACGCAGAGCAGACTGGGCCCCTTCCCCTTTCTCTGAACTACTTGAATAGGCCCCATAAGTGCTTTATCCTGGATTCCCAGGATTGGTTTCTAGAAGGGCCCTGCATGCTGGATTTGGAGGTTGTTTTATACTGGAAAAGGGCCTGAGCAGCACAATTCATTTCTGGCTTTTGGAATCTTCAATAATCAGGGTTGTCTGGGTCCAAGATATTGCTTCAGCCTATTACAGAAACAGGGACCCGGTGTGAAACTCAGCTACAGATCCTGTTCAGGTCATCTCCTTCCCCACCAGTGTGGGGGCAGTTAGACCCAAAAGTTTGGCTCAGGTCACTCTGGTTACCGAAGCGTGTTTTGCTGCAGTAGAGCTTGTGGTTTATTTGCATGAAGGTTCCTGCAGCATGAAAGCTGGGGAAGCCAGCTCCGCCCAGAGAGCACACACAGAAACTGCTGCACTAGGAATTAATCTGGGTGGGGTCTGATTAGTTTGCAAAGCTCTCCCTCTGCAGAGGGAAACGACAGGAACATGTAGAACTTCTTGGCTGAACCCTCAAAAACCATGCCAGCATCACCTGGGTAAATTCCCTCCCTCACCCTGACTGGCTCACTCTGCTGCTCCCGAAAATGAATTCAACTACTCTAAGGCACTGCTTTAGATTCAGTGACATCCTGTGCTGTGGGGAGGTGGCTCATAGAATACACATGAGTCACCGTCATTTACACTCTGCTCTATCTCTGTGTTATAAAGGAGAGCCCTAGGTGTGCACATAAAACCACCCTCTTGGGAGTTCTCAGCCTCTCCGCTATTGTCCTTCAGGGCAAAGATTTCAGAGGCAGAGGGAAGCACATAAAGGCAGTGCTGTACCTGGAATGAGCGAGAGTTAAAAGTTTATTAGAGAATGTTTAAAACAAGAGACTTCTTTCCACATTCTCTCTTTCTCCCTCAGCCAGATCTCAGGGCTGTAAGGTCACCCCAGCACAGATGTACAGTCAGGGTAGTGTGAATGGGACATGAGCTGGAGTTGCAGGGACAGCACAGCAGGCCTGGGGGAGAGCTCTGAGGACCTAAGACAGGAACAACAGAGGGACAAGGTGCATTCCCAAGACAGAAATAGCCCAAAGTGCTGTAGGCCAAAACTGAATTTGCGCTGGCAGTAGTTTACCATTATATGCACTGCTGCATCTCAGGATCAAGCTGTGTTAGCAGAACTATTTGGGGCCCAAGACTGTGGTTAGAGGGATGCTCTAAGACCAGAATTCAGTTGCATTGTGCAGCAGGCATCACACCCATCTGTCCTCCATATTGTAATTGGTGTAGTCAGTACTATCAGCCCCTCACTCAAAAGCATGAATAACTACTCCAGTTACTTTTAGAGAGAGAGAGAGAGAGATTGCCACGTTTCAAAGAGGACAGTGAGAAGCTTTGGAGACTGGCAGTGGTTGGTGGGTGTGTGTGTATGTAACACCTGGGCAACCCAGATCAGTGCCGTATCAGCAGCATGTGTACACACAGCATAATAGCTGTTGCAGTCTCCTCCTCTATCTCCTAGGCAGCAACTCACAGACAGGCAAACTGGGTGTGACCTGTTGGGCTGATTATTTGGCCCATGTGAATTTAAAGCTCTAAGCTCTAACTAGTTCCTGCAGTTGTACATGTTTCAGGCACTTCCCCTGTCCAGCAGGGGTTGTTCATGGATTGTTCACTGTGAAAGAATCTTGTGTTATTGAAAAAGCTGCATATCAGTGATGTGTTTCATCATTTCCCTTGTTTCCCTGCATATACTCGAAATGAAAGGCTCTGCCATTTGGATGGCACAGTTCTCTTGACCAGCGATATGCAGGTGTACAGTACAACTTCAGGTCTGCAATCAGAATTCAAAGCTAAATACACCAACCAACTGCTCTGTTTCCTGAGCAAAGGCCAACTTTTACCCCTTGGTATGCTGCCAGTCACAAATAAGTAGTGGGCAAGAGAAGAGGAGCAGATGAGAACAGGGAGCAATGTGTGATCTCTCAATTCCATGCATTTTCTATGGGTACCAACTAGTAACTACCTAACAAAGAAGGGCAGCAACTGTCTTGCTCATCTCAAGGGCATGGTGGTAATTTTTTTTCATTCCTGACTGTCCACCACCTATGCTGACACATCAGCTTGTGTGACACCATTGGGCTCCCCTTCCCAAAACTATGTGCCTGGCCACCAGGATCCCGAGGTGTAGAGGAGCAGCCCCTTTGCACATAAGAACTCCGTGAAGGAATAGCAAGTGACATTTGGAGGAAAACACAGAGCTGATCTGGAACAGCTAGGGTAGCTAATTCTCGCTGCCACTCTTCCCCCGTGCCAGGGCTCAGCGCACACAGTGACCATCTTTGATTTGGGCAGCTAACTCACATAAACTGGGAAAGGAAAAAGCCACTCAGTCCTACTTCTTATTCAACCAGTCGCTCAGACACACAAGTTTGGTTACATTTGCAGGAGAAAATGCTGCCTTCTTGTTTACAATGTCACCTGAAAGTGAGAACAGGCATTCACATGGCACTGTTGTAGCCAGTGTCGCAAGCTATTTACATGCCAGAGGAGCTAAATATTCATATGTCCCTTCATGCTTCAACCACCACTCCCGGGGACATGCCTTCCATGCTGACGACGGGTTCTGCTCAATAATGATCCAAAGCAGAGCAGACCGATGCATGTTCATTTTCAGTATCTGAGTCAAATGTCACCAGCAGAAGGTTGATTTTCTTTTTTGGTGGTTCAAGTTCTGTAGTTTCTGCATCGGAGTGTTGCTCTTTTAAGACTTCTGAAAGCATGTTCCACACCCCGTTCCTCTCGGATTTTGGACGGCACTTCAGATTCTTAAACCTTGGGTCGAGTGCTGTAGCTATCTTTCGAAATCTCACATTGGTACCTTCTTTGCATTTTGTAAAATCTGCAGTGAAAGTGTTCTTAAAATGAACAACATCTGCTGGGTCATCATCGGAGATTGCTATAACATGAAATATATGGCAGAATGCAGGTAAAACAGAGCAGGGGACATACAATTCTCTACCCAGGAGTTCAGTGACAATTTTAATTAACATGTGGTTGTTTTTTTTTTACGAGCGTCATCAGCATGTCTTCTGAAATGGTGGCCAAAGCATGAAGGGGCATACAAATGTTTAGCATAATCTGGCACATAAATACCTTGCAATGCCAGCTACAAAAGTGCCATGCAAATGCCTGTTCTCACATTCTGGTGACATTGTAAATAAGAAGAGGGCAGCATTATCTCCTGTAAATGTAAACAAACTTGTTTGTTTGAGCGATTGGCTGACCAAAAAGTAGGACTGAGTGGACTAGTAGGCTCTGAAGTTTTACATTATTTTGTTTTTGAGTGCAGTTATGTAACCAAAAAAAAAAAAACTACATTTGTAAATTGCACTTTCACTACAAGGAGATTGCACTACAGAACTTGTATGAGGTGAATTGAAAAATACTATTTCCTTTATCATTTTTACAGTGCAAATATTTGTAATAAAAAAAAATACATGCTTTGATTTCAGTTACAATACAGAATACAATATATATGAATGTAGAAAAACATCCAAAATATTTAATAAATTTCAATTGGTATTCTATTGTTTAACAGTGCGATTAAACCTGCGATTAAATGCAATTAATTTTTTTGAGTTAATCGTGAGAGTTAACTGCGATTAATCAACAGCCCTAATCCAGAGCCTTTCACCTCTTGTCACAGGCCTGACTGCAGCCTAGGTCAGTAGCAACTGGAAATCATTGCCATTGCATGGCTGCTGAGCAGTAGGTTATGTCAAATCAATGTGGCGGTTCCACTTCAGTTCCTAGGGAACAGGTGGCCCCTTTGAAAAGCCCAACATCCCAAATGGCTTCTTATTTGGCAGTTTCTAAATCGAGGCCCAGGATTAAATGGGCAGCTACCCTCTTAGCATTAATCACTAGTGAGGAGGTGGCAATGAATGGTATTGAGAAGGCAGGTCAGGAGCTTTTCTTCACCCTCTCTTGCTGTAGAAGAACAAGGGGACACTAAACAAAAGCAAAAGGTGGGGAATTAAAAATTGATAAAAGGGAATACTTTTTCCACACAGTACATAATTCACCTGTGGAACTCACTGCCACAATATCTCACTGACCTCAGCAAGGACTGGCATCACAAGTTAGAATGGTGAGGGTTACAAATAATGCAGAGGTTTGGAAGGGATTTAAGCCCTCTTGCTTCAGGGCACAAACAAGCCTCTAACAAACACAGATTAGGAAGAAATTATTATTGTGGGCAAGATATTTCATAACTTTTTTCTGCAGGGTTTCTTGCACCGTCCTCCAAAGCAGCTTGCACTGGCCACTGTTGGAGACACACCACTGGCGTAACCCAGTTTGGCAGTTCCTATGTTCCATCCAGGGCAGGAGTGAGGCAGAATTGCTGGGTGGTGAAATCTTGCACTGACTCTGCATCCGTTCTGTGGGGAGAAGCTTTGGTCTCTGGGGATCTCAGTTTGGTACCTTTCAGTAGCACTACATTCATTCATTTCTCACTATTTTAAACAGAGACAGGCCAAAAATCCCAAGTAGCAGCAGAGAAGCCGCATGCCCAGGCTTCCTGAAACTTGTGGGCAAACCTCATAGCAACTTCAGATCCAGGCTTGGAACAAGAGGATGAACAAGCCTCCTTAGATGCTAAGAAACATGAAAGTTGGTATCTGTTATGATAAAGTACATAGGGCCCAATCCCGCGACTGGCTCCACACTGAGCCCCACTTACATCAGTGGGGTTCTGCCTGTACGGGGGCTCTCTGCAAGATTAGGTTTGTAGTGCAGTAATTAGGAATAGACCAGGACAGCAGTAGAGGGAGCATGGTCAGCTCACAGGGACTGCACTACATCCTGGATATCTTTACATGCCCACAACAAATGAATACCACAAGCAAAGCGCTCAGCATTTTCCGATTAGATCACAAAGGCAGTAAGTCTGGTGAGTCTCAGCCTAGGTCCTAGTGGTCACAGAGACACAATCTGCCCACAGCCTGGCACTAGTGGCAGCCTCTGTCAGGACTGAGATGCTCTCTGGCTCAACTGGTGAATCTGAACTCAGACATTCTGCTAAGTTCACATGCCCAGGTCTCTTGCGGGCATTAGTGGTGAAAACAGAGTTTGAAGCTGAGTGCTGAAGAACTCTGCCATCCCGCTGGGAAAAACGACTCATGCAGATAAAACTAACAAACGTTTTACCTGGTTACAGGAAATGGAAATAGAGTGAAGATCACAGAAAGCAGCTGCAGGGAGCACCATGATGGTCAGGTCAAGCTGTTGCATACCAGTCTGGAGAGAAGAGGGGCCCCAAGAGAGCAGAAGGCAAGACCAGTGTCAGACTGAACCAGTTCACAAGATGCCAGCTGGGAGCACTCAACTCTGTGTAGGCTTTGTGCACTTCTCAGGCTTGGGCCCTGAGCTCCCCCAGCACGTTTGCTAGCAGAGAAGGCGACATTCCTGGGGATCCCAAGGACGCAGTCCACTCTCCTTGTGTATTAAGAGAGGGGGCGGCACTCCAGATCCAGGACTATGTGATACACATGGGGTGCATACGATTTCACTGGCTCAATGTGCAGAATGTTTGTCCTCCAAGGCCTCCCATGTAGCTGCTGAAGCAGAACCCTGATACGCATTCCCGTGGTCTCTGCCCACCTCTGCCACTCGGCTCTGGTCGCAGCTGCCTGGGTCTCCCTCCCAGAATCCATGATGTCAGCATCTTTTGGGCTCCTGTGGCCCATTTTGTCCTCCTGCCTGTTGGATACAGCTTGTTCTGGACATTGCTGCAGCTGCTGCTCCTCCAAGTGGCCACTATGCAAATGAGCCTTTGCTGGGAAGGACTCCACATTCTGGTGGATGTGGAGAATGCCCCCTGTGCCCTTCCGCAAAAGCTGGCAGGCGATAGGCCAGCCTTCCTCTGAGCTGGGGAGCAGCCCCAGATTCACCCTGTTGGCCACGTCTCGAAGCTCCAGCTGGAAACGACAGGGGGAGGTGAGGAAGAGGTGGATGGGATGGTGAAACGACATACACCACAGAGGGCCCCATGTCAGGATGAGGAAAACACACCAAGCAAGGCATGGAGAAGATCTCTTTCCCTCAGGGGAATATAACAGTATATAAAGGTTGCCACAGCTCTGTCTCTTGCCATCTACCATAGAAAGAGGGTGGATGTAAGTGGGCATTGCTCGCACACTCTTGCTCTGAGTTGGGAGTAATATATAAAGTTTTTGCCAGAACCACGAAGCCCAACCACTGCTCTTGTACCTCCTCAGAGCGCCCCGCCCCCATCCTACCTGAGAATTAACTAGCAGGTCACACGCATCATTGTAGGCCAAGCTCATAGCACATGCTCCTTGCATCCCTCCATTTCCCTCAACAAGCTCCCTGTGTGCCATCTTCCTATTCCTCTCTATTTCAGGGACTCCCTGCAACCCATCCCCACCTCCTCCCCCAAGTCAGGGGTCTCAGTGTGCCCCCCAGGCCCTCCTTCTCCCCATTCCCAGGGCTCCCATTCTCCCCATGCTAGGGACTTGGTGCCTTCCTTCTCCCCACCATTCTCATTTTGTTGTGTCATTCTGATACATTTTGAACTGTATTGGGAGGCTGCACAGAGGTGATCTGAGGATACTGGCTGCCATCAGATGGCTCTTTGATCTACAGACTATTACACTGAGACCGAGAACATTCCCTGAAATTTGAACTGCTTGGCTGCAGCATTCAAAAGTTATTGTGTTACGGTCAGACAGAGAAAGGCCATCAAGACGGATCGAAGGCTCTGTTTCAGGGACCATCTGTGTTTGTGCAGCAGTTATCACGTGGGGGCCCCAGTCCTTGGCTAGGGCTGCTAGGCACTGAGGTAACACAAATAATAATAATAATGAAGTTGAGTGTCGGGCCTGACTTCACTCAGTCAGATATAAATAGCTTGGCCAGAACAACTAGGAAGGATGTAGCGGGGTCTGATAACCAGGGGCAAGTATTTAACATGTGAGAGTTATTTAGGATGGCACATAGGGATGTCTCTAGATCTACAGTTTCCTAAGGGAAGGGTGTGCAGCTCCACTGCTTGGGGCACTGGACACCCTTGGAACACACACCCCAAGCCCTCCAGGAGATGGGACCTATTAGATCCTTTTCATCTCTGCGCTCTAGAACTACCGAGTCTGTCTGACCAGACCTCAGTGCACCAGGTCCGTCTCCTGCAGTTTGCAAACATAACAGAGTCTGCCTCCCCAACACAGACTCTTTAGACCTTTGTTCCCATCCCTTGTACCATGGGGAAGAAGCTTTGCCATATCAGAAAGAGGAGAGGGATGGGGGGAGAAGAGCAGTTTCCTGGGAAAGAAATTCCTGTGACATCTAGAGCCAAGGTTAAAATTCAGAGGCACGTCACCCCCCTTAGGGGGTCTCAGCAGCGTGGGCTGTACCCTTGGAATTCGTTTCCCTAAGACTCCATTGCGGCCCCATAGCTGTGGAAGGGTAGCTCTCTGCTCACCTGCCTGTTATCCCCTTGGTGGATCTGACACCGATCCTGCACGCCATTCAGCTCCAGGTTCTTTCTCAGGGCCTCCACAGCATGGGGGTTCCACTCACAGGCATGGACAAAGGCAGCACCGGCGTGAATCAGGTACGGTACCGTGAAATAGCCAATCCCTGAGGGCACAGGAGACAGATGCTGCTGACAGCACAGTCCAGAGACACCCACAGGTAGGAACAAAGTGTTCAGGCTCAGGGTGAAGGCCTCATTCTCAACAGCAGAGATGAACTAGATTGAGGCTGTGGGCAGAGCTTAGGGGGAGAGGGAGAAGGTTCCAGGGGCTGAAGCTGCTGTTAAGCACACAGCATTGGCTACTGGACAGATACTTTGGCAAGCATGGGGTAGAGGATGCCACTGGATGGATAGTGCTGAGCAAATAATGAACAATGGGATGAACTGAATTCTTGTGATCAACAGGGCAGTGTATTTTTTCTGGGGCTAGGGGTGGTTCCAGACAGGAGGATGGGGAGCAGTAATCCACAGCCCATAGGCTCTGCTCTCAGAGCCCCAGCAAATTCCTCAGAATGGACAGAGCGTAGCATTATTCCCAAAACTCAGAGGAGGAAGCCAGCCCTTTCCCATCGCCCCAAGGACAGTTACCTGCATAAAGATCCACTAGCACTTCCCCAGCACATGGCAGCGACGCCACCCGCAGCTTTTCTGTGATGTTTCCAGGAGAGAACATGCACCTGGTCACATCGAATGTATATCTGGGAAAACACCATAGGCCCAGTGAGAGCCGCCAACAAGGGGCTGGCCAGGAATCCCTTCCCAGGGGCATTTGGGCTCGACAGCCCCTTCCTGCTTCTTCCACCCATGCCCAATCCCCCCCTCTACCTGATTCCATTGTCCACATGCTCCACCCAGCCATCCTGCCCCAGCAATAGGGTCACTGTCGGGGATCGTACTCCATCCGGCGATATTCGCCCTCGTTTGGCTATGCGTCGGGCGCCCAGAGCAGAAGCAACTGTTTCCCAGAGTTCTGGTCCTGGAAGAGAGGCCCAAGCAGGTGGTTAGAGAAGGTTGGTTCAGTGCATCTTGGAAGATAGAGTGACAGGTCCCTCTTACCCAGCTCCTTCCACAAAGCAGCCCTGAATCTGTCCTCGCTCAGCAGGATGAGGTCTCCGTGCCGCTGCCAGGAACGAGGGAGATCATCCTCCAGCTCATCTGACCACCTGCCCCCAGAGGCTGACACTAAATGCTGTAGCTCCCTGCACAGCTTCCAGGCGGGCGACTGGACTCGTGCTGCCTTGGAGGGAATGGGGTTCTGGGAAAGAAACACAAAGAAAAACACTGATGCTGAGATAGGCTCTCTCCCTCCCTGCGCTGTGACAGGATATGTCTGTGGGCGAATCTCCCTCCCACAGCTGCTGTACTGGGTCATTTCCCTTTACCTCCCCCTTCAATCACACTGGCTACATTAACCTGCAACAGACTGAAGGAGCTTCAGGACCCATGGGCCACATCCACCATATCCAGATAATGTCCCTCAAGCTGGAGCAGCCACTGCTCTCTAAATAAAGGCAACGAGTTACCCACCGCACTGGCAGCTCCTGGAGACTGTGATGGGCCTGGGGACCCTGCAAGGAGGCCACAAGCTCCTCCTTTTAAAGCAGAGAGGTTTGTCTGCTTGTTTAATGTGGCAGGAATTTATTCCTTTTGGTGCTGGGCGTTTTCCCAGCCAGCTGTGGGGAAAGCACGTAGTAAACCCTGTGCAGACAGGCATGGAAGAGCAGCTAAAATGGAATATTACTGCCCCCTGCAATCCCATCTCTCACGGCACTAGTGTGAAAGTCTCTGTTCCATCAGTGACCCATGAGGTCCCTGCCAAGGAGCCCCTCAATTGAAACTTAGGAATTCAATCAAACTCTGCTAGGAAGGAGTAGAACTGCCTGACCTCAGGCAGCCCTGTCATTGGTGAACTCAGACAATCCCAGCACATGTTCCAAACCTCACAGGAAAAAGGAACCTGATCCTGAGGTCCCAGGTGCTTCCTGCAAACTGCTGAACAGCCTCATCTCTCACTATCTTCCACAGGAATGGAGCACGCTCAGCAGCTGGCAGGACTGGGCCCTAAATAAAATACCTAGGAACTGAATCAGACTATAAAGTGAAACTTGCCTTCTCTTCTACCTAGCTTCCAGGAGCTCCCTGTCAGTGCCAGGCAAGGCTAAGATAGTCCCAGGGAATTTTAGTCATATTCCCCTTAAGCTCATGGCAGAAGGGGTCAGAAAAGAATTTCACTGTCTTCAAGTGATGTATTGTACAAATGGCTAAGGTACACTATGGAAGGGGTTGGCATGCCAATGACCCATGGGGACACAGCAATTTGCAGAGACAGGATACAGGGCACAAGAGTCTGGTATGGTAAATCCTACCCCGATTCTACTGAGGAAGCCAGTGCTTTGCTGACCTGAACCCACGTCAGTGTGCATGTCTTCTCAGGGGGCAGGCTCTCCCGCAGCTCCTGCAGGTGCTGCTCAGTGAGTTTCTCTCCCAGCACAGGCAATGCCACTGTGCCATCCAGCAGCTTTTGCACACGATGGCAGACATCCAGAACCCTCTCTCTCTCCAAATACTCCCTGCAAGTCCAATGATGTATTCAGGTATTTATTCATCTGTCATTATACACTCTAGGCTTTCTGCAACCTTCTCATGTAAGCCTGATCAAAGCAATGTTCTATACACATTGTTCAATCCTGGTCTAATGAGATCATCATCTCCTGGAGTAACAAACTGCACTGGCCTAGTGTCAGGAGAGCTGAATCTATTCCCAACTCTGTGAATGACTCACTGCGTGACCTCAGGCAAGTCACTGCATCCCTGAGTGTCTCAGTGTCCTCTGTAAAATGGGGATGATACCCACCCACCTTTGTAAAGGCTTTGAGATGACAGTGCTGAATTGATCCAAGCATAATACTGGCAAGTGCTGGCTGTGCAAGCTCTGTATCTCATTTCTGACTTCTCATCACCCTGGCCTTCCTATGAATGGGTAATGGCAATCATTCCAATGTACAGTATGTGCTAATTTTGGGAAGTGGATCAATGCCCATTAAGGACTGGGCTGAGATCCACCAAATGGTCCATCACTTATCAAAGTGAGAATTCCACTGCAGCCCCTAATGCTCTGAAGCTGGGGTTGTATGTTGATACAAGCAGATTATTACTACTAGTAATGTACTAGTCTGGAACAATGAGTTCTGCTCCCACTCAAGGGAGCCCAGATCTACAGGATAGGTTTTTTTGCTCTATTTTGCCATGTTAATGACAATGTGATCAGCTCAATACAGCTACAACAATGTCTTTCAGCTTTCTCCCTCCATCTGCATCTCTATACTGTACCTGAACAGCTGGGCAAACTGTGACTCAGTAATAAGTACAGAGATGGGACTAGAATTCAAATCCTTTGCATTCATCTTGCAAGAACCTAGAAGAGAAGAAAACATCACCACCCAGTTGTCTGGCTTGGCAGTAAGCAAAGCTACTCAACACATGTTTGGCAATTCCAGGGAGCTGCAGCCTGAATGTCTCTCAGCACCCAAAAACTTCTCCCCAAAAGAGTCATTGAAGATGCAAACTGCTGCAACCTGTAGCCCTGATCTCTCTGCTAAGGATGCCAACAACAGGACCGATTGTGATGTGGACACTTATATACTAAGAGATAGATCAAGGGCAACAAACTCATTTCACACAGGCCACCAAACAGCAATCAGATCACGGTGACTTTTGATTACTATTGACTTGGGATGGATTTTTACCTTTATGGAGGCAGAAGTCTCCATATCCCCATTATCAAAGCCTTACATAACACTGCATGCTCTAGGTGTGCACCTCAAAGCTACGTCACAGAAGAACACTATACACCATCAACCCAATCGGTGCTGTGAGTGCAGCTTTATTAACAGGACCTATGCCAGAAATGCCCAGAAGTCTCCCTTTGGAAAAGGGGAGGTGGCAGAGAGAAAAGCTCCCTGCTAGCACTACAGCACCTCTTGTTCTAGATTTCACAGCCAATGTGATAATTGGGCTGCACTTTGATGGATGTGTGGGCAGTGAGGCTGCCACCTCTGTGAGTGTGCTTGAAGGGCAAGGTGAGGATGCTTCATGGCCCTGGAAGTGCTTTGCAGATCAGTGACTAGCCACTCTGTTACAAGTGGGACAATCTGCAGAATCCCAGGAGAGGTGGCAACCCTAGAGGCACATTTCCTGCCTCCCTAGAGCACTGAGAGAGGCAGTGCCAGCAAGATTAAGCAGGAGCAGCCACACCATTTACTTAAAAATCACAGTGCATTCATCACCCTCTGCTCCAACCACCGTACAACATCCTATGCATCTCCCCCAGCACAATCTCCTACCCTGCCCACTGCCACCAGCCCCAAGCTCCCACTTCCTTTCCCCACTGCCACACGTCCCTTGCCTCCCATGTGCCCCTGACTCCCACCCAGCACAATCTCCTACCCTGCCCACTGCCACCAGCCCCAGGCTCCCACCCTCTTTCCCCGCTGCCACACGCCCCCTGCCTCCCATGTGCCCCTGCCTCCCACCCCACTGCCACGCGCCCCCCGCCCCCTCACTGCTTGGCTGCCCCAGCCCTTGGTTCTGGGCTGGACGTGGCTCGCTGCCCCGCGAGGGAGACTCCGAGGCACAGACATGCGCGGAACTAGACGCGCGGGGTTAGTGTTTCTCACCGGAACCGAGCCATCTTTCCTGTGGGCCGGTCGCCTGGTTACGGCGGCAGAGCTCGCTCCTGCCAACGCCGCTAGGCTCTGCTCCCTCCCCGGAAGCGCCCCGGAGCCTTGACGGGGCTCGAGCGGAACGGAAGTGGCCGTGTGTGTTTCCAGCCGGAGCACGGGGGTGCCGGAAGGGGGGAGACTGGAAGCGCTGCACCGGCGGTGGGTGAAGGATGGCGGGGCTGGCGGTGCGGGACCCCGCGGTGGATCGCTCGCTGCGCTCCGTGTTCGGTGAGCAGGAGCCGGGGAGCGAGACCCTCCCACCCCCGGGACGGAGACTCCAATACTCCCTAGCCCAGCTGTGTCACTGGGGGTGGGGGGCAGCGCCCGGGGCTCCCCACCGGCTCCTGGGACCCCCCCGGCCCTGTATCTGCTTCCCGGACCTCCCTCCCGCCTCCTCTGCGCCTGAGTCCCATCCCGGCTCTCCCCTCTCCAGAGCACGGAATCGCCCCTGGAGCCTCCCTCTGCCAGGTGCCCTCCCACCCCCGGTTAGCCCCACTGTTCTGGAACAGAGACTCCCCCCACCGCTTTCCCTCGACAGAGGCCCACAGAGTAGCCCCCTACTCTACTGGGTGTAGAGATCCTCTTCTCCGCCCCTTGCCCACACTCTCTTTCTCTGTGACATCACAGCAGCTTGTTGCAGTGATCATTGTGATGTTGTAATGCTGGTGTCAGAAATGGACCCCCAGAAATAAATAATACGTGTTTCTGAGCAGAATGGGTTCTCAATAAAACACTTCTCAAACCTATGTTTGTGCTATCCGTCACTCACCAGATACTGGCTGGAGAGAGATAATATCCACTGCAATGTGATCTCTTGCCCCAAAGCCTTTCCTGGTGACTATTACAGTAAGGGGAAGCAGCACAGAAGAGACCATTGCCTTGGGCATCACGTGAAAACCTAAGGCAGGTAGTAAAAGGGAAATTAAGCATACAGTGCAGCCTTGCAAAACAGACATGATAGTCTACCAGCTCAGGCACTAAAACTCACCTGTTCCTTACTATAAAGCTGACTTAGAAAGCTGGAGATGCTTTACTTACCCTGAGCAAGTGGTGATTAAAGTTTTGCAAGTGCATACAGATGCTAAAGTGTCCATGGGGTGTACTATATATAGATATGAACATTTTTTGCTTTCAATATGAACGCTCTTTTCTGCTATACTACCTCTTGTGTACAGTTGGGAAAAATTTTCCAGGGAAAAATGCTAGCCACCTTATTCAGTTTCCAAGTTGTCTGCCTAGCAGGGAGTTCGGGATTCCCTGAGAGCCTGGCAGCCTGCCAGTTAGGCACATCAGGCAGCCAGTGATCAGAGGGAGCTGGGAAGCCAGCCCATCTGCTAGGCGGGGAGATTGACAGTGGGAATGTTTCATTGTTTCCCAAACCATTTTGGGAGAATTTCAGTTCTTGTGAAAAACTTCAAGATTTTGACTTTTTGTTCTGAATTGGATTGAAAAAAACTTGGAAACTCTTTAAGTTTTTTGTGGGATGGAATTTCCATTTTCCAGACAGCTCTGTCCTTTTGCATGTCACCTGCACAGAGATGCATCATAAGCATCTCTCTGTTGTGGGGTTGGTACAGAATCGGTATTATATCAAACTGTGGTGTGTTTTTATTTGGTGTAGCGTATCCAGTTTGTATGGACCAAATGTGTTGATTAATTGGTATTGTGTAAGTGGCTTATACATATGGAAAGTTTTTAAAAGCTATGATTATTTAATCAGGACAAGGAAGAATTAGATGTGACTAGAAGGGGTTAGGGAAAATTGCAGTATCTCCTTTGTCTTTCCCATTATAAAAGAATGGGTCATTCAAAGTCATAGCAGGTAATCTAGGAACAAAGTAAGAAAATGTCTTTATGCTGCACGTAGTCAGCCTCTGGGATTTGCTGCTCCGGAGTGTCATGGGATCACATCGCAGAGGGGTTTTAAAAGGGGCTGGATAATTGTAAGAGGTTATACAATTAATTGTATAATTACAATATACAATATAATTGTAAGAGGTTGATAATTGGTTGTTATACAGGCTGAGATGAAGTAATCACAACACATACTTCAGGTCACAGGATAACTACCTGTAGGATTTCCCCCTTCCCTCCCTCCAAGTGATGTGCAGAAGTATGCAATCAGCCTGTGTGTAACAGGGTTCAGGAGCTGCATTCCTCCGAAGCATCAAGTACTGGCCAATGACAGTGAAACTGATGGACCAGTAATCTGCTCCCCTATCCGAAATCCAATTTTCCTACTCACGGGGGGTGCAGGCTTTCTTCGAGCCTCCGCCATGTCATCCTGCTCAGAGCCTTTCTGTGTTCACGTTCTTTGGTCGTTGATGTGATGAGTGGAGTTAAAAAGTATACACACAGTTTTTGACTTCTGCACTGATTAAAGGCTTGGGCCAAAGTCCATAGACATAAGTAGATTTTGGATTGGACCCTGGATGCAGAGTCACCTTGGTGTGCTGTGGAAAATCATAGCACTGTCCCCTTTACCTTCCTCCGCATGGGCCCTTCATACTTCTCAGGCAAGTGGAAATGGAGTTAAGGAACCACCAAACCTGATTAAACTAAATATTCCACCAATATTTTCACTAAAACAGATAGAAAAAGAGTGGCAGAAAACACATGAAATGAGACCTGCCATCCCTCTAATAAAGGATTAGGAAGATGTCCCAGGCTCACTGTAGTCCCTGTATTGTACTTACCTGTGTCCTGCACTGATTGATACCAGCATGGTGGTAAAAATGGGGAGAAAGAAGGAACTTGCAGCAGTATTGCTCCACTGTTTTGTGATTCACAGCCCCAGTGTATGACCCACTCATCTGACAAATAAGGTCAAATCTTCTCGGATGGTGATTCCTAACCTTTTCAGGCAACTCTTCCTGTTTGGACTTCAGTAGTACTAGCCAATGCCTGCTATCTCTCATTGGATTATGTACACTCTGAACTCTCATGGAGCTCTTGAGCTGCTCTTAATCCTACTCCCATGAGCACTCTATGCTCCATAGTGGGTTGGGCAGCACAAATGAAAGGAAAACAGGCAACTGTGGCATTCTGGAGACCATAGGCAGCTCATTAAGCTTGGAGGAGGGGAAGAGCCTGGTGGAATAGTCCACAAAATCCTAAAACATAAGTACTGTTATCCAGCCCGTAATAGGGACCCATTATTTTAAGAAACAACTACCCACTTCCCTGCAATTCCCTTCTGACCTGTGTCTGGATTGAGGCACATTACCAGAGTCCTAAAATGTGCCCCAGCCTGGATTCTGTACTAGCAATGGGACACTGCACCAACAGGTGCATCAGGAGCAATGGTGTATATACACAAAAATCTGCAGTCCTGCAGCAGATTGCCAGAAATCTGTCTGTGTGTGTATGTTCGCACAGCAATCCCTGGGCTTTGCCATCCCTGGGTTCATTTCTGTTCTTTCCTGTCTTCTCATGGAGAGATGTTCATGCCTGTGTTTTTTCCTGATACTCGATGTCTGTACTGATATGTTGGTCCCCTCTCCCATAGTGGGGAATATCCCATATGAAGCCACAGAGGAGCAGCTAAAGGACATTTTCTCGGAGGTCGGACCTGTCGTCAGTTTCAGGTGAGAACTGTTTCTCTTTTTGGAATCACCCATAAACAGACAGGTGATCTCAGCTGTAGCCAATTCTGCACTCATCAGCACTCCAGCCACAAGCAGATGGGTCTCAGGCGTACTTGGCAGACACAAGCTTTGAATGAGGTATTCCTTCATCTTGTTGGGGACTGAGCAGAGGGTATGGAGATGGCGTTACCAGTCCGGAAAATGCTGTGGTATTGTGTAATACTTTCCCTGAGTGCCGTACTGCATCTAATGCCTGTGATTCTTTTGGCTCTGCCATCCAGGTTGGTGTATGACAGAGAGACTGGCAAACCAAAGGGATATGGCTTTTGTGAGTACCAAGACCAGGAGACAGCGCTCAGCGCCATGCGGAACCTGAATGGGCGTGAGTTCAGCGGGAGGGCGTTGCGTGTGGACAATGCAGCCAGCGAGAAGAATAAGGAGGAACTGAAGAGTGAGTCTGAACTTTGGGTTGAGGGGGTTAATGCTACCATAATGTTTGGCCTAAACCAACCTTACAAATCTGTAACAAAAATCTACTAGCCAAGGTACAAAATCTAGACCCCCACCCAAATCTGGATGAGGTTAACAATGAAAAGCTCACAGATAGCTGATGTGCTGCAAATAAGATAGCAAGTGGAAGTTTGGGGGAGGATTGTAATTTCCGTGACCAGACAAACCCTACCCAGACCTGCTTTTTTTGATTAGTGAAGCTCCACATTTGACAAAGCGGTGTATGACGAATAGCCACATTATTGTGACATCCAGGGTCCTAGCTCACGTAGGAGACTGTATTACAAATCTGTGTGAAACAATCTTTCTACTGAACCATGGCACAGCCCTCAACTTCTAATTGACTTGGTAGGAATTCCAGGCATGTTCAGAGCCCAGACTTTTAGTCAGTGACCCATGTACTCTCCAACAGCAAAATGGTGCTCCTGAATCTGTGTTTCAAAAGTACATTTCCCTCCCTCCTGCTTGTGAAGATGCAGCTGTGAGTACATCATCCTTGAGTTATTGGCCTTTCAGCTGAAGGGGTCAGTGCGAGAAAGCACCAGCAATTGTGCTGGTGATTCCTGTGATGTGAAATGAGACTGAGACCAGCAGCTTAGGGTTCCCAGGACGCTTGTGTGTTTAACCTTTCCTCTTTGTCTTCCCCTCTCTACACCTGTCAGGCTTGGGCACAGGTGCCCCTATTATAGAGTCACCATATGGAGACCCTATAAATCCTGAAGATGCCCCCGAGTCTATCAGCAGGGCAGTTGCCAGCCTGCCACCTGAGCAGATGTTTGAGCTGATGAAGCAGATGAAGGTGAGTGGGAGCAAAGTGCCTAGTACCAAGTCACGAACTTGCAACCATGGTCTTACAGTGCAGAATAACCCCACCCCCATCACACGAAAAACCAGGCAGCAGCAGTTCCTCACTCACAACTCTGTGACATTGCCACTCCTGTTAATGCCTCATATGTGCCACTGCTGATGCAGGGTAGAATGATCCGGAGGGTCAATCAGGCCTGGTCTACACTAAGAGTTTATCTCGAATTTAGCAGCATTAAACCAAATTAAGCCTGCACCCATCCACACAACGAAGCCCTTTACTTCTATATAAAGGACTCTTAATATCGATATTTGTACTTCTCCCTGATGAGGGGAGTAGCACTGAAATCAGTATTGCCATTTCAAATTAGGGTTAGTGTGGCCGCAATTCGACGGTATTGGCCTCCAGGAGCTATCCCACAGTGCACCATTGTAACCACTCTGGACAGCAATCTGAACTCATACAGGAAAAGCCCCGCGAACTTTTGAATTTCATTTCCTGTTTGCCCAGCATGGAGCGCTGATCAGCACAGGTGACCATGCATTCCCAGAATTAAAAAAGAGCTCCAACATGGACCGTATGGGAGATACTGAATCTGATCTCTGTATGGGGAGATGAATCTGTTCTATCAGAACTCCATTCCAAAAGACAAAATGCCAAAGCATTTGAAAAAATCTCCAAGGCCATGATGGACAGAGGCTACAACAGGGGCTCAACACAGTGCTGCCTGAAACTTAAGGAGCTGAGACAAGCGTACCAGAAAGCCAAAGAATCAAATGGATGCTCATGGAAGGAGGGGCAACTGACGGCTGTAGCTATCCCACAGTTCCCGCACTCTCCGAAACCCATTTGAATTCTAGACTGAGCTCCCAAAGCCTGAAGGGTCAAAAACATTGTCGCAGGTGGTTCAGGGTATATGTCATCAGCCCCCCCTATGAAAGCAAAGGGGAAAAAATCATTTCTCGCCTTTTTTCAATGTCACCGTATGTCTACTGGATGCTGCTGGCAGACGTGGTGCTGCAGCGCTACACAGCAGCATCCCCTTGCCTTGCGAACGGCAGACAGTACAGTAGGACTGATATCCATCATCATCATCCCGCGGGTGCTCCTGGCTGGCCTCAGTGACGTCGGCCAGGGGCACCTGGGCAAAAATGGGAATGTCTCTAGGTCATTCTCTTCTTTAAGTTTTGTCTCATGGAGATTCAGTCCTGCCTGGAATATTGTGGCAGTTGGAGGCTTCTGACTCAGGCTGCTCTCCCACCACGCGGTCGCGCCTACCCCAGCCTACTCCTTGCTACCAAGGCTCACAATCAGATACTTAGGCCTCTACATTTTGCTGCAAATAAAAAAATTAAGCTGCCGTTTAGAACTGTCCCCCAACATACATATCCTGGGACATTTTGTATTTTACCAGTGTCAGCCAAAGGCCCACACGCAAATGGAGATTCAGTCCTGCCTGTGCTTCTGTCCTAGTGCTTGTCACAGATTCCCATTTTTAGCTATAGGCTGAGCAAGTGCAGAATGGTGGTTCACTCTACTTCACTGTAAGCCAACCGCCCTCCCCTCCCCTCTTTGATCTCTGCTTGCAGAGGCAGTAAAGTCAGTGTTGTTTCTTATTCCTGCATTCTTTATTACTTCATCACACAAATGGGGGGACACTGCCATGGTAGCCCAGGAGGGGTGGGGGAGGAGGGAAGCAACAGGTGGGGTTGTTGCAGGGGCACCCCCTAGAATAGCATGCAGCTCATCATTTCTGCGGGATGTCTGGGGCTCTGACCCAGAGAGGCCGTTTGCCTCTCTGGTTCTTTAGTAGGCTTGCCTGATATTCTAGGCAGGACTGACTCTCCATTAGACAAAACTTAAAGAAGAGAATGACCTGGGGAATCATTCCCATTTTTGTCCAGGTGCCCCGACCGACCTCACCGAGGCCGGCTAAGATAACCCGTGACAGCAGCAGATGGTACAGTATGACTGGTAACTGTCTTTGTTAACTTGCAAAGGCAAGGGGATGCTGCTGTGTAGCACTGCAGTGTCGCATCTGTCAGCAGCATCCAGTACACATACAGTGACAGTGAAAAAAAGCTGAACGGGCTCCATGGTTGCTGTGCTATGGCATCTGCCCGGGCCATCCAGGGAAAAGGGTGCAAAATCATTGTCTGCTGTTGCTTTCACGGAGGGAGGATTGACTGACGACATTTACCCATAACCACCCATGACAAATTTTTGGCCCCATCAGGCACTGGGATCTCAACCCAGAATTCCAATGGGTGGAGGAGACTGCGGGAACTATGGGATAGCTACCCACAGTGCAACGCTCTGGAAGTTGACGCTAGCCTCGGTACATGGACGCACACCGCCGAATTAATGTGCTTAATGTGGCCGCGTGCACTCGACTTTATACAATCTGTTTCCAAAAATCGATTTCTGTAAAATCGGAATAATCCCGTAGTGTAGACATGCCCTCAGTATCTGGGGTGCTGTCATGAGGAATATAAGCAGGTTGGACAAGGACGTGAGCTAGTCTAACAGCTGGACTTGCTGTTGTGGAGAGCTGGGCTGTCTAGTGTCCTACTTCCCTATTAGCACTCCTTGGTTTGGCTAATACTGTGGACATTGGAGAAGAGGAGATGATCATGGAGAAGAGGATGTGGATCAGGCACATTTTTATGAGCAGCCTGAGCGTGATTTCTTTATTAACTGTCCTTGTGTTTCAGACAGTCCACAGCATGAGTCACTCAGATGCATTATTGGTTGTTTTATTAACCATGCCAGCACCATGTAACGTACCAGACAAATGAAGCAAAACGCTCCTGCCCTTTGAGATATTGCCATTCCTGCATTTCCAGAAACATTGCTGTCCCCATGGGTTGCAGCAACAGTTATCAGTGAAGGGCTTAATACTACACAGCAGCAGCGAGGCCCATTGAGAATTATGATCTGTGTGTTGCTCTTTAGTTGTGTGTGCAGAACAGCCCTCAGGAGGCACGGAACATGCTGCTCCAGAACCCTCAGCTGGCATATGCCCTGCTCCAGGCCCAAGTGGTGATGAGGATCGTCGATCCAGAGATTGCTCTGGTATGTATGATCCCGCCCCTCAGTCTGGGATCAATGGGGACACTTGTCTGGAGAGATGGGGCTGTGGGTGGATTCCAGGAATGGCCATGTCTAGTTGGTGCATGCACAACTTCTTTGTCCTCCATCTTCTGCCCTTAGAAAATTCTGCATCGTCAGACCAGTGTTCCACCTCTGATTCCAGGCAACCCACAGCCAGTTCCAGGGCCTGGGCCTGGACCCGGGCCTGGTCCAGGTCCAGGTCCTAATGCACAGATGAACCAGCAGAATCCCCCATCGTCCCAGCCACAGCCCATAGTAAGAATTTGTTTGTTCAACCCACATTATAGAGATGGAGGTTAAGGGTGTGAAGTCTCCGTGTGTGTTGTTGAGAAGGCTTCTCAGTGTGAAACCCTGGTGTGTGGGGGAGCGTTGTGTGTGTGTGTTGGTAAGGAGGAGTTCTCCACCTGCAACCCTGGCACAATGGGTGATGCTCATGTCTGTTGGTGAGAAGGAGCTCTCAATGTGATTTCTTCCCTCTACAGGGTGGCATGCATGTAAATGGAGCTCCTCCTCTGATGCAGCCTCCTATGCAGGGTGGAGTGCCAGCCCCAGGTCAGATGCCAGCCTCTGTAGCTGGCCCAGGTCCTGGTCCCTTGGCTCCTGGAGGTGAGCTCCGTGAGCATGTCTGAACTGCAAACCGTAAAAGTTGCCCAAAGCTTCTGCAGGGACAACATGCCCCATGAGTGCGGGGACATTGCAGGCTTTTAAGAGACGCAGTTGCACATGTGGAAGATTTGAAGCCTAGGGAGTAACTCTTGGGTCATCCAACTGGAGGGGCTCACTCCATCTCTATGGCCTGTTAGGCCAGGTGGAAATCTGTCTGTCAGTGGCAGAGTGGGGCATCTTATAGGAGCAGAATAGTGAGGGCTGTGGGGAGAGAGAACCAGAGAGAGGGGTTGTGAGTTCTCTGCTCTTCCCTCCCAGGTGGAATGCAACCTCAGGTCGGGATGCCAGGAGGTGGACCAGTGCCCTTGGAACGTGGACAAGGTAAACCAGATGTCAGTTAATCCATGTTTGATGCAATGTGTCATAGGGATCCCTACTTCCAGGCCAGGACGTTGAGACTTTCAAAGCCACGTGTCAGAGTTGTTGACGGAGCAGGGAATCCCCCCAAGCTAACTGAATGTGTAAAAGTTTTTCCAGCCTGTCTGTGAGTCTGTGTGCACTTCTCTTTCTGTCTGAGAGTGTGTATAGTGAGCAGGGAGAACAATGCCTTCTCTAGTAACTCGCTTTCTGGTACTTTGCATGTCCAGGTGTAGGCGAGCCAGGCTGTTGCCTGCTATTTGCTACTGTTGAGTCTCCTGTGCTTTCTTTTGCTTGTCCAGGAGAGGGAGCAGTAGCTTTTCTTTTGCACAGAATAGTGATGTGTGTGAGTGATGATCAAAGCAGAGTATGTTTCTATGGAGATGTTTTGCTTAGTCCTCTCTCCCTATGTGGAAGGCTGTACACCAGTGTCTTGGAACGAGATTTAATGCAATTAGACAGTTAAAGTCGGGACTCTCATTGTCCAGTTTATCACAACAAAGGGATCCCTGTTCTTTCATATTGTGGGACATGGGGGGAGTGAGTATCCTCCCTCAGCCTTCTAGCAGAACATGGCAAATTCCTTCGGGAATCCCATATTTTTACATACCTTAAAAGCAGCGGAATCTGAGACAGGCTTGTTTTGATTTCACCTTTGGGTCCTTCACCCCCATTGACAGCCCCAGTGCCTCCCCACTGCTGCCAGAGCTTTGCCAAGAAGCAACCACACGAAATAATTCTTAGCAGCTTCCCTGCTGTTTGCAGGACTTTGAATAGCAGTGGTGAAACTGAACCAGACTTTTGTTAATTTCTGTGTCTACTTGGGGAAGCTCTGAGCAGAGGCAGTGGAGCTGTCTCCTGCGCACTCAGGCACAGCCTGACCACCTCATGCTGCCTCCCACTTACAGAAGGTTATTTTGAAACTGTAAGGGCTACACATTTAATATATTTTAAAGAAAGTAAAAATGCAACAGAACTTGATAGTAACCAGAGAAAATAGTGTCTAGGTGAGTGGGTTTTTCAAGCTATGTAGAAGAAACCATCCTCCTCACAAGACTGGCATTCAGTGTTTCCATCCAGTGGCATTATTGGGAAGATCTGACAAAGCCAGGCCTGTAAAATTGGCAGCATCTCTTCAAAATATGCAGTCTGATTTGTGGGAGCCTGCCTTATAGGTTAGGGGTTTGTTACAGGAGTGGGTGGGTGAGATTCTGTTGCCTGCATTGTGCAGAAGGTCAGACTAGATGACCATAATGGTCCCTTCTGACCTTAGGTCTATGAATCTATGAGCTCACTCCGCGGAGGGAAAAGAGTCTATGCAGCACTAGTGGGTCTGTGGTGTAGGCAGGCCTGTCGGTGAGTCTGTGTGTGCGTGTGTATGTGCGCTATTTATGTGTCTGCTCTTTTCCCTCTTTTCCTGCTGCTCACCCAGGAAACCTGCAGCTCTCGCCCGTGGGACCTGCCAGGCCTGCATCTATTGAGCGAGTTCAAGGTATCCATGACAGCTACCAGCTCCTTTTGTCACGGAGCTTAGTGTGGAATGCATGGAAAAAGCCTGGAGTTCAGCACTAGGGTTCTCTTTGCTTGGGGCTGTGGGACCGCTCTATGTAGTCTGCCCAGTGTGGAAGTGAGCACTCGTCAAAGGCAGGGCCTAGGGTTCTGCATATAGGGGTAAGAGATTAACCCAGTACATGCGGAAACAGACGGGAGAGAGGAGGCCATAGCTGCTCATGCTCGGCTTTTTGACCTCATGGATGTGGGGTTACTGGATTTGATCTGCACTGTCGAGGCTCACAGTTGACCTTGTGACTCATGCTTGATGTGACCAGTTTTGTTGGTAGTTATTGCAATCTTGGTTCTCGACTTTTTGTCAACAAGCCACAGCAGCCACTGTGGGGGACAGGAAGGTCTGAACTTAGCACCGAAGGCACCCGCTTCTGTGAGCTGCAGTGTTGTCTGTGGGAAGATTTCCTTCCTGTTTGCTGTGCATCACTTCCAGCCACATCATGGACAGCAGTGTTGCCTTTGTCCAAAGCCAGTGTGTGTCTGTGTGCTACAGGGAGCACTGGGGATGGGATTCGGTTGCATCTCACTGTCAGGGACGACAGGAGTGGTGCTGTCTCACAGGAGGACTTTGGTGTGATTGTTCTTGCCAATGCTTGACCTCAGTAATTTCCCTTGCTTGCCTCCCTGGCAGTGCCCATGCCGGACCCAAGGGCCCCTATGCAGCGTGGACCATTACCTGCTAGCGGCCCACCACCCCGGGGCCTTCTGGGAGATGCCCCAAATGACCCACGTGGAGGGACCCTGCTTTCAGTCACTGGAGAAGTGGAGCCCAGGTGAGTGGGCCAGAGGATGAATCGGTACCAATCTGAGCCTTAGAGGCTCTGAATCCCCGCCTCTTGTGGTCGGAGTGTTGGTTAAGTGGCACTGCCTGCTGGGTGAACTGCTGGGTCCCATGCTGGCTGCTCAGAGTGATGTTTGCTGGCGATCCAGGTACACACAGCTGTGCAGCAGGAAGGGAGGATGGTGTTTGTGGCCACTCAGACTGACTTGGCAAGGTGGAAACATTAGCATCCATCCCTATGTGCCAAACTTCCCCACTTTCTGTGCAGCCGACTATGTGCTTTGGTCAAAATACTGTACCTGCTCGGTGCCAAGTTTGTGTCCGATTCTCACACTCATCTTTCTCCTTCTGCTCTGTTTTCCTTCTTTCTCTCTCTCAACAGAGGTTACCTTGGGCCACCCCACCAGGGTCCACCCATGCACCATATGCCCGGCCATGACAATCGTGGCCCACCCCCACATGAAATGAGGGGAGGACCAATGGGAGAACCCAGGCCACTGATGGGAGAACCTAGAGGGCCTTTGATGGATGCTCGAGGTGAGAGAATGGCCGTAAATGAAACGTGACCAAGAGAGGACCCAGGGATGTGAGGAAAATGGGAAGGTGGGACATTTCAGCAGTGAAGTGAAATGCAGAGAAAGTTATACAGGGTTGGAGGGAGGCACTGGGGGGAGGGGGAGGTGTAGTTACACAAGGAAAGGGGAGAAGAAGTTCAGATTTGTCATTTTCCAAAAGCAGGTGCCATTCACACACCGTCCCTGACCCATCTTGGTTTTCTGCCAGTCATTAAACCAAAGGAGGCTTAACTTTCAAATGTGGGTCTGTGTCCCCAACGTTCTCCCACACAGAATTCCCTTCCTTATGGCTTGTTTTTTCTCTGCAGGTGGAAGAGATCCCAGGGGCATGGAGCCCAGAGGGATGGAGCCCAGGGGCATGGAGCCCAGAGGGATGGAGCCCAGAGGCATGGAGCCCAGGGGCATGGAGCCCAGAGGGATGGAGCCCAGGGGCATGGAGCCCAGAGGGATGGAGCCCAGGGGCATGGAGCCAAGAGGGATGGAACCCAGAGGGATGGAGCCCAGAGGCATGGATGCCAGAGGAATGGAGCCTAGAGGGATGGAGCCCAGGGGTCCTGGCCCCAACCCAAGGGGCCCTATGCCTGGTGGAATTCAAGGACCTGGGCCACTTAACTTGGGAGCAAGTGGCCCTCAGGGACCTAGACAGGTACACACAGCATCTTCTGTTTTAGTCTTAATCTGATATATAACTACAAGCACTTAGTGGCAGGTTTCTTGGTGATGTCAATTCTTTAACAGCCTGCATCCCACTTGTAATGCTAACCGACTAACCAGGCCTATCAGCAAACCCCAGGGAATTGATAGTATCCCCCCCCCAAAGAATCCTAGGTCAGATCATCCCCTGCTAGCTAGCACCAGGGTATTACAACGTGGGCTGCAGGGACCTGGGGCTGCTGGCTCTTGTCCGAGCTATAACACACGTGCCAACCTGCATCGTTCTCCTGACCCCTCATGTGTGGAACTCGCAATACATATAAGTGAAGTTTGGAAAAAGCGTAGGGACCCCCAGGCCACTTTTGCCCCTTGGCCTCTTCCTGTGACTTGCCCTCTCCTCTGCCAGGCCTAACCGTGGTGCACTGGGGGAGGCATGTTTTCCCTTTTGCTCTTCTTGCTCTGCGCCTGCCATGCTTCCAGCTCTGCTAGCTTGAGGGAGCCAGGGCGTTTCTGCAGGGAGCAGCACCTCTGGGGAGCAGGCCAGCTTGCCTGCACTCCTCAGGCAATACCGAATGCCTCACACTTGTTGACAGATTTCTCCTCAAATCCCTGCTGTGAGGTCGGGGAATGCAGTCCCATTCCATGAAGAGAATTGAGGCACAGGGAGACTAACGGCCAGATTTTTAGAGGTGTTTAGATCCTGCTGATTTCAGTGGGAGTTAGGTGCCTAAAGACCTGTACAAGTTAAAAATCTAAAAAGTGACAAGTTTTTGAAGTGCTTCTATACAAATGATAAAAGTCATCGTAATAATATGGGGGAACTAGAGTGCCTCATATTAAATGAGGATATTGATATAATAGGCATCACGGAAACTTGGAATGACGATAATCAATGGGACACAATAATACCAGGGTACAAAATATATTGGAAGGACAGAATAGGTCAGAGGTGGGCAAACTTTTTGGCCCAAGGGCCACATCAGGGTAGGAAAATTGCATGCAGGGCTATGAATGTAGGGCTGGCGCAGAGGATTGGGGTGCGGGAGGGAGTGCAGGGTATGGGAGGAGGTGCGGTGTGCCAGAAAGGGCTCAGGGCAAGGGGTTGGAGCAGAGGAGGGGTGCAGGGTGTATACGGGGGCTCACGGAAGGGGGTTGGAGTGCAGGAGGGAGCGCAGGGCGTAGCAGGGGGTTGGGGTGCAACAGGGGGCTCAGGGCAGGGGGTTAGGATGTGGGGTGCAGGAGGGGTTCGGGGTGGGGGCTCCTGCCCGGTGCCACTTACCTGGAGTGGCTCCGGGGGTGGCAGTGGCACGCAGCGGGGCCAGGGCAGGCTCCCTGTCTGCCTGCCTGCCTGCCCTGGCCTTGTGCCGCTCCAGGAAGCGGCCATCATTATGTCCTTACAGCCCCTGGGGAAGGGGGAGCAGAGGGCTGCACGCGCTGCCCTTGCCTGTGGGTACCTGTCCCGAAGCTCCCATTGGCTGTGGTTCCCCATTCCCAGCAAACGGGAGCTTCAGGGGAGGTACCCACAGGCAAGGGCAGTGCACGGAGCCGTCTGCCCCTTCTTCCCCAGGGGCTGCAGGGACATGGTGTCGTCCGCTTCTGGGATCGGTGCGGGGCCTGCAGTGCCATGGCGGTGGCAATCCCACGGACGGGATCCAAAGCCCTGAGGGGCTGGATCCGGCCCGCAGACCATATTTTGCTCACCCCTGGAATAGCTTGTGCTGGTGGGGGAGTGGCACTATATATGTAAGAAAGCATAGAATCAAATGAAGTAAAAACCTTAAATGAACCAAGCTGTACCATAGAATCTCAATGGATATTGCTGTAGATTGCTCTACCCAACCCAAGCGTGGAGACCTGTTTTCTTCCACAATTTTTTATTTTTCCCCCTGAGTCACAGCACCAAATTGTGGAAGAAAACAGGCCTTCACGCTCGGGTTGGGTACAGCAAGTCAGAGACAGTCTTTATTCTCAAGCAATTGCGAAGAGGAGAAGGAGCACACTGGCAGGGATTCACTCTGTCCAGGCAGGTCTCTGATACATAAACAATTAGAGCAAGCTTTTATACCTTTTTGTTACATATAATAATGAGCAACAGCTGCATTTTGTTAGACATATTTCTTCCTGATATCTCATTTTCTCATTAATTTCTGCTGCAGTCTACATTCCATTCTTATCTATCACAAGCTCAAAACAGTCTCTTACTGTCTGTTCCCATTCACTTTCTCTCTTTCTACTCGCCTAGGCCCTGCCTTCAAGTCTCGTGTTATTAGAGTCGGTGTCTGCCTGACTTTGTTAGCCTGACTCTTGCTCTATTCCTAGAGTCCAACTAAGATCTCCATGTTCAAATTCCCTTTATCCCTTTTTCCACTTCCACAATAATCATTCCATGCTCTAATCATGAGAATATAGCAGTAGGGATATATTACCAACCACCTGACCAGGATGGTGATAGTGACTGAAATGCTCAGGGAGATTAGAGAGGCTATAAAAATAAAAAACTCAATAATAACAATGTGGGGGATTTCAACTATCTCCATATTGACTGGGTGCATGTCACCTCAGAATGGTATGCAGAGATAATGTTTCCTGACAGTTTAAGTGACTGCTTCTTGGAGCAGCTACTCTTGGAACCCACAAGAGGAGAGGCAATTATTGATTTAGTCCTAAGTGGAGCTCAGGATCTGGTCCAAGAGGTGAATATAGCTGGACCGTTTGGTAACAGTGACCATAATATAATTAAATTTAACATCCCTGTGGTGGGGAAAACACCACAGCAGCCCAACACTGTAGCATTTCATTTCAGAAATCCCTGCAAGCTGCATGGAAAGTTTTTAAAGACTCCATGATAGAGGCTCAACTTAAATGTGTACCCTAAAGTAAAAAACAGAGAACCAAAAAAATGCTACCGTTGCTAAACAAAAAAGTGTGAGAGGCAAAAAGGCATCCTTTAAAAAGTGGAAGTTAAATCCTGGTGAGGAAAATAGAAAGGAGCATAAATTTTGGCAAATGAAGTGTAAAAATATAATTAAGAAAGCCAAAAAAGAATTTGAAGAACAGCTAGTCAAAACCTCAAAAAGTAATAGCGAAACATTTTTTAAGTACATCAAAAGCAGGAACTTAACAACCAGTGAGGCCACTGGACAATCAAGATGCTAAAGGAGCACTCAAGGATGATAATGCCATTGCGGAGAAACAAAATTAATTTTTTGCTTAGGTTTTCAAGGCTGAGGATGTGAGGGAGATTCCCAAACCTGAGCCATTCTTTTTAGGTAACAAATCTGAGGAACTGTCCCAGATTGAGGTGTCTTTTGAGGAGCTTTTGGAACAAATTGATAAACTAAACCGTAATCTGAAGGAACTCAAATGTGAAATTGCAAAACTACTAACTGTAGTTTGTAACCTATCATTTAAATCAGCTTCTGAACCAATTGACTGTAGGATAGCTAATGTGACACCAATTTTTAAAAAGGGCTCCAGAGGTGACCTGGGTAATTACAGGCCAGTAAGCTTGACTTCTGTACCAGACAAACTGGTTGAAACTATAGTAAAGAACAAAATGGTCAGACATATAGATGAACATAATGTATTGGGGAAAAGTCAACATGGCTTTTGTAAAAGGAAATCATGCCTCACTAATCTACTAGAATTCTTTGAGGGGACCAACAAGCATGTGGACGGGGAATCCAGTGGATATAGTGTACATAGATTTTCAGAAAGCCTTTGACAAGTCCCTCACCAAAGGCTTTTAAGCAAAGAGCTGTCATGTGATAAGAGGGAAGGTCCTCTTCTGGATTGGTAACTAGTTAAAAGATAGGAAACAAAGGGTTGGAATAAATGGTCAGTTTTCAGAATTGAGGGAGGTAAATGGTGGTGTCCCCCAGGGGTCTGTACTGGGAACAGTCCTATTCAACTTATTCATAAATGATCCGGGAAAAGGGGTAAACAGTGAGGTGGCAAAATCTGCAGAAGATACAAAATTATTCAAGATAATTAATTCTTATGCAGACTGTGAAGAGCTACAAAAGGATCTCTCAAAACTGAGTAACTGGGCAACAAAATGGCAAATGAAATTTAGTGTTGATAAATGCAAAGTAATGCACATTGGAAAACATAATCCCAACTATACATATAAAATGATGGGGTCTAAATTAGCTCTTACCACTCAAGAAAGAGATCTTGGAGGCATGGACAGTTCTCTGAAAACATCCACTCAATGTGCAGCAGCAGTCAAAAAAGCAAACAGAAAGTTGGGAGTCATTAAGAAAGGGATAGATAAAAAGACAGAAAATATCATATTGCCTCTTTATAAATGCATGATATGCCCTGATCTTGAATACTACGTGGAGATGTGGTCGCCCCATCTCAAAAAAGATATATTGGAATTGGAAAATGTTCAGAAAAGGGCAACAAAAATGTTTAGGGACATGGAATGGCTGCCGTATGAGGAGAGATTAATAAGACTGGGACTTTTCAGCTAGGAAAAGAGACAACTAAGGAGGGATATGATAGAGGTTTACAAGTCATGACTGGTGTGGAGAAGGTAACTAAGGAAGTGTTATTTACTACTCATAACACAAGAACTGGGGTCACAAAATGAAATTAATAGGCAGGTTTAAAACAAACGAAAGAAAGTATTTTTTCACACAAGGCAAAGTCAACCTGTGGAACTCCTTGCCAGAGGATGTTGTGAAGGCCAAGACTATAACAGGGTTCAAAAAAGAGCTAGATATGTTAATGGAGGATAGATCCATCAATGGCTATTAGCCAGGATGGGCAGGCATAGTGTCACTAGCCTGTTTGTCAGAAGCTAGGAATGGGCAACGGGATGGATCACTTGATGATTACCTGTTCTGTTCATTCCCTCTAGGGCACCTGGCATTGGCCAGTCAAAAGACAGAATACTGGGCTAGATGGACCTTTGGTCTGACCCAGTATGGCCATTCTTACATTCAAGTCTGGCCCTAAGTGACTTGCCTAAGATCACAAGGGTGTTGGTGACAGAGCTTGGAACTGAACCCAACCGTCCTTAGTCCAATCCAGCATCTTAGCCACAAGGCCGGCCTTCCTCCAATCTTCTGCTGTTATTGCCAGGATTACATGGACTACGGTCTCTTGAACTTGGGGGGCCTATTTCCTTGTTTCTCATGGCACTCCACTTTCAGCCCCCATCTGGGCATATAGGTATCAATCTTTCATGGTGCCAGGAATTTACCTACTTTACGTTCTAGTGCATGCATTGTGTTTTCCATGACTGAATCCAAACTATTCACAGTTCTACAAGAGCAGAGGGGCCCAGGTCATCCCATCTCTTTGTGCCCACAGGTTCCCAACATGCCAGGGGCAGGCATACAAGGAGGTGGTATGCCAGGGGCAGGCATACAAGCAGGAGCCATGCCAGGGGCGGTGGTACAAGGAGCTGGCCAGCCAGGAGGCTTTAGCCCTGGGCAGAACCAGGTCACCCCTCAAGATCATGAGAAGGTGAGTAAACAAAGGACAACTCAGGCTCACAGGGAGGGGACGGAGGCTGGATACCCCATTGCCATGGGAATGAACTAAGCGCTTCTTCTCTCTGGCACAGCAAGAGTCTCCAGTGTCTTGTAGTTTCTGTGGTGGGGCCAACTCCGCCTGGGGAGTTAATGCTCCTGCAGCTTTCCAGGAGAGTGTTCATAAGCAGCAGCAAGATGGCTGGTTTGAAACTTTTCCTTTGGGCGTGGCCAGTGAGCCAGGTCCTTTCAGGTGATGAGAGTTTATACTGCTCCTGCGCTTTGCCTTCCTCCTTCCCTCCCTCCAGCAGCCTGGTCTCTGGATAACTTCCTCTTTACTGGCTTTTCTATAACCCTTTGCTGCCCCCTTCCTCTTGGGAAATTGCTCTTGCACATGGTATTGCAGATCCTCCCCTCTCTCTCCACAGGCTGCCCTGATCATGCAGGTTCTCCAGCTGACTGCGGACCAGATCGCCATGTTGCCCCCAGAGCAAAGGCAAAGCATCCTTATCCTAAAGGAGCAGATCCAGAAATCCACTGGGGCTCCATGACAGGTGAGATGGGGTGGAGGCCGCATTACTGCAACCAGGGAGGGCGAGGCTGTAGCCAGAAAGGTGATGGGACAGCTTGTATGAACCAAGGGGGTGAAGGATGTATGGAGAGCAGTGTGAAATGGAGAAGATCCCCTAACCCTGCCACTGAATTAGATGCCCTATGGCCTGCCCTGGTTAGGTGCCACACATTCTCCTATGCGTTGTAACAGTGGTTCTCAACCAGGAGTACCCAGAGGTCTTCCAGGGGGTACATCAACTCATCTAGGTATTTGTCTGGTTTTACAACAGGCTACATAAAAAGCACTAACGAATTCAGTACAAACTAAAATTTCACTCAATGATTTGTTTATACTGTACTGCACACTGAAATGTAAGTACAATATTTATATTCCAATTGATCTGTAATTATATGGTAAAAATGAGAAAGTCAGCAATTTTTCAGTACTAGTGTGCTGTGACACTTGTATTTTAATGTCTAATTTTGTAAGCAAGTAGTTTTTAAACGAGGTGAAACTTGGGGTATGAACAACAAATCAGACTCCTGCCAGGAGTACAGTAGCCTGGAAAGGTTAAGAGCCACTGCATTATAGGGTTGCCTAGTTATGTGTGGTGTTGGGAGGGTCACTCCTCTCTCTGGTGCATCTCCAGTGATTTCTGTGTCAGACAAGTACTGAGTTAGGGGTGGTCTGTTCCAGTGTGGCCAGCCTTGTGGCACTGTAGCTAACCCAGCCCTCTCCTTACAGCTTCCACAATAAACACACATACTCCTGTAAGCGAGAGATGGGGCATGGCGTCGCTCTGCCTCTGATTCACTGTGTGATCTGGGGCCAGTCACATCATGCTGTGTGCCTTAGTTTCCCCTCTGTAAAGCAGGGTGCTAGTTACACCCCCCCAGTGTCACCCAATGAAGGCTGGTAGCAGGTGAAGCTGCTGCTGACATATTGGATATGCTGACTGTCAGATAGTCCCCTGCTCTTTCGCTGTCCCTGAGGTTCTTTGGGCCTCCTCAGACAAACCAGCGTCGGTTTGGCCTTTACAGCGCTAGGGGATGGGCCCCAGTTAATCCTGCCCGGGGAAGTGTATGGGCTTCACTCCTGCTTGTGGCTGGTGAGGAGGCTCAAAGTGCTCCTGCTGCTGTTGGGTAGGAGGTCGTGGGCAGCATGCTCCTGTGTTACATGTCATATGGAAGGCTGAGGGGCTAGACCGGGCAGTGGGATATGTGTATGCATTGCTGGACTGTATTCAGCTGTCCGGAAGAGAGCAGCAACAGTGGCCAGTGGTGCCCAGCAAAACCCTGCGTCTGCAGCCACTGCGCTAAATCTCTTTAAAGAAGGGATATCTCCTTTCACAAGGCTGTGGAAATGTAGGAGGGTTGCTTCTTGAGGAGCTGCCCTTTGTGCTGTGAGAAATTCCCATGGGCTGGGCCACGGCCTGTAAGGACACACTCAGTTATTTCTCCTGGGAATCCAGAATGGCCTGGCGTGGGCACCAGGCCTTATGTACTCCCCTCAAATATCCCTGTTATTTTTGCATAGTTTAGAAGACCTTTGGTGACCCTGGCAACAACTCTGAAGATCCAGACCTGTGGGATGGAGGAGGCACCCAAGGCAGCAGCTTCACTTCATCACTGTCTGACCTGGTGCAGCCATCAGGGGAAGGGTTCCCCCCTTCTTCCCACCCAGCACCACCCCCATACTTTTCATTCTGTGTTTTGTGTGTGTGTTTTACAGTATTTGAAATAAACTTGGAGGAGGATTTGAGTACAGTTCACAACTCTGCTTGATACTGCCTCCAACGGGCGCCTCTTTCTGTGCCTGACTTAGAAGCACTAGAGATGGCAAAGGCCTCTGGGTCACTCGTGTGAGCCCTTCACCTGGCCAGGCATGATGGCCTCTCTCCAGTATAATCAGGGAATTCCTTCATCTGGTGCAGCATATCCTGGCTCCAGGATTGGTCATTAGTCACTGTGTTCCTGCAGACACCGAAGTCCATGTTTCCCAGTCTTGTTCCCTTAACCACACAGAAGGTTTCTTACAGGCTGATCTGTTCTCAGCATGACTCTTCCTAAAGGGGATGGTGGGAGAAAGAGATGGTCCCTCTAGGCAGCTTGTTGCTATTTGCTGAACAGATGAGATGCTGCCATTATTACTTGCAGTCTCTGGCAGAAGAAACTCAGTAAACTGGCGTGTCTGGAGAAGGCTGGTGCACTGAAATTGTTATCTGAGGAGTATGATAAGGGACAGTTAGGCCAGCCTGACCACTGGTGGGACAAAGAGCCGGTCTGTATTATGTCTGCTCTGCTGAGTTTCATACATGTGGCCTCTGAGGAGTGAAAGGGGCATAAGGTGAAGATGTCCTCTTACCAAGAATGTCCCAGTTGATCTGGAAACCTTGCCAGGCACCAACTGGGCCCACTGAAAATGCCCACACCTGTGTCATTTTTCTTTCATTAACAACCATGTCAGCTTGCTCCATCAGTGAGAGAAAAAACATTTCAAACAGTTCATGGCAACCCCCCATTTAAGTGGTAAGGTCTTTTGTGATAGCAGGCAGGTGGGAACATTTGGGCCACAGTCACTTTGGCAAGATTTATGAGGCACCCTTATCAAAGCACCTGTGATGAAAATGTATCTGTCGCACTTGTCTGATTGAAGTTTGTCTTGGGCATTTCTTTCAGCGAATTGTGTGCTGGTGTAAGACACTGAATTGCATGCAGCACTGGAGCACTCTGCCCACCACTGGGTGCAGCAAAGGAAGCTGCAGTGCAACTGTTCCCACAACACCCCTTACACTTGTGTACATCCTTCTGTGGAAGATCTCCTATAGGGCTGAAATGGGTAGCTTAGCTTTCAGTCCTACCCATCCTGACATGAAAAATGCCATTGTGGATTGCTAAGCCCCTTGCTCTCAACTGCAGATCAGCTGTGGCTGCTGTATCATTTAAGATATCTTCCATTCCTGGTAATATGTTTTTCTTCTTTTCAGGATACATTCAGGCAGGTTTTGTTTCCGTGAGTCACTCTCAAATCGGGTTGTTAAACCTTTCTGCTGTGGCTACTGGATGACAGAATATGCTCACAATGTCACCAAACAGAACAGCTGTGACGGGAGAGGAGGTGGCAATTTGACTTTATTACTCTGTTTTTTACAATTAGCGCAGACAGAGCACAGGTTCAACAGACACCATCAGACACTAGGTAAATGCTCTGTATTTGCATCTTAAATTGAACAGAATGGTTCACCTGGGTTGGGTTTTATCCCAAGTTATTTACAATGGAAGCAAGTTTTGTTTATTTTAATATTCATGTACAGAAACATTTATTGGAGAATATTGCCCCTTTGTGATGGATTAACTACAAATTACCTCTATCGTTCTCCCCAGCAGATTTCCCCCAAGCCCATCCTGGAATTCCTTTGTCCATGCCCAAATCAAGTTTAATGATCAGTCTCAGCCTTTGTCAGTCCCTTGTGCAGGTGCCGCAATCGAACTTTGTAAGATCATGCTGATTGCACCAGAAAGTCCATTTCAACTCTGATCTGCATGTGAGATCACTGTTGACCTCTAGTGAAGGAGACCCATTCCCCTCCCTTTTAAAGGAGATGCAAGGTGGAAAACTCAAAAGGACACTTCCTTTGGAGGAACGCAGTGTTGTTCTGGAAGCTCACTTCTTCCTTGAGTTTAGTAGATAGGAGACACGTGGTTTGAATGGCAGCATTTCCCAGTAGTGTCAGTCAGCGCATCCTCAGCAGGGCCAGGTTGATTCAGTTTTAAAAGGAGCTGTAGAGGATCAGATAATTGTTCTTTGGGAGGTTGTGGTGTGTCACAGTATAGTCGCCATGTTCCTGCTGCTTAGAAGTTCTCCTTGTTGAAGTAGAATTTGACCTTCCTAGGGTCCAGGCTGGAGTACTGATGGCAGCACTTCTGCAGGCTCTTTGCCAAAGCTTGAGGCCCACAGAGGAACACCCCCACTACAGACCTGCACAGAACAAAGGAAATGTTATTACTGGGGAGAGATCATCTGCCCTCCCCAGGCTCTGTCCAGGGCCCTTCACCATCTGTGGGCCTTCACTTGCCTCCATCTTCAGAACACACCCGCATCCTAGGCATTCATTGATCCCTGCTGCTGGGGCAGCGTACCAGATGAATTACAGTACATATATTAGCTCATAGCTCCAGGGAACTCTGAGACCATGTGCACACTTAACTCCTAACATCCCTTACGCCCATCACCCCTACCTCAGAGGAGATTCCAGTCCTCTTTACAGCATTCAGAAAGGACAGCTGTGTGTGGAGGAGCCATGGAGAAGGATTTTACTGTGCAGGGTATTTATGATCTGTGCAGGAAACCTTCAGTTCTTCCCAGTGCTTCCCTCAAGAGACGCTTTGCTATCATCCTATAGAACAGTGGTTTTCACTCTGGTCCGCAGGTCTAAGTCCTGTGGTCTAAGATCATTCCAAAGGGGTCCGCACATCCATTTGAAATTTGTTAGGGGTCCGCAGATGAAAAAAAGGTTGAAAACCATTGCCATAGAAGATCCTTGAATTTCGGCCTTGGGCCCAGTTTTCAGAGATGCTGAGCAGCCACGACTCCACCTGACGGTAGTAGGAGCTGTAGGTGTTCTGCACCGCTGAAAAAACCTAGGCTGTATTGGATGTGACAGCACATCCAATAATCTGGGAATTCTTCAGTAATTAACCATTGGAACAATTTACCAAGAGTTATGGTGAATTCTCCATTACTAGCATTTTTTAAATCAAGATTGGCTGTTTTTCTGCCATGCATGCATCTGACGAAGTGGGTATTCACCCACGAAAGCTCATGCTCCAAAACATCTGTTAGTCTATAAGGTGCCACAGGATTCTTTGCTGCTGTTTTTCTAGAAGATCTGCTCTAGGAATTGTTTTGGCAAGTTCTCTGGCTTATGTTATACAGGGGGTCAGATGATTACAATAGTCCCTAACCTATTAATCTAATCATTCTGGTTCTATAGAATATGCAGCTCATTCTCAGGCCTGGGCTACACTAGTGGTGGTGGGGGGTTGAACTAAGATATGCAACTTCAGCTACGCTATTCACGCAGCTGAAGTCGAAGTATCTTAGTTCGGTTTACCTGGCCGTCCTCACAGGGCGAGTCAACTGCTGCAGTTCCCCCGTCGACTCCGCTTACTCCTCCTGCCAAGGTGGAGTACGGGCGTCAATTCACGGATCGATTTATCGCGTCCCTCCAGATGAGACACAATAAATCGATCCCAGATACATCAAACACTACCCGCCGATGCGGCGGGTAGTCCAGACATACTCTCAGTGTCCTTAGGTGGCACCTGTGCTTACAGAAGCAGCACTAGACTTGCTGGGCATGCAATCTGAGGAGGAAGAGGCCAGGTAGCTTGAAGACACATTTCCATCTCTAGCAATATGGTCTCCAGGGCACTAGACACTTACCTGGGGTGGGCAGTTGCCACTGCAGAGAACTCATTGCTCCACATGGGTCTCCCAAAGGCGGTTTTCTGTTTGAGACCTGTCACCACATCTGTGTCGTTATCAAAGTTGAAAGCTGCTTGGCCAACCTAGAGTTACAGGAGATGAGGAGTGAGAACAGGCAGACGTCCTGCCAACATCTGGAACCCAACAGACGGGCTGCAGGAGCCCTCATTCATGAGGCGTTGGCCTCAACTGTTGCCACCCTCCCTGAGGGGTTAAATGGCAGAATCTCCACTCTGGTGCCTGTGTTCATCTTGTCTAGCTTTTAACATGGTGTTCTCACCTTCTTCCCATTCCCACCTAGAGACATTCTCCCCTGTTCTCTTCTGGGCCATAGTGTTCTCCTCTCCTAGACTGTGACACATCTGCCATCAGGACCGTATGGTGTGTGTGACTCACAACGCTGTTGTCCCAGACTGTGAGGAAGAGTCGGTAGTTCAGGAAACCTGTTTTGCCAGATTCCTCCATCTCTTGCTCCAGGGAGGCGAGCAGGTCATTGAACCAGGTAAATGCACCTGTATCCCGGCAGAGCCAGTAGAAGTAGATCTGGGATCCAACAGCACAAAGAGAAAGAGAGATGTTACTGACAATGGGAGAGCTGTGCACTGCAGTGGAGCAGAGGAGAGAGTCCATTACAACAAGGACAGATTCAGCAGTAAGACTGTAGCTTTGCGCTGTGGGATGGTGGGATGTTGCACTTTAAGGACACACAAGAGGTTGCTGGAAATGAAGGTCAGACAGGCATCTGTAGAGCCAGCCTTTCCCCTATTGCACTGGTTACCTTTTTGGTTTTGAGACGCTGGTCTGCATGCTGGAACTTGTACCAGATTGATTTCAGCACAGAGGCAAAGGGCGTGACCCCGATCCCTGCTCCCACCAGCATAGCAACCTCATACTGGAACACATCTTCACTGGCTGTGCCAAAGGGGCCATCCACCTCTATCCTGGTAAAATAAGTCAAGACCCAGGTAAAAAGTCGAAGCTGCCTTCCTGCATCACTTTGTATCACAAAACTCTTCCCAGGGGGTGAGTTCTAATGGCTTTCTGGCTCTAATGCCATCCTTGCCTACCTGGGTGTCTTTGGTTTCTGCTGCTGAAAGGTATCAATAAGATTCTCTGTCCAGTCCCCTGCTGCCCGGATGTGAACAGAGAAGAAGTCTTCTTCTGGTGCAGAGGTCAGGGTGAAAGGATGCCACTCCAGGTGCGAGACAGAGGGGCAATTGATGAAAATATACTGGCCCACTTCCATGCTGAAGCCCTTCTTGTGCATCTGTAGTTCTAACACTTTTGATGGGTGTACAACAGCCTGTAGGAAAGGCACATCCGCAAAGCATGAGTATGTCCCACCCAGCTGCTTCTACAGCGACACCACTGCTTGGGCTGAGCGTGGAGTAGCTAGGAGCACCCTACACAGGGAGCATACTGTGACTCCTGCTGGGAAAGACTGGGATTGGAGTGGCTAGGAGCTCCCACAGGTAGTGCTTCTATCCCATTGCCTACAGTGACTCCTGCTGGGAGAGGCTGCACTGGCTGTGCTGAGACACCCCTTACCTTTGTAACGACGACCCTCTGTCGAGAACGCCAAAAGCGTAAGACCCGCTCAAAGACATAGAGAAGGATTGGGATCAGCACCCACTGCCAGGACTGTGGAGACAGAAGTGAGTAATATATTGTGAGAGCCTTTCCATCTCTGGAGGAGCCGATGTGCACTGAGGGGAGGTTTGGCAGTGTAGGGCACTGATGTCCCTACAGGGTGATTCCTAGATCAAATGTTCTCACCTAATGTTTTGGGAAATGTTTTTATGGAGACATGGCTCCATGCTGGTGCAGGGTGACATGGGCACACCAGGATTGGCATTAGTACCTTATACCTACAGAGCACTGTCCCACCCACTCTAATTCAAGTTCTCAAGCTCCGTCACCAAGAAGTCTGGGCAGAGGGCAAGAGCTATCCCTGCAGGAGTTATCCCTGCAATCCATGCAAGCTTGGCACAGAGCTCCCCGGGGCGATGGTCACTAGTGCAGTGTGGGTTACAGCAAGTGAGGGGAGCGTATTTCAGTCTAATGTCAATTCAGAGAGGAGAAAAGCTGGGTTTCCAAGTCCCTCTGCAGAGGGCTGTGATATTGTTCATGTCATCCCATCTATACCCTTTTGAGAACTGGCTACTTCCCAGTTGGATGACACTGAAGCCTACCCCCAGAGCAGCAGGTTGGAGCTGCTCTGGCCTGATAAGAGCCTTGTCCTGTGCTGCTGGCATTTCTCACCCACCCCTGTCAGACTGGGAACCAGCAGGGAAGAGGTGGGTTGGCCAGGAGTGTACATCGGGGGAAGGGAGGGGCTGTCTTAGCAAGAAGCACCTAGAAAGTTGAGCAGGGCTGAGGCAGGCTGTGAAGAGCCCCGTGTGGGATACTTGGCATGGAGAGGCTTTAGGGAGGTGGGAGGGAGCTTGTTCTCCTGGCAGGCATGAGTGGCAGGGAGGGGAAGGAGTTAGGAGGGTCAGAGAACTCCTCTCCCATCACACCATGGAAAATAAGATTGTGTTAGTGACTGCACTGCCCCCTCCTGATGGGACAAGGATGAGGTCTGTCAGTTAGCTCAGCGTGGTCTCCTGCCAACTATTGTCTGCACTGGAAGGACTCACCTCAGCTGGGATGCTCCCAAACTCGGGCTCTTCACAGTGGGAGTCTGTGTTGTTTCCTCCCCAGTATCTAGGGTCCTGCGCACAGTGCTCGGGGTTGTGCTTATTCAAGCTTTCTGCTGTCTGCCCACGAACTAGACCACTGGGAGAGGAGAGACATGTCACCACAGCTCTCCTGATCCAAGCCTACCTCCCTGCTTCACTTTCATAACTGCTAAGCAAAGGAGGAAGGGGAGACGCTGGCCTAGAGATGGGAAGCATGTGATAGCAGGAGGTTCTGCTGGAAATGGGGGAGGGTGGAACAGTCAGAGGAAGGGGTTGGGTAAAGGGAGGATGAGACAGATGCTTGGATGGGAAGCAAGGAGGGTGCCAGATGCTCCACGGCAGTAGGGATGTGGCGTGAGAGTCACATGCCAGGGTTGGAAATGGGGAGTGCATGACAGATGGGGAGGTGGATAGGGCCTGCCAGTGAGATGCCATTTGGCAGTGACGTGTGGCTGTTGTGTGGTGCCTTACGCGATGCCATGGATAACAAGACCGGCGAAGTAGATGATGAAGAGATGGTGTGTGTACCAGAAGACCTCGAAATAGCTCCTGCGGATGAACTCCATGGAGGAGGTGACCATGAGGATCAGCGCCAAAGTGATGATCACGCCTGTCAGTCCCGGGATGGTAGTGAATGTTACATATGCTGGAGTCTGCAAGAGAACACAGCGAGGAGATGGGGATGGTCACATAAAGTCAGCAGGCAGCACAGAATGAAGCCATGGCACCCTGTGGCAGCCACCCTGGGACTCGCATCCCCACAAGGCAGGTCCTGGGCACTCACTGTGCTGTTGGTGTGGATGGGGTTTAGCCATTTGTTACTCTCCTCATCTTGGTGCAGGTTGGAAAGGATGGAGGAGAGGCTCCCATCCGCAGCTTGCTGGCTGTCATTGTACCACTCAAAGTTACACAGGTGGGCTATGATGTGAACAGCTGAACATCACCGACACAGAGAGAGAGAGAGAGATTGGAACCAACCTACACCCTGAGAGTCCATCAGCCAGGGCAAGTCTACACTGGAATAAACGTTCCTGAGGCACAGTCATGGCTGGCCTGGCTTAGTTGACTTGAGCTGTGGGGCTAAAATTGCTGGATAGACATTCGGGCTTGGGCTGGAGCCCAGGCTCTGGGAGTCTCATATTGCGGGAGTCTCATAGACTGGGATCTAGCCCGAGCCCAAATGCCTAACAGCAATTTTACAATTTTACAGCCCTAGCCCTGCGAGCCCAAATCAGCTGACCTGGGCCAGGTGCAGGTATTTAATTGCTGCGTAGACATATACCCTAAGACCTGCTGCAAGCCAAGGCATCACAGCTTGCTGTGAAAGGGTCAGCTGGCCCCCCCTCCATTGCCCTCTTGGATATAGAATCCATGCTCGCCACATGCAGACTGAGCTCAGACCCTGATCATCATCCCACTGGGGAGGGCCTGGGCATCTGCTCACTCTGCCCTCAGTAGGGTGCCAATTTTGGTTAGATGTATTCCTGGAAGTTTCATCACATGACATAATGTTTAATTCCTGGACACTCTAAGACAGTCTTGGAGGGTTAGCAACCTACCCCCAGGCAAGGGGGAACCTGAACCAGCGACTGCTGGCTGGTGCAGCACTTTTCTGTACTGAGCACTTTCTGTACTGTGTGCAGTGAGGTGGGTGCCTGAGTTACCTGTGAACAGGGCAATCGCGTAGGCCACAAGCTTGTGGAAGGTGAGGTTGCGATCCAGCTGCTTCCTCATTGTGCGCCTGCAACACTGCAGGGAGGAGAGGAAACGGTCAGCAAACGGGGGGCTGCTTCCAGACTGAGGGGGCAAGAGGGGTAGGGCCAGCTGAGTGGGACAGGGGGGAGGGGAGACCAGGGGCAGAGTGAGCCCCTCCCCATGTGAGGCAGGGGGAGGCCCTAGGGGTGGGCAGGCATGGACACACAGGGCCAAGGGCCATGTTGTGCATTTCATCTAGCTGTAGCCAATGAGGGGACCTTGGCCTCAGCTGGAGCCACTTGGGCATTGGTGCTAGCAACCCTGCCCTTGTGATTAATGCCTTTCCCACTTCCAGGACCAGCTCTAGGCACCAGCAAACCAAGCACGTGCTTGGGACAGCACAATTTCAGGGGCAGCATTCTGGGTGATCTCAGAGGATCTCCCTAGAGCCGGCCCTGACCCCTACCCTGCCTCCTGAGGAAAAGCAGCCAATCAGAGCTGCTGCAGAAGGCACATGGAGCCCTCCTCCTGCCCTCAGGAGCCAGAACACTTTTGGGTGAGGGAGGAGATGACACCTTTCTCAGAGTAGGGAAGGGGGGAGGTGCTCCTCCCCCCCACCAAGCCCTGGGTCAGTCTGTTCCCTGCCCCTTTCCCTCCATCCCTACAACACCCAGTCCGGGAGGATGCAGAGAGGGTGAAGAGCCCCCGAAGCTGTCCCTTCTGGCCTAGGAAAGGGAAGGAAGGGACCCTCCTGCAGCCCCCCAGGTCCAGGAGAGGAGGCTGCAGAACCCCTGGAGCTGCAGGAGGAGCAGAGGGGCAAGGAGGGGCAAGGAGCAGATGCAGGGGGTGGATAATTAATTACTGGTTGAGGGAGGGGCCGTGGGGGGACACGGAAGTAATTAATGGGAACTGTGAGCATTGGGGAGATGCAGAAGGGGACCTTACCCCACCCCATCAGGCTGCATCAGTAAAACCTCCTCACACTGTATATGTTGAAGTGTTGGCAGCACTGATTTCACACACACACCCTGAGGCAGGGGGAGTTCAAAGGCCACATCACAAACAGCAATATTTGTAATTGACTTTTGGGCCAATCTCCTGATGTTTTGGTGTCTGGCTCATTCTGTCACTAGTGCATGACCGTGCTGGGTGTGACTGGCCGGGAGTGCCAGGTGAGGCCAGAATCAGTCCCAGTCCTGGGTGAGCATTTGTGTGGTGGGATATGGAGTGAGGATGGGGCAGGGCTGGTCACTCACCAAGCAGGTGCCCCTCAGGAAGGAAAGCAGGTTGCGACACACTGGTAACAGGATCAGCATGCTGTTAAAGTTCAGGCATTTTGCAGAGGCCCTGGCCCATGCCAGTGCAGACTGGTGGAGGATGTGCAAAGACAGGGTCAGTCTCACTTTCTGGGTGCCCACCAGTAACCAGCTATCACTGTATACACCACACTGCATTTGGCTTTAATACAGGAGCCTGAGGCCCTTCATTTACCCCAGTGAGGGTGGCATTTTAACATCCTCCCCTCACTGAACAGCAGTGGATGCTACTGTATGTCAACCACTATTGGCTAGTGTTCTGCCCCAGACTGCTACTGTGATGAAATCCCAAAGGGGTCATAGCCACAAACAGCCTCCCTGTGTGCTCCATTTGGAGCAGCACCAGCACAAAATGGGGGGAGTTTACATACCCTGCCCATCTCCAGTCGGAAGTGGAGCTGTGATGGGAAAGGCTTCCTATTTCTGAGATGGGAAACACTCCCAGCTGATAAGGTCAGTGTCCGGCAAAAAGAGGGGCAGGGGAGAGAGAAGGAACTGTCCTCACCCCAAGGAGCACTCTGGTGTAGTAGAACTTCTTATCCCTGTCAAACAGCAGGAAATAATATACAAACAGGAAAACATTCAGGCCCAACCAGGCTGCCTAGAAAGTGGGGAGAAAAGACAGTTAAATGGCAATTGAAAGACCTCACAGTCAAACAGGGTGTTAGTGTGTTTGAGGGGAGGAGGTGACAACAAAAGACTTGTGTTCCTTTATTTCAGTGAACCTTACAGGGAAATGCTAGTGTACTATAAAACTCAGGAGGGCCAGATCCTCAGCTGCCATAGCTCTACTTCCTTCAGGGGAGTTATTCCAATTTATATCAGCTCAGGATGTGACCCATGGGCTGTAATCACTGCATCGAATTACAAAGCAGAGTGATCACTCGCAGCAGCACTTTCAGAGAGGCCCATTTTGAGATGCTTTGTGCCTGATGTTCTGAGGTGCCATGGTGCCCCTTGAGACCAGTAGAAGCTATGAGAGCTCAGTACTGTGCTGGTTTCCTGGGAGAAGGAGTTGGCCCTGCAGCCCTAGAGAGTTAAGGCCTCATTTTCTGAGGTGAGAGCACCCACAGACAGCTCCTATTGAAGTCACAGGGAGCTGGATGCCAAGGAGGATGCAGAGCTTGCCAGGCTGAAGGAACTTCCGTTCCCAAATGCTCCTTGTATTGGCAAACTTTAGCAGGGCAGACGAGTTCTCACGAGTCCCGGGGAACTGTGGTGGAAATGAAGGGAGAATGTCCCTGCTACTCCCCCTTATCTGAGGCTATTTGGTCTGTAGGTGATGAAGCAAGGGCCAGACTAACAGAAAGTCCATCTGCTGGTTCTGTTTGTGTCACTGTTCCCCTGGGTCTCACCTGTCATCTGGCTTTGGGGCAGAGCCATAACAAGGAATTTTTGCATCCAAGGTAAGGGCCAGCTCCAGGCTCTTTGGCGGCAATTCGGCAGCAGGTCCCCGAGTCACTGTCGGAGAGAAAGACCCACCGCCAAATTGCTGCCGAAGAATGAATGAAGTGGCGGTGGCAATTCGGTGGCAGGTCCTTCCCTCTGAGAGGGACTCAGGGACCCACTGCTGAATTGCCGCCGAAGAAGCGGTGGCGGTAAATCTGCCGCCAAATCACCGCCGATCACAGTAGAACTGTGCCCCTCCGCTTTGGGGTGCTGTTCAGAGCCCCATATAGGACTACAGTAGTGCTGCTCAGTCTCTCAGTGAGAAGGGTTAGCATCTCCCCTTCCCCCCCAAACAAGAGCGTGATGCTGTTCATGGACAGTTTCCATTCAGCCCATCAGATCAAGTCAGTGACAGGACAGTTCATGGGTATCAGAGGGCTGTGTCCTGGCCTAGGTGAGAGGAGTTGCTGGTTCTCAGTCTAGCTCCCAATGGAGAAGTGCCCATATTACAATCCCCTGGCACAGCTGGCACGCTGTCTCAGCAGAGAGGTCAAAGGCAATGCGTAAAATGATCTGAAAAAAGTGATAGGACTATCATATTGTGGGAGCAGCGGGTTTGGTAAGACAATGTTTAAAATGCACCCCTCAGCAACCCAGGTCAGTGTTTATATATTTATTTCATTTGTTGGTCTGTGACTGCTTGCAAACACGGCCTTTGCCCTCCCTCAGCGCACGCGCACACACACTAAGCACTGTCTGAATGGGCCATGGAGACAGAATTCCCCTCTCATCCCTCCAGGCCAGGGTAGCAGTTGTTGGGAGGAAGCCAGTCCTACCATATCTAACCTGTCCGTGGTCTGTGGATAAGCAGAGGGCTTCCATCTCCAGGGCAGTCAGACAAGCATCTTTCCCCAGCAATAGCAGCACTTATCAAATGTCAAGAGAGACAAAATCCCTCAAGCACAAATCCCATATCAGATCTTGGTGCTTCTATGGTAGCTGTTGGCTACTGAGTTAGATCCTGATCCTGCAGCTGGCTCCATGCAGGCAAACCCCTGTGCCCCGCCCATGCAGAGTCCACTGATGCCAAAGCAGTTCAGCATGGATGCAGAGTTTGCCTACACAGACCCAGCTGCAGGATCAGAGCCAGGCATTGCAGATCTTCCAAGATATTTAGATGCCTAACTCACTTTGAGCATTTGGGCCAAATTCCACTTTCAGTGACATAGGTGTAAATCCAGAGTAACTGCTAACTTCTATGCAGTAACTGGCTTTACACCTCTGTAACTGAGAGCAGGATCTAACCCCATTTTCACTAGACGTAGATCATTTCTTTCATCTTACACCATAGTTTAGCTTCCTTAGTAATTTAGTAGGTGTCAAGTATCAGAGGGGTAGCTGTGTTAGTCTGGATCTGTAAAAGCAGCAAAGAGTCCTGTGGCACCTTATAGACTAACAGACGTTTTGGAGCATGAGCTTTCATGGGTGAATACCCACTTTGTCGGATGCATGTAGTGGAAATTTTCAGGGGCAGGTATATATGTGCAAGCAAGAAGCAGGCTGGAGATAACGAGGTTAGTTCAAACAGGGAGGATGAGGCCCTCTTCTAGCAGCTGAGGTGTGAAAACCAAGGTAGGAGAAACTGGTTTTGTAGCTGGCAAGCCATTCACAGTCTTTGTTTAATCCTGAGCTGATGGTGTCAAATTTGCAGATGAACTGAAGCTTAGCAGTTTCTCTTTGAAGTCTGGTCCTGAAGTTTTTTTGCTGCAGGATGGCCACCTGAAGATCTGCTATTGTGTGGCCAGGGAGGTTGAAGTGTTCTCTAACAGGTTTTTGTGTATTGCCATTCCTAATATCTGATTTGTGTCCATTTATCCTTTTCTGTAGAGACTGTCTGGTTTGGCCGATGTACATAGCAGAGGGGCATTGCTGGCATATGATGGCATATATTACATTGGTGGACGTGCAGGTGAATGAACTGGTGATGGTGTGGCTGATCTGGTTAGGTCCTGTGATGGTGTCGCTGGTGTAGATATGTGAGCAGAGTTGGCATCGAGGTTTGTTGCATGGATTGGTTCCTGAGTTAGAGTTACTATGGTGCAGTGTGCAGTTACTGATGAGAATATGTTTCAGGTTGGCAGGTTGTCTATGGGCAAGGACTGGCCTGCCACCCAAGGCCTGTGAAAGTGTGGGATCATTGTCCAGGATGGGTTGTAGATCTCTGATGATGCATTGGAGGGGTTTTAGCTAGGACTGTATGTGATGGCCAGTGGAGTCCTGTTGGTTTCTTTCTTGGGTTTGTCTTGCAGTAGGAGGCTTCTGGGTACACGTCTGGCTCTGTTGATCTGTTTCCTTATTTCCTCGTGCAGGTATTGTAGTTTTGAGAATGCTTGGTGGAGATTTTGTAGGTGTTGGTCTCTGTCTGAGGGGTTAGAGCAAATGCGGTTGTACCTCAGTGCTTGGCTGTAGACAATGGATCGTGTGGTGTGCCCGGGATGGAAACTGGAGGCATGAAGCTAGGCATAGTGGTTGGTAGGTTTTCGGTATAGGATGGTATTAATGTGACCATCACTTATTTGCACCGTGGTGTCCAGGAAGTGGACCTCCCATATAGATTGGTCCAGGCTGAGGTTGAAGGTGGGGTGGAAGCTGTTGAAATCGTGGTGGAATTTTTTCAGAGTCTCCTTCCCATGAGTCCAGATGATGAAGATGTCAACAATGTAATGTAGGTAGAGAAGGGGTGTGAGTGGACGAGAGCTGAGGAAGCGTTGTTCCAGGTCAGCCATAAAAATGTTGGCATATTGTACAGCCATGCGGGTGCCCATAGTGGTGCCACTGATCTGGAGGTATATATTGTCTGGGACCAACATGGCTGCAACACCACTGCAAACAAAGAACTGTCTATGGAATTTAAAGTGTTACCATGAAGTCAGTGTGTGCAAAGCTGTAAACTCAAAGGGAAGCAGAAGGAGGCATTTAAATAACCTAGGAAATTCTTAGCAAAGCACCCAAAGTATTTACTATTGGATAGATGGTACCATGACACTAGCCAGCCAGAATCCTAATGGGAAACACTGAAAGAACATGCATTTATTGTTTTAGAATGATGTTTTATCATTACAATATTTTTATTTTATTATGTTATTTGAACCAAATTCAGTAGCCCTTATCCAGCAAAAGTCCCATGGACTTTATTAGGAGGTAACTTGGGCACCTCGGACAGAGCTCAAAAAGGTACTTAAACTCGTGCCTAACTTAACTGTGGCATGTAACCAATTGCTTAAATCAGCCACTGTACAAGCTGACTGATTTGATAACTGATTTTTTTTTTAAAAGGCTCCAGAGGCAATCCTGGCAATTATAGGCTGGTAAGCTTATTTGAGTACTGGGCAAATTGGTTGAAACTACAGTAAAGAACAGAATTATTAGACCTTATAGATGAGCATGGTGTGTTGGGGAAGAGTCAACTCCCTTTTGTAAAGGGAAATCATGCCTCACCAATCTATTAGAATTCTTTGAGAGGGTCAACAAACATTTGGACAGGGGAAATCCAGTGAATATAATTTACTTGGACTTCCAGAAAACTATTGACAAGGTCCCTCACCAAAGGCTCTTAAGCAAAGGAAGGAGTCCTGGGATAAAAGGGAAGGTCCCTTCATGGATCGCTAACTGGTTAAAAGATACAAAACAAAGGCTAGGAATAAATGGTCAGTTTTCAAAGCTGAGAGAGGGAAATAGTGAGATCCCCCAAGGATCCAGGGCCGGCTCCAGGCACCAGCATTCCAAGCTGGTGCTTGAGGCAGCAATCTGTAAGGGGAGGCAGTCCCTGTTGTTTTGCCCCCAAGCAGCGTGCCGAATTGCCGCCGCAGAGAGTGGGGGCAGTCCGTGTGCCCTTAGGGCGACACACGCATTTCCGCGGTGGCAACAATTCGGCAGCAGCTTCTATGTTTAGCTGTCCACGGCGGCTTCAGCTAAACATAGAAGCTGCTGACGAATTGCGGTCGCTGCAGAAATGCACCTGCCGCCCTAAGGGCACATGGACTGCCCCTGCCACCCTCGGCGGCAATTCGGTGCGCTGCTTGGGGCAGCGAAAACTGTAGAGCCGGCCCTGCAAGGATCTACGCGGGGACTAATGCTGTTCAATATATTCATAAATGATCTGGAAAAGGGGATGAACAGTGGCAAAGTTTGCAGATGATACAAAATAACTCAAGATAGCTAAGTCCAAAGCAGACTGAAAAGAGTTAGAAAGAGGGATCTCATAAAACTGGGTGACTGCGCAAAAAAATAGCAGGAGAAATTCAGTGTTGATAAATACAAAGTAATGCACATTTGAAAACATAATCCCAGTTATACACACAAAATGATGGGGTTGAAATTAGCTGTTACTTCTCAAGAAAGATCTTGGAATCATCATGGATAGTTCTCTGAGAACATCTGCTCAGTGTACAGCAGCTGTCAAAAAGGCTAACAATGTTAGGAATCATTAGTAAAGGGATAGATAATAAGACAGAAAAGATCATAGTGCTACTATAGAAATCCACGGTCCTCCCATACCTTGAATATTGTGTGTAGTTCTGGTCACCCTTTCTCAAAATAGACATGTTAGAATTGGAAAAGGTGCAGAGAATGATTAAGGGTATGGAACAGTTTTTATATGAGGAGAGGTTAAAAAAACTGGTACTGTTCATCTTGGAAAAGAGACAACAGAGGGGAATATGATAGAGGTCTTTAAAATCATGAATGATGTGGAAAAAGTGAATAAGGAAGTTATTGCTTTACATGACACAGGAACCAGGCGTCACCCAATGAAATTAATGGGCAGCAGGTTTAAGACAAACATAAGGAACATGGGCACAGTCGCTGCACCCCCAGCCCCAGTGTGCAGGTGGCTGGGCAGCACGGTTGCTGCATCCCTAGCCCTGGGGCTCTGGGCAGCCCCCAGTTTCAGGGCTCAGGCAGCTAGCCCTGGAACACCGGGCAGGCAGCATGGCCCGGTACCAGCCACCCCGGCCTGAGAGCAGGGCCACGGTAGGTTGTCCCACCACCCAAAATAAGGAAGTTCTTCATCACACAACCTATAGAACTCGTTGCTACGGGATGTTGTGAAGGCCAAAAGTATAACTGGGTTCAGAAAAGAATTAGACTAGTCCATGGAGGATAGGTCCACCAATGGCTATTAGCCAGTAAAGTCAGGGACACAACCCCATGCACTGGGCGTCCCTAAACCTCCGATTGCTAGAAGGGGCTACTGGATCACAGGGGATGGATCACTCAGTACATTGCTCTGTTCCATTCACTCCCTCTCAAGCATCTTGCCACTGTCAGGATACAGAATATTGGACTAGATGGCCCATTGATCTGACCCAGTATGGTCCTTCTTATGCTTTTATGTTTAAACATATGAGTAGTCTAATTAACACCAAGGGGACTACTCACATTCTTAAAGTTAGGCACGTGTTTCAACACCTGCCTGAGTTGGGGCCTTTATTATTTAAGTCTTGCCAATGTATGTAACAACCATATAGTCCAGGGGTCGGCAACCTATGGCACGCATGCCAAAGATGGCAAGCCAGCCGATTTTTAATGGCAAACATTAAAAATCCTGACCAGCCCGGCCCCACCCACTCTTCTCCGCCCCCTCCCGTGGGAGCAAGGGGCAGGGGCAGAAGCTTGGTCCTGCCGGCTCCCCTTCCTCTTCCCACAGTGTGCTGGGTTCCTGCCCCTCCTTCTCCTCTCCCTCCCTCCCTGCCGCGGATCAGCTGATGGCCCTTGCAAGGGAGGAGGTCAGGAAGGAGGCAGAGAAGAAGCAGGGGCAGGGCCTTGGGGAAGGGAGGGTGGAATAGGGGCATATCCCCTCCAGCCCCCTTCCCTGACCCCCCCCCCACACACCCAGCCCTCTGCCCTGAGCCCTGCACACCCCCCAGCCCTCTGCCCTGAACCCTGCACACACTCTAGGTCCATGCCTTGAGCCTTGTGCTGTGCACACCCCCCAGACCCCTGCCCTGAGCCTTGACCGCCCCCCTCACACTCACCCAGCCCTCTGCCCTGAGCCCCGCACACACCCCCGGCCCCTGCCCTGAGCCCTGACCCCCGCCGCACACACCCCCGGCCCCTGCCCTTTGCCCTGCACACACCTAGGTCTGTGCCCTAAGCCCTGTGCTGTGCACACACCCCCAGACCCCTGCCCTGAGCCCTGACCCTACACACACACACACACACAGAGCCCTCTGCCCTGAGCCCTGCACACACCCCAGGCCCCTGCCCTGAGCCCTGTACCCTCCTCATACACACGCAGCCCTCTGCTTGACTCCTTCACCACCACCCTCATGACCCCAGCCCTAATTCTGGCATCCCATACATACCCAGGCCCCCAGGCCCCATGCCCTGATACCTGCACCCCCCTCACATGCCCCCAGGCCTCTGCCCTGATTCTTGCACCCCCTCCACATACCCAGCCCCCACCCCATTCACCCCCCACATCCTGACTCTTGCACTCCCCATATCCCCACCCCCACCCTAAGCACCGAACAGGAGCTCCTGCACCCCCCACCCACATTCTCACCTGCACCCCTCGCACCAAATGGGAGCTGCCCAGATCACACCCAAACCTCCTGCCCCAACTCTGAGCCCCCTCTCTCATTCTAGCGCCTGGCCAGACCCTACACTCCAACCTCCAGCCTGCTCCTTCACCCCCAGCCCTGTGCTCAGAGCACTCCCACCCTCAGCTCAGTGCAGAGAGAGGAAGAGAATGGGCCAGAACTAAGGAGAAGATAGGTACCCACTGTATGTGGGCAGGGCCGGGACCCCAGACTGGCAGCGGGCTGAGCGGATCTGGCAGCCGGGATCCTGGCTGGCAGGAGCCGGCGGATGGAACCCCTGAGCGGCAGCGGGCTGAGCCACTCAGCCAACTGTCGGTCTGGAGTCCCAGCCACTGGACCCGCACAGCCCACTGCCGGTCTGGGGGTCAAGCTGCTGGCCCCTTGCCAGCTGGGGTCCCGGCCACAGGTCCTGCTCAGCCCGCTGCCAGCCTAAGCAAACAGAACCCCAGACCAGCAGTGGGCTGAGCAGGCCAGCGGCGTAAGATCAACATTTTAATTTAATTTTAAATGAAGCTTCTTAAACATTTTACAATATAATAGTTTAGTTATATAATATATGGACTTATAGCGAGAGACCTTCTAAAAACATTAAAATGTATTACCGGCACGCAAAACCTTAAATTAAAGTGAATAAATGAAGACTTGGCACACCACTTCTGAAAGGTTGCCGACCCCTGATATAGTCCTTGTCCTGAAGATCTTACTGTCTAAAATGGATAACCTATTTAGGCCTTGATACTATAACAAGCTTTGCACCATTATAATATGGGCCCTGTGAAGGAAAAAGGGGTCCCCTGGGTGTGTGACCCTGGTAAATCAGTACAGCCCAGTGGATCTACTGGTAAATCAGTAGAGCCCTGTGTGGACACAAAATTTGCATCCACATCCAATCTGCAAAAATGATCCGGATGCGTATATCTGTGGATATAAAGCGGATATCTGCAGATTTGCAGGGTTCTGTAGATCAATGCCTTAGGTACAATGCTGTTTTTCTATCACTTCCACTGTTTCTTTCTCACAAAGGCGATGAACTGGATTCCACAGCAAGCAACTATGATGCAATATATAAGGGATCATGTCCTCAGGCAGGACTAAGCAGGGGAGCAGATAAATTCTTAACAAAATTATGCTGTTGTCATTCCCTTATCTCTAAAGAATGAGGAAAGGGAAATAGAGAAAATGTTTGACATGGCAGCAGGGTTTTGTAATTTTCTCTGAAGAAATCCTTAAATATAATAAACATTGAACTGACAGAATAGGGTGGGGGAAATCTGTGAATATTCATTCAAACTGAAAACCGGATTTTGATGTAACCGTGTTTGGCCCCATCTTTTGTTGCTTTTGCTTTCCACGAACATTTGAGCAGCCAGGTTTTACCAGTGTGAATATTCCCTAAAAGCAAATTTGAAGCCTGAGTATTTCCCAGAAGCAACATTTCTGATTGTGTACTCAGTTACAATATTCAGCACTCTAAATGTGCGATGTGTTGACTAGTTGCATCAGTTGTCCAGTCAGGAGACAGAAACAACACCAGGTGACTTAAGTGACTGACTAACAGAGAGTGAATTTTACATCTCAAATATCAAATATTTGCAGCACCATGGTTGTGAGTAAAGCTGATCGGGGGGGTTCTTCCAAAATGATTTTTCAATGGAAAAAATACTTTCCACAAAATCAAAAATTTCCATAGGAATTTTTTAAATTTTGTTGAAATGTTTCTATTTTCTGTCAGGAAAATCAAAATAAAATATTTTGTTTTGTGACAGTTTGACCCAGATTGAAATATTTAGGTTTGCTGAACAGAGTTGATACATTTTGTTTCATGTAAGTTCAACATTAAAGTGTCACAGTGCATCAGTGGAGTGGTAGTGTGGGGTGTTTCATGCTCCTCCTCCCCCCACATTCTATTTTATGGACTGTCTCTTTGGCCTGAGTACATCTCTTCTCCTGACCAACAGTACATGGTGCATCATGGGAGATGCATTGCCGCTAGAGAGCCTGGACCCTAGGGAAGAATGATGGCACGATGCACATGAACTACAATTCCCATTGAGGCACTGCAGCACCATAGGCCAACGTAGTTTAATATCAAACTGGCTCAACACAAAAGATTTTGATTTGTTTCAACACACCAAAACGAAACACTTCCTTTGTTTTGTCTGAAAATATCAAAATGAAATGTTTCATTTCTGAATCGAAATTTGCCAGCATTTTCATTCTGTGAAAAATTTCAGTATTTCAACAATTTGTCCCAATGAGGGATGATAGCAAGTGTCAAAATATTGGAATTTCCAGTTTTTGCTAAGCTCTGTTTGTGAGCTATTCACATTGGGAGAAACATTTCATGAAGAACGTCACTAATCATTTTGGATAAAAATACCTGAGAATTTCACAATCTGATCATTACATTTTCTTTAATGGAAAAATTCAAGGAAATTCACGGAATAAATTATTTGCTTAGTAATAAATACTGTAGATTTTAATCAGTTAGTTTGAACATAAAACAAAAGATCTGAGTGATTTTTTTTTTTAAATACCGATTTTCAAAAGACCTCAGGCCTGGTGTGACTCATTCCAAGCCAACTGAATCATGCAATAGATTAATTTTTTCTTTCTCTTTCCGGTTTTAATGGTGTATACCTTATCTAAGTAGCCAGTCTACATATCCTCCTTCCAAACAAGCCCCAGATGTGGAGTTTTGTAATGACCCAATTCAGGGCAGCATATCAGCATGTTCTTAATATGTGCTAAAATCCCTGTGTTTACAGGTAAGAATGAGCTGAATCAGTGTCCTGAGTTGGTACCTAAATCTTTTTAAGTTCATAAGTCTATTTCATTCAGGTTTATTCAGTAAAGCTACTGGTAGTTGTACAAAATGAGCAGTATTTGCCATTTCTCCATGACCAGCTAGTGCTAGATATCTGTTTTTTTTTTAAATGTGTCCCTCGTGGTCTAAAAAGAATCTCTAACTGAATATGAGTAAAGAGTCACTTACAATCACCACAGCTGGAAACCAGTGGTTCAGGACCCAGTTTCCCATTGGTGTTCTACAAGGATCTGTGCTGTTGCTGCTCTTCTCTGGCTGCCTGTGTGTCCAGATAGATTCACCTTTTCTCTCTCTGTATCTCTCAGGATCTGTTTGTGACTGTATGTGTCACTCTTTTCACTTGTTTCACCTGTTTTATAAGCTTGGCAGGTGATCTGGAATTTGCAGTCCTGCCTGGCCTACGAGAATGGAACTGCAGGGGTTTTCCCCGCTGGATTTCCATTAAGGAAATGCTAAGCATTTTTTTTTTTTAAGCTCAGATTCTCCCAGAAAGGGCCTTACTGCTCTACCAAGAAACATCCGCAGCAAAACACCAGCCTTGTCTATCCAGAATAATATTCATGAGCTTTTATTCATTCAGTCAATGCACCCAGGCTAGGGCACACTCAGACCAGGGTGAGTTTCACACTACTTGGTGTTTTCCTGCAAGCCCCAGTTCCTTGGAGTCAAGTGGTCTTGAGAGATTCTAGCCCACATCATTGCAAAGAGAAGCTGAAATATGTGACCTGAGTGATGGCTCAGAAACCAAAAACCAAATAAAAAGACCTCCCCCACATTGTTACTTTGAAAAATCTCATGGATATTTGAATGCCTGGGGCTGGCAATACTGGAGATGGAGGAGACGGGATGTGTAGAGCTGGTGTCTGTTTGTATGTATCAGAAATGGGTGTGAACTAGTAAACTCAAATCCAGATTTGGATCCAGCTCAGGGGTGTATGGAGTCAGAGTTCTGGTTTGGCCAGTCATAGAGGGTCCTGAACAGGAGAGTTTGCAGCCAGTTTGAACTTCTCCAAAGATGAAGTGCTTCAGATTCAACTCCAGAGTGGTGTCAGAACTCTGCAGGGTAGATGGTGTTGTCCCAATCAGCTGTTAGAAAGACAGGAGAATAAGTATCAGGAGGACTAGATGGCTCCAGTGACTGTTACATGGAATATGCTGCCTTTCTTTCTGGGACAGCTCAGGAGCGACAGTAGTGTGTTACATTCTGGCGGCTGTGTGATGATCGATCCAGAATGTGTTTTTCCTTTGATTTGTTCTTAACTGACAAGTGTTTACATCACAAAAAAATGATCCCCTGCTGAGTGAATTCATTTGTGCATGGAGGGAAAAGGGGGAGTACTCTCCAGGGCTAATTGATCTTTGGGAGTGGAGAGAGTTCCTACATGAGTCCATTTCTGAGCAAGTGGGAGAACGCACTCACTGCTCTGTGCAGAAAGGACTTCCCACAATTGGCCAGGTGCTGTATGGGGCTTTTCACCTTCCTCCAAAGCAGTGGATAGCACTGGAGGCAGGCAGCAGATTCAGTAGTCTGGTTTGCTAGTCAAATCCTGTTCTCTAACTGCCTCCCCCCTAATCTCTGCCACAGATGTTTTATGAGAAAAGTACAAAAGAGAGGGTATGACTGCACAGTTCAATTAGGTTAGGTGTAACAGTTTAATTTAAACTGTCTCAGCTTTGCTACTGAGGGAGCGGAGCTTGGAGTCAACCTGAAGTCCTGCTACCTTAGATAAGGATCAGGAAGCAGCAGCATCTAGGCCTGATTTGCACACCTGCAGTTCTCATTGACTTCTGCTAGAGCTATCAGGCCTACAGTGATCAGGACAGGGGAAGACCAAGAAATCTCATGTGCGTAGGGTAGCAGATTTGGAATCGGGACACCTGGGTTCTTCTATGCCTGCCTTTGTCACTGATTAGCTGGGTGACATTGTACAAGTAATTTTTCCTGTGTCCCCACTGTCTATTTAGATTGTAAGTTCTTTGATACAGGGACTGTCTTTTACTATGTACAGTAGAACCTCAGAGTTATGGATACCTCAGGAATGGAGGTTGTTTGTAAATGAAATGTTCATAACTCTGAACAAAATGTTACGGTTGTTCTTTCAAAAGTTTACAACTGAATATTGACTTAATACAGCTTTGAAACTTTGCAGAAGAAAAATGCTGCTTTTAACCATCTTAATTTAAATGAAACTAGCACAGAAAGTTTCCTTGTCAATTTTTTTTAAACTTTCCCTTTATTTTTAGTAGTTTAAATTTAACACAGTTACGTACTGTATTTGCTTTTTTTTTCTTTCTTTCTTTCGTTCTTTTTTTCCCTCTCTCTCTGCTGCTGCCTGACTGCATACTTTCAGTTCCAAATGAGGTATGGTTGACCAGTCAGTTCGTTACACTGGTGTTTGTAACTCTGAGGTTCTACTGTACATGTTCAGCTCCTAGCACGAATAGGGTCCTGATCCATGTTGGGGCCCCTTGGTGCTACTGTAAAAGAACTAATAACAAAATCCAGGTGGATGTTACTGAATGTTGAGTGGGACAATGAAAAGCTTCCCTGTGAAAACAAAGCTCCCTGTATTGCTGCATGGTACTTGTCCAGTGTCCCTTTCACTCCAGCACACACGCACGCATGCACACACTCACTCAGGAATCCCAAATCAGCTCAGAGCTCTGTCTTGTCTGTGACACAGGTGCCAGCAAGTGCATAGCTGCGCCTGGAGCTGGCAGCTGGAAAACACTGTAAAAGGGGCCACAGCCACAGGTGAATATTGTTTTCCCCCAACCCTCCATTTACTGTAGCATGCCCCTGTTCCTATTCTGTAAGGGGAGAATGTGACAGAGAGGGGAGGAGACGATGATGGGCCCCGTTTTCTCTCCCCCTCTCAAGGGCAGTGCCCTCCTATTCCCACCCTTGCCTTACATCCCCCATGGAACTATCCCCTGTGCCAGTCTGGCCTGCCTGTGTGGGAGGCAGCTGATAATCATGGGGCTGAGGTGGACAGAGCTTCCCTTCCCTAACACTGGAAACTTCAAAGCACTACTGTGGGAATCCTCCTGCAGCAGCACTTTGAAGTATGAGTGTGGTTGCGCTCCTGGTAATCCACCTCTATGAGAGAATTAGCTCAGAGGGCGGGGAGCCTGGCTACACTAGCACTTTAAAGTGTTCAGACTTGCTACACTCAGGAGGGTGATTTTTCACCCCTCTGAGCCAGCAAGTTAGAGTGCTACAAAATGTAAGTGTAGACAAGCCCTTAGTGGCTCTAGGAAGCACAGGTCTCCTCTACACTGGGTATTAAGCCATCAGGGACCAACCAATGGCATAGCTGCACTGCACAACTCCCCAATGTAGACAGACAGCACTCCTGTAAGCACAGGGAAGGCTACACTGATGCATTTTCATAGCCAGTCAGCACTAGAGCTATGCACTAGTTCAGCCATGCTAGTGGCTAGACACAAATACCTGGAGCAAACCTCCAGTATGGACTGGCCCTTCGGCAGTAGGTGGGGTGGCATGCACCTCCCATGTGGGAGAGGACATTAGAATGCACCTAAGTGGTGGAACTTAACCCTTAGGATGCTGCAGCGCAGGAGGCTTATGCACAGGCACTACCCTCCATCACTGGGGACAAATTTGTAATTTTGTATTTGGTGCCCAGATGTTTAGGATTTACACCGCACCTTAGGGTAGGTAGGAATCATGGTGATGAGCATATCAGAAACAGATGGATGAGTAACCTGCCTTCTACAAGAACCCAAACTCTCCAACCCACCTGCCATCATCTGGGAATGAAAGGGTGGCCTAAGGTCTGTGCTTGGTGAATTTCTGTGATGCCATGAGGACTGATTCAGCAGGGAAGGGACTAGCCTACAGGGGTCTGTTTCCCCAAGGGCCTTCCTTCCCCACTGTAGCACTCATCTGCATTTCCTGGGTCTGATGTTCCAAACACAGCAAATCCCCTGTATTTAACTAATTGCTCGTCTAGCCTCTGGGAGAACTCCCACCATGCTGGCTAATCAGTCTTCTCCATGCTGGATTGATTTTGCTGGACAAAACTCTTATCTATGTTGCCCCCCAAGCTGAGACTCAACTCCCTGATGAGTATTGTACCATGTCTGTGAAATACAAGTGACTGAGCCAGACAGTCTGTGCAGCACCTGGCTGCCTGTATAGGCTGCCAGCCTTTGTTTTGTCTCCCCAGGATCAAAAACTGGTTATGCTGGTTAGCAATTCCTCCACATGCTTCTGTAGCAACACTTCCCTTCAGGGCTCCCCGAGTTATGACACATTCAGGGAGAAACCTACCTCTCTGGCTTAGGTCTCCAGATACTACTTGTATTGCCATCTGGTGGGAATAATGTCCTGCCTGCACATGAGCCCCATCAGGAAAGCTTCTACACCTGTCACAGCTGGTTTGGAAAATGTTCACAGATAAGAGCAGGATCCTGTTATCCCTCGCTTTCTCCTGGCAGTGCCTCTGTGGAGAGGCTAAGCAGGTTTGGGTTGCAAAGCTGGTTTTGTTTGCCCAGCCCTGCTTTCGACATTTCCTGCTCACCAGCTGTCAGGACAGAGTTGAGGGCTGATATTCATAGTGCTAGGTGAGAGCACCGAGACTAGGCAGGAGCGGGGTGTAGTGCTATCCTTCACTTGCAGAGCTCTAGTGCAGTGGTTCTCAAAGTGGGTCAGGACACCAAAGCGGGTCACACCTCCATTTTAATGGGGCTGTCAGGGCTCACGTTAGACTTGCTGGGACCTGGGACTGAAGCCCAAGCCCCACCACCTGGGGCCAAAGCCGAAGTCTGAGCCCTACCGTCTGGGCGCAAAAGCTGAAGCTTGAGGGCTTCAGCCTAGGGTGGTGGGGCTCAAGTTGCAGGCCCCCCATCTAAGACTAGCTCTTAGTTTCAGCTTTGACCCCCCCAGCCTGGGGCAGTGGGGCTCAGGCTCTGGCCCCCCGCTTGGGGCAGCAAGGCTTGAGTGTGCTCAGGCTTTGGTCCTCGCTCCTGGGGTCCTATAGTAACTTTTATTGTCAGAAGGGGGTCACGGTGCAATGACATTTGGGAACCGCTGCTCTAGTGACATAGAGGTGTTCTCCCAGGCTTGCTCTGACCTCCAGGATGGCCGCTGCCTAGGCTCAGGGCTATTATTTAGACAAGACCGTCCGTGCACCCAGATACTAGATGCTATGCTCTGAGGTATGAGATGTGGTACTTTATCTATACTCTGCTGCTAGGCCTCCCCCACTGGGTCAGGGACAGTAATGTTAGCATTTGCAGTTATCTCTGCTGCAAACATAAGACTGCATTCCCAATGTCTCCCTGGAGGGAGAGCTCTTCCCTCCAGAGATTTGTTTAGCAAACAGCTAGAGGAGGGAAGTTGGTAAATAGTGTGTTGCAATTGGATGTGGGACTGAGGGATGTCTGAAGCCAGACTAGACTTCCCTGGAATTCAGGGGCCTTTCAGGCTGATGTCTTGGAGATGGGCCAAGCTGTTCAGATCTGGATCCAGACTTTCCCAGAGGATGAAGGGGCAGGATCCAGTGTTCAATTTGGACTCAACTAGCAAACACTACCACAAGCCACAAAGAAAGGAATAAACACACACCTAACTGGGGCACTATTAAACAGTTAGAGCCCAGGAGCAGGGAGGAGGAAAATTCTCCTGATTTCCACCCACTGAGCATGAGTCGCTGGAGCTCTCAGCCTCTTCAAACCCAACCACATGATGCTGCCCACGAAAAACCAGAAGAGACAAAAGCCAGACCCAAAGTGACATCAGTTCCTTTAAAACACAGAACATTTCCCACCATGTCAACTTCAAGAGTCATCCTTTGTGAGTTCAACAAATGTACAGTAATAACCAGAGAGAGAACACCGGGAATGGGGAAGACAGGGCACAATCATGAACAACGTCCCTTCTGCTGAGGTACAGCTGAGACGTGCAGTGCCAAGCAAAGGCACAGGGCAGCAGGGGTGTCCAGGGATGCATGGACTTACTTGGAGACAGAAATCTCCTTTCATGGCAGCAGAGGGTGGCGCCTGCACTCCAGGTTGGGTGTGCAATTGACGCAGTGTATTGGTGGGCAATGGAGGTCTGGACAAGCAGAGAGTCAGGGACTGGACTCCTCTCCTACCCCGACCAGGGCTCTCCTGACAAGTTAGGAGGTGGAGGTGGGGACGAGTGTGCACTTTATTCATGCAGTGGGGTTGTCATAATGGAGTCTGAACTTGCCCCTCCTGCTGGACACCTCAGTATGCAGCAGAGGCAGAGTGTGGAGGGGTGGGATTCTGGGTCCACAGGCACCAGACCCCTCCATGACATCAAAGTGCCGAGATCTGCAGTGTGGGTGGCACAGGAGAATTCTGGTCTTGGTGCCTGTTCAGCTTAGACCTGCTTTGTGCTAGTGACTGGTAAGGAGGCCCCTTGGGCCCAGCCTGGCTGGTCTCCTCTTCATAAATCACAGCTTTGCTGCCTGGCTGCTCCCACCCCATTCAGTCTGTAAACAGGCACGTGTCACAGCTAGACACAGGGCAAGAGCCAGGCAAGTGCTTTTGATCGGTCATTAACATAGGCAACTGCCTCGTGTTGTATCTTTTGGACCTGCCCCCTCCCCCTGCTGTGTGCATCAGACGATGCTGTGCCTCACGCCAGACTCGCAGGGTGTATTGAGCTGCGTGGGCCTGACTGGTGCACATCGCTGGCAGCAGACACACTGCAGGAAGTCAGAGACATTGTGCTGGAAGAGCTGGCGACATGGGTGCAGGTACTGGAAGAAGAGGAGCATGAAGAAGATCGCCAGACAGTAGCCCACCAGCAGCTGCAGCACCAGCAGCGGGGCACAGATGTAGTCAAACACGTCTGTCTTGAAGAGGTACCAGAGGACAAGCAGGACAGCGTTCTCTGCCAGCCGCACAGCATAGTACATGGCCAACCGGCCCCAGTTCTGTGCCTTGTCTATCAGGTCCCGGTCAGCCAGCTTCAGCTGCACAGCCGACCAGCAGAATATGTTGATGCCAGCGTACAGGAGGGTGACGGAGCACAGCACCACCACGGTGCCCACTCGGCTAAAGTTCTTTTCAACATTGTTGGGCAGCTGGGCGCCACTACACCAGAATTGCACCCACGGCAGGAAGAAAAGGATCAGCAGGTTGGCGAGCATAATGGGGATGATCCAGTGCTTGAAGACGCTGCAGAAGAGCACCAGGACGGCCACACGGGTGGAGATCTCCAGGCTGCGCCACAGGATGATACAGATGAATGCCAACGGCCGCAGCTGGACCTTGTAGTCATCGTATTTTATCTGGATGGCCAGGATGTTGCAGACCAGCGCCCCATAGGTGACTGATACCAGGCAGATGCCCATCAGGACTGCTGCATGGGAGGGAAGAAAGGTGGTGACCAGGGGTGGTTAGAGGTTACACAGGGCAATGCACACATGCTGCTCTAGTCCATGACTTCCCCTCTGCCCGACTGTCCAAGCAGACCCTGGGTCAGGCACAAAAGTCTCAGTGTGGACAGGGGCTTGGAGTGGGTACTGGGGAGGGACAACTCATGCCCAATTCAAGCAGGCACTGGTGAGGGATGACGCCTGGAGGGTGTGTGCAGGGGTTTGGAACTGGTACTGGGGCAGAATGGCTCACAGTGGTATGAAAAGGGGCTGGGAGCTGGCAAGGAGCAGGGGAGGAATAGCTTGTGGCAGGCAGCAGCAGGAGCCTACAGCAGCTGCAGGTGAGGGACAGAAACAGTCTGGTTAGCTAGATCCCAAATGGGAAAGGAATGTCCCTGCCGAGAACGGCCTGGTGAAGACAGTATGTCCTGGTGCCCTAAATCCTCAACAGCAAGCCTCTTTCTTCTTCCTGTAAGTGTAGCCACCCAAGACCCTCTTCTGCCCAAAGTGGGAACATTTGCATTCCTTCTTACCTGCTGGGTGAGTGGGTGCTCAGCAGTAGGTTAATGTACCATCTACACCTTCCCCCACCCCACTAATTCAGACAGCTAACAAACCCCATGTCACTCCAGAAAGGAGATTCAGTTGAGCCCAGATGCCAGCAGGCCCAGAGCCATGGCTGCCCCTGCGTCAGCTAGGCCTGAATTTGGCTTAGGACCTCCGAGTTAGGGTAAAATTCTGCTCTTGGCTGGGGTTGTGCAGTTGTAACTGGGTATGATCTGGTGGCCCAGGTGCTGAAATACAATGGGGAGCGGTGTGGTATAAGCACCTAGGTAGTTAGTGCAGTAGCAAGGAGGGCAGGCTGCAGGACAGCCATGAATCCTGTTTGGCCCCATTCCCTTTTCTGTCTCTACAACCGTAACCCGCCCAGGCCCTGTCCAGACTGAGGCTTGTAAGTGCATTGGACTCAGTCATCAGACACAATTATTGCTGCGATCCGCACCTAACACAGTTATAAACTAGACAAGAAAGTGGCTGCAGACTTGCGACGGGGCAATCTCTGACAGATTCTGCTAGAAGAGTTATGTTTAAGCAAGTCTCTGCCCACCCTTATTTAGTGACTAATGTCCTGTGAGCCACAGCAAGTCAATGCAGGACATACTTTGTCTCATGTTTCAGCAGTAGCCAGGCAAACGATCAGATACTATGATTTCAATGTACTGTAGTACATGTGAGAGGAGTGAGCTTTTGTCCTGTGTGTTACAAAGTTAGTCTTTATATACAGGAAACGTTGCTGGCCTGGTCACTCTAGTTCAGCCTGGACAGGGAAACTGCGCTGCAGCCATAAAGGAAAATTGCTTTTGATCTCAGGTGTAGTAAGTAAATGATGTATTTGCTACTGTGGCATGTAGATTCAAGATGTACAGACAAGCTCCCTATGCAAATGCCTTAGCTAGGGTTACTTTCCTGCATCTGTTGCTGGAATGGCCAGAGGTTTTATTCCAGAGCTTCTCAAACATTTCCGTAGTGTGGATCACACCTGAATGGAGATTTTCTAGGGGACACTTTCCCTCACATTCATGATCACGCAGCATCCCTGGGTAACTATGGCACTGGCTTATGTAGAAAAGTACTACTAGGCAGAAAAGGTGCTGTTAACTGTCCTGCAAGGAAGGCAGGCAGCACAGTCTGGCTAGTCGGCACTCCATGATCCACCAGCAAGTCCCCAGTGATGCAAGGACCACAGTGTGAGACCCAGAGTGTTTTACAGTTACAGAGGATACAGAGTGTACAGGTATACCCTGGAAGGGCCTCACAAAATGAAAAGGAGAGTTTCTTTCTGTGCTTTGTGAATAATCTCCTCTTCTTTCCTAGGGAGCAGTGCATTATTTGTGACCTGGAATACTGCTCATTGCACAAAACCTTAAATTGCACATGGACGTGAAGGTCAGTGGAAACTGGGTGTCATTCTCCTATTAATTCACGCCCCTTTGGGTGTGTAAGTGTTTAGCAGCTTAAGGCATATGAGACATACACAAGAATGGAAATCTCCACTTTCTGAACTAGTAAACTTTTATGTAAACTAGTGATAAACACTAGTTTCAAACTAAAATTGCATATAGACAATGCCTTGTTTATACTGCTCTATATACTATACACTGAAATGTAAGTACAATATTTATATTCCAACTGATTTATCTTATAATGCTATGGTAAAAATGTGAAAGTGAGCAATTTTTCAGCAAGTGACACTTCTGTATTTGTATGTCTGATTTTGTAAGCAAGTAGCTTTTAAGTGAGGTGAAACTTGGGGCATGCAAAACAAATCAGATTCCTAAAAGGAGTACAGTAGCCGGGAAAGGTTAAGAACCACTGCCTCAGGAGGTTACATTGTTTACATACATGAGGAATTGGAAAGCTTGGTTTACACATTTACTGATTCTATGCCCAATCCTGCTCCCAGTCAATGGAAAACCTCCCTTTGACTTTAACAATAGTAGGTTCGAGTTGTAATAAATTAGATGCAATACTACTATTTTGTGCTTCTAGAGCTTCTTCTATCTGCAGCTCTCACAGCGCTTCACAAACATTAATTAATCTAGCCTCACCACACCTGCAGGAGGTAGGTACATGCTGTTATCTTCAGGGGAAAACTGAGTCACAAGTTAGAGCTTGCTCCAGGTCACACGGGAAATGTGTGGCAGAGCCACAGAAGGACCTAGGTCACCTTCCTTCCTGGCCTGCACCTCATCCATGAGATCACTTTCCCTACCCAAAGCCAATTTACTTTACCAGTCCTGGGCCAGGTCGATGCTTAACTTTACTCATGGGAGCAATCCAGTTGAAATTTATAGCCCCCATCCCTGGCAAGTGAAATCAACAATGCTGCTAAGTCAATAGGGCTACCATGATTCATACCAGCCAAGGATATGGACCTATGGGACTCTCTCTGGCTAAGATTCTGTGCTGTGCCTCTCAGAGGAGCAGCATGAACTTGCAGCCTGGGGGGGAGGGGAGTTATGGTGGTTTTAAGCCACTTTTGTTCCCTCCCTGTCCTGCACCAGTCCAGGGTCTGGAGAGGCCATTGGAGTAGTTCTGGGAGCCTCTCTTAGTTACCATAGCTTCCCCCAAGTCTCCCCAGTGATGCAAGCTGTGGCCTCACTCCGGCACACTGCTCCTACCTCAGCACAACCCATACACCCCAACTTGCAAGGGGGTCCTAGGACGTAGCCTTCTCTTCCACAGTGCCCCTACCAGGGGACTCCTTCCATGCTGGAAGCAGGGCATTTAGGGCCTCTTTACACTGCTCCTGCCCTTTTACACAGCATGAATAGCTCAAAGCATGAGTGAGGCACTCACCCTCTAATTCTATTAAATGAGACTGAGACGGTAGCTCTCAGGATTTTATAAGCAAAGAGTCACTAGACACAGCACTCACTGTATATTAGGAATAGCAACTGATTGGATAAAACCCAATTTCCTCCTCATCATTTATACTATTAGCTTAAATTAAGGTTTATTTTGGTTTGGAGTCTGTTTCCTTGCCTGGATCCTAACAGCTTTAGTGATTTTTTCCATGGACGTCATATGAACTTATTTGTGGCTGCACCAGATTTAAATGTGACTACGAAATTTTTTTTAAAATATACGTAACAGTAAGATGAGCTCTGGAATGGACACAGCTTCTAAAGGAGACAGAGGCAACAGTATCACATGAAGGGAGATGTTAAAGCCCTACCTCACTATGCCCCTAGTGGAGGTGGGGATCTAACTTTTATGGCCATGGTACCAGATCACCTCACATTGGTTCATGGATTTTAGCCTCCATGGGGCCCTATGGGGTAAGGCATTATCCCCAATTGACTGTTGGAGGACTGAGGCACAGGGTAGACTATGACTCTGCAAGGCCACACAGGCAGTCAGTCAGTGGGTGAGACAGGAATTGAACCCAGATGTCCTGAGCCCCACACCAGTGCCCTAGCCACTAGGCCATCATTCCCTCAGCTACAGGACTTTACACGACAGAGAGAGTCCTGCATGGAAAAATAAGCCAGGGACTGAACTAGACATGTTTCTTTCCCATCCTTTTTGAGTGATACATCAAGTTTAGAACACTTAGATCTTAGCTGTATGGGCCAGTGCCTAAGACATCCTATTCAGCAGTGTGCTGCCCTACCTGCCATGGACCTTTTCTCTGGCATGAAACAGGCTCCATAAAGATGTTACCCACAAGTCTGAGTTTGCTACCTAAACATTCCCCTCTAGTATCATTTGGATACTGCCAGGGCCAGCTCTAGCCATTTCGCCGCCCCAAGCACGGTGGCACGCTGCGGGGGGCGCTCTGCTGCTCGCCGGTCCCACGGCTCCAGTGGACCTCCCGCAGGCGTCCCTGCAGAGGGTCCGCTGGTCCTGCGGCTCCGGTGGAGCATCCGCAGGCACATCTGTGGGAGGTCCACTGGAGCCGCGGGACCAGCAGACCCTCCACACGGACGCCTGCGGGAGGTCCACTGGAGCCGCCTGCCGCCCTCCTGGCAACCGGCAGAGCGCCCCCCACGGCATGCTGCCCCAAGCATGCGCTTGGCGCACTGGGGCCTGGGGCCGGCCCTGGATACTGCATTGGTCTTCACATGCTCTCCCAAAGCATGGTGCAGCATTGCTATGTGCTGTTAAACATCTGTCACCTTCCATTCCAGAGGGGGTTGAACTAGAGGACTAGCCTGTTCTTATGAGACTTCCACTGTGCATTTGCAGACCTGATAGACTTGGATAAGCACTCGAATTTCTGGGCCTGCAACTTGAGCCTCACTGGTCACTACCCATGCTGCCCCATTTCTCCTTTACCTCTGGCAGTGGGGACATACATCTCAATGATGCTGATGTACAGCTGCAGTGTGAGCTGCGGTGTGGAGCCCAGGAAGGCCTGGATCACTGCCATGCGCTTGAAGGCATTGCGGTGTGTGACCAGCTTGCGGATTGAGTGGCCGATCTCCTGCTCCAGCTCCACCTCAGAGCCCTTCCTGAGCTTCTTCTTGCGTGTGATGGTAACATATGGCTCCTCCTGCCGCCCCGAGCAACAGTAAACCACCAGGGCCTCCACGCACCTGCACAGACAAAGGAGCCCATCAGCTCAGCCAGCCTGCACCCTCACCAGGGACCTGTCATGCTCCTCCGCAAGTCTCTCCTTGTCGGCATCCTCCCCAGCAGGAGTTTGCTGATTCCACTCAAGCAGTTTAACAAGGAGGCAACTAGTGAAGGAGAGCATGGCAAGGCAAACAGCACCCCCCGTTCCCAAACCAGGGGCAGGGCACTATATTTGCATTTTGGGAAACATGCACCCCAAAACACGCTTTGCTTGTGTGTGTGTGTGTGTGTGTGTGTGTGTGTGTGTGTGTGTGTGTGTGTGTGTGTGTGTGTGTGTGTGTGTGTGTGTGTGTGTGTGGTGATCCCCTTCCTAACCTGTTGGCATGACAGTTCTGGCAGCATGACTTTTCCCCCCTTGTCGTCCATGCATTTTGTTTGATTTACTTTAGCCCAGGGAACAGGTACCCTGGAGTCTTTGCCACAACCAGGTCCTCACTGGCCTCCTTAGAGTAAGTGAAGGGTTGGGGAAGTCCTTCTGCTTATGCTGTATGTGGTAGTTTATGGTTGGTTTTGCCAGCCCTGGAGACCATTCTTGCACTGTGCATTCTCTGAAATATTCTGGCCCTTGGTTTTCTTTGGAAATCTGCATTACATTACTCTCAGCACTTGTAAGAGTCAGTTCAATATCCATCAAAATCACTAGAGGCAGAGTAAGTATGAGAGAAAGAGAAATGGTTTGCTGAAAAGAGCTAACACCTAAATGTGTTTAGCTTCAGCTTAGAAACCAATGCACTCTAAGACTGATAGCGGAAAACTTTATTAGGACAATCAGTGGTACAAGAGAAATCGCCATTTTTCAGACCAAGTGGAATTAGACCTCTGCACCACTTCTCTTATGGGACCCGAGCCTCGCCTGGTTATATGTTGTGTTGCAAACTCTGAACTGAAGCCACATTCATCTGAAAGGACCAGTTTCCAGTGAGCCCAGAGCCAATGTATGACTCGGTGAAACCAGGTGAGACTCAGAGTTTGGACTGCAGGGCTGCACTTGAAAGGGTTTGCAGACAAGTCTCTCTAGAATGTTCTGAGGCTCCTCTCACTTCAGCCACGTACCTGCAGATGTCACAACAGAAGGCATTACAGGCACTCTACATTTTACTTTTTGCTGCTGAAATGGATGGGGGCCAGTTGCAGCATCGTCCCCTTGTAGAGGGATCCGGCTGTGTGCTTTCACACAGCTAGAGTCTGCACAGCAAGATGAGTTAGGCATTTGGGGCAAGGTGTGGGATCAGAGAGGCCCTGCAGATGGCCTCTACTCAATGATACAATTTATGCTACCATTAAAACTGGCAGTGGAAATTTAGCCCTAAAATAACTCTCATCCTGATCAAATGGCCAGATGGAAGTCCCCAAAATCTTGGATATTCAGTCAAGGACAGCATTATCCCATTAGAGCTAAAACATCGCGTGCTGAGGGACACCCTGATACTCCTCCATTCTTTGCCTCCTGTAAGAAGGAGTACCAGCTCTGAATCTCTGGGGGTTTGTGGGCACTGCACGAAGTGGAGGGCTCTGAGTTAGTTGTTTAGATGCCAGCTAGATATACCATATTGTCTTGCTTATCTCCTTCCCAACATTTCTCCATGGAGACAGCTGAACATCACCTGGGTGCATCCCAGGGCAACTGACACCCTCACAGGCCAGAAGAGAGACACCTAGCCTGTTCCCCAGCCCAGCTGGAAACAGAAACTGGTTTTAAAAGCTTTATTATTTTTTTAGTGAGCTCTAATGCAGCCAGCATGGCTTTCCCACAACATAGGGTATGTAAAAACAGGCTGTTTTGCTGGAATAGGCAGAGCTAACACAGGGAGGGGCAGATTCCTGTCTGGAAGGAGGAATCACTGTCATTCTCTAAGAATGAGACCTAGACTTCTTCCCTTCCTGTTTACTGCATCCAGCTCCTCCTGTCTCTCTTGGGTCTATGGCTACAGCAGCCTGGGTGTCTCGCTGCTCCTAGGATTTTACTGTTCCAAAACTCACCCATTTGCATCAGTGCTCTTCCCTTCCTTGTCCCATGTCTCCCTATCTCATCCTTCCCATGTCATCAAACCCAAGGTGACAGCTGCCTTCCCTCAGTCAGAGACAGGACTCCCAGCCACACCTTATTCTCATCTCAGCTCTGAAATGGCCCCAGCAAGAGAATTTGCCCCTTCCCCCATGCCATACAGCTGCGACTACACAGACTTCATTAGCCAATTCCCTGTTTCTCAGTGTGGCCAACTAACTCAGAGGGGACAAGAAGTGCAAATAGCAATCATGAAAAAGAAGTCTTTGTTAAAGAAGAGTTCACTGCAGACCTCCCTTACAGAGAGACAGTAAGCATTTAGTCTGGAAGGGGTGAGGCAGGAAGCTGCCTGGGTAGGTTCCAGTGACCACTGTCTTTGGGGGAGATGGCTGGGTAGGAAACTCCTGTGGTTCGGAGGAGAAGAGGAAATCTCCAGGGCTTTATTTCTCTGAGCCTGTCTTTGGGTAGAGGAGGGAGAGAGAAAATGGAATTATTTTGAGATAATGAACTGTCTCAGCCTCATGAGGTTTTGCTAAGTTACAGATTCTATTTTTTGTAAGGCAGCTGAATCCAAGCCTAAATCTGGTTTGCTTACTTGACCTTTCAAAACTACTCTTGCCTTGCTGTGGGCAGGAGGAAACAGGTTGCAATCTCCTGTATAATGCTAAAGGGAACCAAATGCAGTAGCCTGGAGCTCCTGGAACCTTTAGAATATCAAGGTAGGAAGGGACCTCAGGAGGTCATCTGGTCCAACCCCCTGCTCAAAGCAGGGCCAATCCCAGACAGATTTTTGCCCCAAACGGGGCCTCAAGGACTGAACTCACAACCCTGGGTTTAGCAGACCAATGCTCAAGCCACTGAGCTATCCCTCCCCCTCATATAGCTAGCATGTACCACAGGGAAGGATCTAGGAACTACCCTACAGCTCCTACACCTCTCCCTACAGGGACTGGGGCAGCTAAGAATTTACCCACAGCCAGAGCTGCTACTACACCATGCCCCAGAGAGCCTCTCTAGTAACAGTAATATTAGTCATGGTTTCCACTGACAAAGCACTATACAAACAATAACTCTCAGCAGGGTAGAACTGTAATGGCTGAGAGCTCAATCACAGCCAGTGCTCCTGCATCGTCCCCTAGGAGAACTCTGTTCAGGAAGCTTCCCTAGTCAACACAGTGTCCCTGGGACTGACTCAATGTGCAGCTGGTTGACTCAGGGAACAGATCATCTCATCCCTAGTTCATTAGGGCAGGGGGAAGGGGGACGTGTATGTATTACAGTGGGGATGGGGAGGTATTCATGCTGCTCACCTGATGACAGGACCCAACTGTAGAATGTGCATCAGTAACACCAGTGGCTTGTCACTGGTCAAATCCCTGTGGACAAAAATGAGGGTCAGCTGGACCATGATGGATGGATACAACATGAAGAGAATGGTCATTGCAAGCCAGAAGTGATCATCAGAGTGACTGTAGGAGGAACACAGGAACCCAGCAGCCACACACTCGCCACAGAAGAGAAGTGTGGAGAAGATGATACTGAATGGTGGCTTTGTCTTGGGAGCTACAAGGGGCTCCCCTGTTTTTTCTTCAAGTTGGGGTTGGTCTGAACATTCCCCAATGGGAACCTCACACATGTTGTCCATCCTTGGAACCCCAGCCTCTCCAGTCTTACCAGCTCTGAGCTAGTCTCCCCTTCCTTGAGCCCCAGAAGTGTTTAATGCAGTGATGAATTAACCCTGTCCAGCTCAGGAGCCTTTCTCTGAGATGCAGCCTGCTAGGAGGGGCAACCTGCAGTGTGTGTTGAATAAATCTACAAAAGAGCATTGGCTGTACAACTTCCTCACTTTCAACCCAGAGCCAGGCTGCTTCTACCGGTCACGGGCAACTGTACCCTAGATTCGGACAACAGCAATGGCTCCTCCGAGCTAATGGTGATCCGACGCCAGGGAGGATAGCCTGGAGAGAGCTGTCTTGGCTTCTGGTTTTGTTGTTGTTGTTGTTGTTTTTTAAAGGCGTATCAAATTCAGGCAACTGAACTGGCTGGCGTCTCTTCCAAAGGAGCCACAGCCTGAGCAGGGAGCTGCAGTGTAGGGGAATGTCACCCGGGCTCCTGCCGGCGCCGAGAAGTTGGGGGAGAATGGTCCACGCGGGGAAGTTGCTGCTGCTCTGGATCCCGGGCAGGGAGAGGTGCCCGTCCTAGACGGCGCCGTGCAGGTGCCCCTGTCCCGGCGCTGGAGGTCTCGGCACACAGCGGGCCCGGCGGGCAGGCTGCACCCCGCTCGCAGCAGCGCTGGGCGGGCTCTCCGGGTCCATAGCGCGCCGCACGACCTGCCCGCAGCCAGGAGCTCCGTGCGCCCCGGCGGGCAGCTGGCTGCGGCGTCCTCCCCGGAGACGGGCGGCGCGGGGCTCTGCGGAGGAGGAAGAGGAGAGACGGGCTGAGCGCGGGCACGCACAGCGGGAGCCGCCCGCCGATGGCTCACCCTCCCCCGGCACCGCGTGGGCACGGGCGGGGACCAGCTCCCGGGCGCACGCGGGCACCTCGCGCGAGGCTGGCTGCCCGCCCTGCTCCCCCAGCGGACTCAGCCGCGGCCAGGGCAGCAGCCCACAGACCAGTTCCCTTTTCCCCACCCCCAGCCGCGGGGCTCGCCCGGGCTGATGTGGCCCAGCAGGTGTGAGCGCTTCCGTGCGCCGGCTTCCCGGGTCCTAGCGCCCACCGCAGAGCGGCGCGTGGCTCAGCGCCTGGAGCCGGCTGCCGTTCACTCGGGGCGGGGAGCGGACTGCGGAGTCCCGCAGCGAGTCCCGAGAGGGTCTCCCAGTGGCGTTAATGGGGGGCTGGCACAAAGTATCCCCCTTCATCAGCCTCATCGCTATTCTTTCAGTGCGCTGTTGCGTGTCCCCCTCCCCCACCAGGCAGGGGGGACCTACACTCGCCCTTCCTCCCTCCCTGCCTTTTCCCTCTGCGTTTGCTTTGCTGCACCAGATCCGCGTTCCCACCCCTATGGGTTTCAATTCCCCAACTAAAATGATCAGCAATGAAATAGTTAATGCCGATCTGTAAAGTGTAAGACTCTGTAGGCTTTGGTGTCAACCCCTAGTGAAACGACTGAAGGATGGGGGAGTTCCCACCTCTCGGTTATGTTGTCATACTCTCTACAGACTGCATTGGTTATGCTCCCTTTGTGTTTGGAAGGTTTTCTTTGCAACTGGTAGGGCCTGAAACTTTTTAAAATGAAAACTGAGATTCTACGGAATCCCCATAAACTGTGCAGACCATATAAGTACATCAAGTAGCCAGATGTTTGGCACTATTTTCCTAGACATTGTGGACTAGATTTTCAATAAAGTTTAGCATGTTGGGTGCACAAAGCTCCTTTGAAAATCTGGCTGTGATGATGGCTGCTGACTGAGTGACTCTCTCTTAGTACTTGCTGCTTTCCTTAGCTAACTGGCCCAATGCTGCCCTGAAGACCCTAGCTAGGCCCTTGAAGTTAGATTCCTCCTGCTCTCTACTATTCTCTGTACCCCTTTCTCTGCTTTGCAAAGAAGGAAGGAAGATAACAGTGATCTGTCCACAGAAGCTAACGTGAGCGGAACTCAGCAGATCACTATCAGATCTTTGTTCTCACCCACCTAGGACCAGCCTCCGGGTGTGGAGTTTGTTTGCTGCCTAAGAAGCATAAATTGTGAGGCAGAGAAGTGGGGATCCTTCTAATGCACAATGAGATCAGACCTATTTCCAGAGTTAGTTTCTTGATGAGAGGAAAGGTGGCTGAGTGAGGAGTCATGAATGTAACCAGGTTCTGTGTTGTGTGTCTGGGCACAGCTGTTCTCTGTGTCAGGGGAGGCTGTGTGGAAATAGATGTTACTGAGAAGTCATGACTGCAGCCAGCATTTGGGTAAGATGAAGTGGGCTGGAGCAGCTGGCCTCTGCAATGGCATGTGAATTCCTGTAGTAAACAAAGCAGGTATTTTCTTTTATTCTATAATCTAATGGGAAACTGATGAGATCTTAAAACACTTTTGACCTGCACCCTCTCCTAGCTATTCCTATGAGCCCCACCTGAACACCCTCCCCTAGCCTATTGATGAGGGTGTTTTCCCTTGTGTCTGCAGGGTCTCCATATGCCTGTGAGCTGGAGACAAGTGGGATGTCTCCTTGTCTAACACAGGGGGATAAAGATTTGAACCAAGGCAACAGAATAGACCTTCCCTCCATCCTGCAGGTCAGGGACCCCATATTCTTGCAGTCAGGGCTTGGGGCTATGGAAACATCACAATTGTAGATGTGAGAAGGACCTGGTGGCCAGCACCATGTACCAGTCAGCATCCCTGACCACTTCCCCAATAACATCAATCCCAAGGCAGCACCAGCACCCCTGAAGCATCTGAAGAAGTGGTTTTTCAACCACGAAAGCTTATGCCCAAATAAATCTGTTAGTCTTTAAGGTGCCACCTAACTCCTCATTGTTTTTACCAGCACCCCTGTTCCTGACCTCAGTCAGGGATCATTCCTTCCGTTCCTAAATATCTGACCTCTTTCTTAATGCATGAGCACTGATACTGCCATAGGCTAATCAATAACTGTCAACAGGTTCTCAGAGCCTATATGCACGCTCCTTGTTTGCCAGAATTCAATAAGTGGTCTATGATCATGTATACTGACAGCACCTACTAGATGTGAGATGTGACTCAGCCATGAAATGTTTGTGATTGGCCAATTTTTCCTATTTTAGGGAGACCCAGAAGCTATAGGTAGCTTTAAAAGCTGCTTGCCAGACAGTCCCTTTGCAACTAGGCTAGCTTGAAAGGTGTTGAACCAAATTTATAGGAAAACAGTAAGATGTGTACCGTCCACTGCTAATACTACCTCACCTCCTTCTGTAGCATCCTTCATCCAACAGCCTCCCTGTGCTTTGCAAACATGAACGCTTACAACCCTTGTGAGTTAAGTAAATGTTATCCTTGGTATACCAAGGGGAAGCTGAGGAAGGCTGCCAAGGGTCACTTAGCATATCAGTAGCAGAACTGGAAATAGAATTTGGCTAGATGTTGGGGGGCTTTCACTACCATCAGAAGCTTTCCCTCTGAAACACACAGAAACCAGAGTACTTCATTATTGTGCTCCTTTCTCAAGTGGGTGTTCAGCAGGGCTGTGAAGTAAACAAGTAATTATGCTTTCAGCAAGTGGTCAATGTTTTCTCCTCCGCTCCTAGACAACACTATACCAGGCTGCTAATATAGGGTGCTACAAGCATGAAGATGTCAGAAGCCCCAGAAGGAAGTATGTTCTATTTGAGAGAAGAGGAAAGGGAAGGCTAGATGAGACCATTAGTGTCCCAGCTTACAGCTGCAATGGCCTATTAGAGTAACAGTATGGGAAACTACTGTAGCACCTCTGTATCTACCTCTGGACCTTACTGGGTGACTCTGCTTTCCAAAGGTCTCTGCAGGAAACAGGATGGCTGCCACCTGCCTTCATTTTGTGGGACAGTCAGTAGTGATAGATCTATTCTCCAAACAGAGCTGAAATATCTTCAGGGGCTGATGCAGCATCACAGTACAATGGCATTCATGCCACATTGTGACATAACACATTCATCCCCCAGCACAAAGCAGTAAATGTACCAAGCACAGCTGGCATCCTCTTCAATACACAGGTGCAGCCTGTGGACATGACTGGTCCCAGCATGCAATACACCACCTTCATCTGAGCACTAAAGAAACATTGCATGTTGGGGCCAGTCATGTCCACACCTTTTCATTAACCATAAGAGCAACTTGTAATCTGCTCCATTTATGCAAATTAAATGCAACCATCAGGATTCTGGCAAGCTGCCAGTGCAGCTTGCCTTCAGTTGAGCAATGCCTGAGCTCTCCTAACTCAACATAGTCATAGATTCTTATTTGTGTCTTTCCATATTTACTGATAAATGAATTAAATATAATTACTTAAGTACATAAGCACTCTAATGCTGCCTTCTGTACAAGAATCTCCAAGTACTTCACAGGAATTAACCAATAAAGCTGCATATCTCCTACTGTGAGGTTGGTATGATCATCCCCATTTTATAGGTGAGGCACTGAGAGAGGTTAAGGGAATTGCCCTAGTTCACACAGCAAGTCACTGGCAGAGCTAGGATCAGAACCTACATCTGACTCAATCTTGTGCTTTAACAGACAGATCATTAAACAAGATTGTAAGGATAAGATCTCAAGCTAAATTCTGCTCTCATATCCACTTAGCACTCCCATTATAATCAATGGGATGGGCATGCATGTATCTGTGCTGAACTGGGCCTGAGGTTACTATAGAGAAGGCCTTGAACTCAGTTTATTGCAGAGCAGCAGTACAAAATAGGACAGAGGTAAACAAGGAGTGACTGTGCAAGCAGAGAGGGAACAGAAATAGATCATTCCATGTGATGCAAGAGTTAGTTCCCATCTGGAGAGTTGTGTGCCTGTTAGTTGCCATGCTGCAGAAGCGGCTGCTGCCTCTAAGATGAGCATAGTGCCAGGTGACATCAGGTATCTAAGAAATGGAACAGATGGGGGGGAGTGTCTTATTTCCCTGAATAAGAGGTGACCAAAGATTCCAACAGAAATTACAAAATGATGATAAAGAAAGTTAGGGCTAAAAACCAGGAATAACTTAGCATTGCTCTAAAGCAGCTAGGAGAGAGTTATTTGTGCATGGTCTCTAGGAATGCTTCCTATAGTCTTTTCCAGAGACACTAATTATTAATTATTTGTATCACAGTAGCACTTAGAGCCCTATTATCCTAGGCACTGCAGGCTCATAGTGAAACACAGGCCTTGCCTTGAAGAGGTTACCATCTAAATAGACAAAACAGACAGCATTAATTCCATTTTACAGACAGATGAAGTGGCTTGTCCAAGATCAAACACTGGAGTCTGCTGCAGAGCAGGAAATTGATTCTAGACCTGGTGAGTTGCAGTCTTGGGCCAGAACTACAAGACCATCCTTCTTCTCAGCCAGTGTTGCCAACTCTTCTTGATTTTCACAAATCTCACAATATTTGGCACTTTTCTTAAAGTCCCAGCTCTCTGAGTCCTGTGATCATGGGAGAATTTTGACTTTTATTTACAGGGAATGGGGGGCAGGGTTCTAGCCCTTATGGTTAACCAACATATATGTGTTCTGTTTTTTCCTCATGATCTTTGGGTCCTGACTCATGATCTCAGAACATTTTGGGTTGCAATACTGCTCATCCTAAATATAAAACCCAAATACAGAATTCACTGTATGAGCTTTACTTTCTCTCTGTATAAAGTTTGGTGAGATGATTTTATATGCGGCGGGGGGGGGGGGGGAGGAGAGAGGGAGAAGAAGCTTCATGCTTCATTGGCTTCTCCAGTTCAAAATATTCCCTGCCCAGCAGTTTAGCTTCTGTAAATAGAGAACAGAAGCTGCTCTTAAAGAGCTAAAAGACCAGAGAACTGAGCACGTGCTGCTTGAAAACAAACCTCTCTCCTTTTCTTTGGTGTCTGCCTGGAAACACTATTGCATTAGGACCCTGAAGAAGGCATTACTACTGGAGGAAATCATTGGGTCATGCCAAGAAATGAACTGTCTGCTTCCCAAATATAGTCATGAACGGGGGTAGAAGCAGCTGGGTCTCAGTGAAGAGACAGGCAGTTATGGTTCCCCATCCCCCGTTTTGGATCAGGAATCTCTCTGCAAACAGAATTTGCACTGAGGAATGACTAAATATTTAGCTGTGGCTGATGAAAGGGTGTTTTGAAACCCTCCTTCCACTGCCTGAAAAGAAGCAAATTGCAGCTCAGAATGAGGGAGCTGGATTAATTGGGAATCACCAAATATTAACAAATTAAACATTCAACAAACAAAGGAAACCAACATTGAAACTCTGGGTTCAGAACAATTACAGAGATTAGACCAGCTAAACTGGTGACTAAAGGGATAATGTAGGTTCAAAATCATTTGCAAGTCAGAAACTCGGCCATTTTGCAAAGCAACATAGTGTAGATAACTAAAACTGAACAATTCTTTTTGAAAACCCAGACTGGATTTTTGCTGCTTTGCATTTCAGCATAGATGTGTCAGTTTTTACTTTTGCTTCCATTTGCTTTCAGCGCAAGGTTTCCATGTGCTAAATAATGCTGCAATATTTGGATTGCAAACACTTCAGGGGGGCGTCTTTAGAAACGTGTTTTGATGTGATTTTTCTTTCTGACTTCCTGGAAACTTTTGTATTGCTCTTTTTTGTCTTCTACAACATAAGGCCTCAATCCTGTCATCAGATCTGTGTTGGGGAGAATCCTGCACTTGCATGGAATCCTGGGGTCGGAGATTCAATTGGATCTAACTGCAGCAGCCTTGGGGCTGGACTTATATAAAAAGCAACTTTTGTGCCAAGTGTGACTGGTCAGTGTCCGATTAGATACTGAGCAGATAATAACTTGGTACACACTTGGGTAATATTATGTGAGTTGGTAGTGTTGATGGGAATTTCATTGCTTCTCTTGTGGTAAATCTCAGGCATGGGAAATGTTACTGCTGTTTGTTTGCTGAATTGCCTTTTAAAAGAAATCAAGAAATGTCTATTTTGGCTGATTTATTTAGTGTAATTCTTTCAAATTCTTTCAGCTTTGTGGCAATTCTCATACACACAGCAGGTGACACTGTAACAATAAACCAGGTAGTAAGAGTTTGTCTCTATAATTAACAGATTCACCTTGTCCCTGGAGGTTTAACCTTATGTGGCCCTGTTAATGCTCTGAGCCAGCCACAGTGTGTCTGTGAGTGACCTGGCTGTACCAGGCAGGGTCAGGGCCACATCATCATGCCTACCATTGTCATTGCTGCAAGCAGCATGAGGAGGCCTCCGGAATGGAGTGCAGCCCAGAGTGGAAGTTTAACCCTGTCATGCCCAAGAACCCTTCAGGTCCAGCACTGCTGTTAAGAATCTGTGATCAAAGGGTTAAGAGAGGCCCATACCCAAATGGAGAGGCACTGTGGAGTGGTGTCTGGCACAGAGAAATTACATGCTAACTTCTCCCTGTATGGGAAATGGGAAAGAAAGTATAACAGACAAGCTAGAAGAAAGCATCTAGGCCTGTCTCTTTCATGGGTTTGCTGTCTTAATTGAGGCCAAGTGCCCCAGTAAAAGCTAGCACAAAAACTGGGTAAAAAGCAAAGGTTTGCCAGAAAATCAGAGGCTGCATTCAAAGTCAGCTTTCCTTCAAAATATACTACAAAACTCCTGGAATGGGAATGGCATGGGAAAACTGAAAGCCCTGTCCCCTAGCAGCAAATTGCTATGCAAACTAGTCCCGTTACCCAATGGGAGGGGTTGCAAGCTTTACAGCAGGCTGCTCTTTATGGACATTCTCTCCTCTCCCCGAGCAAAGGTTGGAACTAATTCTCCTATTGCAAATGAATCTAGCACAAACAAGTATCTGTGTACGTCAATCACATAACAGTCATTCCTGCATCCTCAGGGTGTGAAGCCTTAGTCCAGATGGTGCATCACCCTGACATGCCCCCCAGGAAATCCCAATGGAATCAAAAGGAAACAATCTGGCTCTTCTCGTGGCCTGTTTCCCCATTCTGGGAACTGTTTGCCTTACCTCCTTCAAGCCTGTCTGTTTTATTACACATCTCATCACTATGTGCTTAAATATCTTTGTTTCATAAGGAATGAACAGGTGTTTGTGCAGTGTTCTTCAGATGCTGAATATGAATATACTCTGGGACGCTGCTTATCTCTCTACACTTGATTTCAGGTCCCTAGTTTCCTTCATTCCACGGGGTTAAGAGAACTGTAGTGTGTGAGCTCAAAAGGAAAATTTAACTCCGCCCTCCCAAAATGTCTCAAAAAAGCTATTGACTGGAAAAAGAGCTCTGTTAGCCCTGTTTGACAGCGTGCCAGTGCCAAGCTGGGGAACACACCAGGGCAGGGTGCTGATATCCAATAGCAAGCTGAACTTTAGCTAGTGCCACAAGCAAGGTACATGTACTGCTAGCTAATGGGGGGTTTAGTGACAACTTTCCTCCTATTACAGCAGCCCTCCATCAGGCTATTCCATATCAGCTAGCATCAGGCTGCTGAAGGCCTTGATTCATCAGCATCTAATTTTCCTCAGGAAAGGCAGCAGTTATCTTGTGATTCCACTCAGACCATGTGGTATTTGTGTGTAATTAGTTCTCAGAGTCTAAAGCCCCCATTATCCGACTTATCATTAGCTGCCAGAGCTGTGCAGGAATTTAAAGGGACAATGTGATATTTAACCATGCATATTTGCCGCACAATTTTGCTTTGATTTGTTGGCATTTATTACAAGAGGCACTTCAAGAAAATAACACTCTCTCCCTCTGAAGGTTACAGCTATCATCTACCTTGCCAATATTGGAACCATAGGAGCAAATGATGCCCACCGCACAGCAAGCAGAGCTCATAGTGAGCAGATCCCACTACTCTACAGAGATCTTATGAAAGCATCAGATGGATCCCTTGAGAACAGATCTCCCTTTTCCACTGAGAAAATCAGGACACAGTCACCCTTTCCTTTTTGTTGTCTTCACTGACCTACCTGAATCTTAAGAAATTGTTACTCAGTGCTGACTGTAATCATCACTAATTGGTGCCAGGTAATCCCTAGCCTCACTGATTTTAACTGTTAATCCTCATTAACCCTCCTTCCCAACTCTAGTCAATCCCATCTTGTTCTAGCAAATTCTCATCAAGTTGGGCTATTCCTAGCCAGTTTTTTTGGGTCCCAAATAACAGCAAATCTAGCCCATCCTAACTCATACTCACGGTTCTTAAGCAATCCCTGTCAGAGTGAATCGCCAGTGCCTTCCCATCCTCACGGCTCCTTCTCAGTTCTCAAGATATCACAGCTGTCCTTGTTCACTGGACCTCAGGGGATGCAGCAATGTACACTGAGATTTTAAAAATATGTGCAGACTCTTAAGGGACTTGTGTCCTGGGAGTTTAAACAGCCCCTGAAGTTTCCGGTGCCAGCATGCTCCTTCGTGTGCCTCTGAATCTATCGCACAGTGGGCAGTGACAAGGGGGAGATGCCTACTGGCAGCCACACTAGATTCTTGGTCACTGTGTAGCTTGTTAGCAGCCCTAATGGAGAACGTCTTCTGTTATCAACTGGGGACTAAATTCTACCTCCCAGTCTCACCTGGCAACGGTTACCAGGGAAACCTGGAACTGCTCCTACAATAGAAGAGAGTTGAAGCCCAGGGGCCTCTCCCTGGAGGCTGAGGGAGAGATTCAGCTCTCACCCACTCCAAAGTAAATCGAGAATAACTTCACTGGCTTCCCTCCTGTTACTCCTGGCTTGCGCTGGGGTATCTGAGAGCAGAATCTGGTCAAGAATAGCTATGCCCAGTTGAAACCAAAGCTGGGCTGAGGTGTTTATCTCAAGGCTAGGATGTTTGACTGTGTACCCTGACATAGACTAAAGCAATGGGCCAAATTCAGGCCAGTAGCAAAATGGCCATTGACTTCAATGGATTAGGATTTGGCCCTGGAATTTTAGGGTCACTGATGCAGTTTTGCCAACTCTCTGATTTTTACTGTGAGTCTTGGAAAAATTGCGAGGGGAGGGGTTAAGGGTCCCTGTGAATTGCTGGTATCTGCCTTCAGTCTTGGAAAGGCTTGTCCTTATCGAAAATGGCCACCATCTTCCATTACTCGACTGAAGCCATAGGCCACTCTCAGGGAAAAGGGGTGGCCCTTTTGTCACCGTGTGTGGGCCAGGCAGGGGACAGGAAAACATAGAGGTGCTGGAAATGGGGCTCTGGGCACAGCAGGTGGGGAAAGAGTGTTGAGAAACAGGACAGTAAACTATGAGGGGACAAGTGGGCGCGGTGGATGCAGGTAGCAGACAGGGGAGCAGGAGGAGACTGTGATGGGCTGGAGACTAGGGGGGAACATGAATGTGGGGGACATGTAGTGGGGGCCTGCAGGGAGAATGGGTATGGCAGCTGCCTGTCTTGTCTCCTTGGAAAGGAGCTAGAGAGGGAAAACATGGCAGCTCCCTGGCCCCATGGGATATGAGTGGGTAAGTGGTGTTCCCTCCAAGCAGTGGACAGGGAGGGGAATGTATTTAAGGTTGCATTTTGACCCTGAGATGATCCCTTGCAAACTGGGGATAGGCAGCAGCTTCCCCGGAGGGGGAAAAAAATCAAGAGATTGGTACAAAACAGTGGGCTTTATTTGGCTTTAAAAATTATGTCTCATTATTTTTGGGGAGTCCTTGTGGCACCTTGTAGACTAACAAAATTATTTGGGCATAAGCTTTCATGGGTTAAAACCCACTTCATCAAATGCATGGAGTGAAAAATACAATAAGTAGTATATATATCACAGCACATGAAAAGATGGGAGTTGCCTTACCAAGTGAGGGGTCAGTGCTAATGAGGCCAATGCAGTTAAGGTGGAAGTGGCCTATTCTCAACAGTTGACAAGAAGGGGTGAATATCAAGAGAGGGAAAATTACTTTTGTAGTGCAAATGAGGCCAATGTAATCAAGGTGGATGTCACCCATTTCAAACAGTTGACAAGAAAGTGTATCAGCAGAGCAAATCCATCCACTCCCAGTCTTTATTCAGGCCTAATTTGATGGTGTCCATTCTGCAAATTAATTCCAGTTCTGCAGTTTCTCATTGAAGTTTGTTTTTGAATTTTTTTTGTTGAAGAATGGCCACTTTTAAGTCTGTTGTTGATGGTCCAAGGAGATTGAAGTGCACTCCTACTGGTTTTTGAATGTTACAATTCTTGATGTCTGATTTGTGTCCATTTATTTTGTTGTGTAGAGACGGTCTGGCTTGGACAATGTACAAGGCAGAGGGCATTGCTGGCACATGATGGCATATATCACCTGCACCCAGAGGTGTAAGTGAGCCGGTATGGTATGGTACGGCATACCGGCAAGAGCCAGTATGCTGTGCTGGACCACACCGGCTTCCACGATGGGGATTTAAAGGGCTCTGGCTGCCCGCCGCTGTGGGCAGCCCAGAACCCTTTAAATCCCCACCGCGGCTACGGCAGCCAGGCTGGGGCCAGGATTTAAAGGGCTCGGAGCTCCCCGCCGCTGCAGGCATCCCAGAGCCCTTTAAATCCCAGCCGCGGCTCCAGCGGCTGGGCTGGGGCTGGGATTTAAAGAGCTCGAGGCTCTCCGCAGCGGCAGGAGCTCTGGGCCCTTTAAATCCTGGCCCCAGCCCGGCAAAGCTCAGGGTTCCCCGCAGCAGCCGGAGCCCCGAGCCCTTTAATTTGCCCCTGAGCCCCGGGGGCTCCCAGCCACCTCTTCAGCTGGGAGCCCCTGGCTGATTTAAAGGCCCTGTGTCTCCCAGCCACAGCCGGTGTCCCAGGGCCTTTAAATCTTGAGAGGCCATGCCTCTTCTGCTTGAGGCCACATCTCTTCCAGATGAGGCCACGGCCCCTCAGGACTCCGGCAGTACCAGTAAGTCCTGTAAGTTACTTTCACCCTTGCCTGCACCTTCTTGTCAATTGTTGAGAATAGGCCACTTCCACCTTAACTGAATTGGCCTCATTAGCGCTGATGCCTCACTTGGTAAGGCAACTCCCATCTTTTCATGCGCTGTGATTCTGCTTACTATATTTTTCACTCCATGCATTTGATGATGTGGGTTTTAGTCCACGAAAGCTTATGCCCAGATAAATTTGTTAGTCTCTAAGGTGCCACAAGGATACCTCATTGTTTTTGTTGATACAGACTAACATGGCTACCACTCTGAAACCTGTTGTTATTTTGGGGGTCTGACTGATGATTTTGGGGTTGGTTACACTTCTGAGGTACTGAATCCCTGCCCCCAAAATACTGCCTTTTGTGGTGCTGGGGGTAGAATCCAGACTTGCCTAGCCTTGGGCTTCTGGGCAGTGTCCCTGGTCCTCAGCTCTGGCTGGGCTTGATATTTCAGAGGTGCTGAACACTCATAGCTATGTTGAAGTCAATGGGAGATGTGGGTGCTTAGCACCTCTGAAAACTCAGGCACATGGCTTGTGTCTGTGGTTAGTTCCTATTGTGACTGACTTCATCTTCCCCACTAGCTGGGTTACAGGTGGCTGTGGTTTGAGAGAGAGAGGCTAAGGGAATTGACATAAAATGTTCTTGTAGTGGGTCACACCACCTGTCACCAGGTCTAGGGGAGGCTCCTGCTGCTGTGGGAGGTCTCTGGTCACAGTTAAGTTTTGTTGGAGTTTTAGATAATGTGGTCTGGCTTCTTTCCTTTGCACACCTCTGCTGTTACACTGTAAAGAGCGCTATCTCTTGGCATACGACAGTATATACCAGGGTTTCTCAAACAGGGGTCACTGCTTGTGTAGGGAAAGCCCCTGGCAGGCTGGACCAGTGTGTTTACCAGCCCCATTCCCAGGTCTGGCTGATCGCGGCTCCCACTGGCCGCGGATCGCTGCTCTAGGCCAAAGGGAGCTGCTGGAAGCGGCGCAGGCCGAGGGACTTACTGGCCACTGCTTCCAGCAGCTCCCATTGGCCTGGAGCAATAAACAGCAGCCAGTAGGAGCCGCGATCGGCTGTACTGGGCAGGTAAACACATTGACCCGGCCCGCCAGGGGCTTTCCCTACACAAGCGGCGACCCCTGTTAGAGAAATCCTGGTTTATACCAATATTTGTAAGTCTAGGTTAAGTAAAATTGTTAACACGACAAAAGTCTGCCTGACCCAGCAGCGCTTAACACTTAGCCTGGGAGTTTGCAAGTGGGGCTATCTGCAGGGCCGTCCTTAGGCATACGCAGCATACACAGCTGCATAGGGCACCCGAAATTTGGCCCACCCCTGAGTTTTAGTGTCCATCCCCCCCCACACACACATTCACACCTCTTCCTATCTCTATTCTGACCCTTCCTGCAGGCTCCCACCACAACTGGCTGCTGCAGCCTGGTGAGTCTTCCTCTAGAGGGGATCTAGTATTTAAAAGTGAAAAAGTCTTCCATCCTGCCAGACCCATTAGCACAACACTGAAACTGTTAAAGAGTGGTTCAAATGGTAATGAAGCCATTTAACAGGCATTTGCCAACCTCTAGGTATATACTGTCAGTTTCTGAATTTACTAACAAAAACAGGTGTGCATTACTGTAATATTTACTCAGAACATGTTAGTCTACAGGACCTTAGTTTAAAATTTGCTTTAAAAATATTTCATTAGTGTGTTGCTGAAGATTATAAAATCACATCTCTAAAAGATCCTTGCATAGATTTTTAGATGCACAATCTGATTATTCATCTTTAGCTTTAAATGCTAGGATCTTCAGACATAGTTTTTTAAATAAATCCTTCAAAAGACCACCCTTATCTAAAATACACATGCGAGTGTGGGCTGCCATTGGGCATAGGGGCACTAGTTTAATAATACTGCATAGGACTCTATAAATCCTAAGGATGGACCTGGCTATCTGGTGCTTCCCTGGCTGAAATCTCGACTGCTCCATGGACAATACAGGAAGAGAGAGTGTTCCCTAGTTCAGAGAGTGGCTTGTTTGTTTTTTAACATCTGCTTTGCCGTAATTGTTCTGCTCTGTTTAGTTGTTGGTGGTCAGACACTAGATCAAACTTAGCCTATTACTGTTGAACCCCACTGTGTGGCTTGTGCTCAACTCAATGAATGTTGCAGGCGAGACATGCTGGCCCTTTGTGATGTGTAGGAAGCTTTTCCACCAAGTGAGGCAGAAGAGAGAGCCTGGAATGCTATCTTGAGACAGAAGTGGTGTATTTTGCCATGAATTCCCCACTGCATGCATGCATGTATGTATGTGCACACTCCTACAAAAGCTTACAGTGCCTTACGCAAGTCGCCTGCAGCCACACTTTTAAAAGAGGGCACTAATGAGGTGCTTTGGTTTAATGGGGCCCAACTTGACACCTTCTGTCTGACTTGCTGCGAACCATGCACACCACTTAATATCAGTGGGAGCGGCAGGTGCTCTCAGCCCCTTTGACAGTCAGACCCAAGCTGTCTCAGAACGAGGCACCTGAACTCAGTGGTAACTTCTGAAAATCAGGGCACCAAGTTCTATAGTCCTGTTTCCCAACGAGGTTATACTCCTCCCTCTCGCCAAGCTGGTGTGAGGTAAGGCTAAATAGACAAACATCTGTAACGCGCTTTGCCGTCCTTGGAGAGAAGAGGCTAGAGAAGGGGAAACTATTAATTGTTTTTATTTTGATCAGAGTTTTTATTCAGATAAACTATTTTAAAATGAGATCAGGGCTTTGATTTAGTTCAGTCCTCTCACCCTGTTGTGCTGGTGCATCTGGGGCAGGTCCAGGCAGTCCCAAACAAGCTGCCTGTGAGAGTGAGAGGCCCACTGCTGGGAGAAGTAAAGTAATGGCACCTGACCTTTGAATTCCATTTGGAAACTGACTTTTATGGACTTGCCTGATCCTTAGTGTTAATTGAAGGGAGTCCAATGAACTGCTTGGGGAAAGTGGGAGGTTTTCCCTAGCACTGCTCACCCACCACCTTCCTGGCAGACCCAAGGGGCAACAGTGAGGGGTTCAAACCTCTCTCTGCCAGAGACTAGCACTGTGAAGTGAGGCTGTGTGAGGAAGGTCCCGAGGGCTGTAAGTGGGCCTGGAAGACACAGGTGAGTGACAATATCTAGCACATCTGTTATACGTCCTTGCAGCCGCATCTTAGCCCTAAGTGATGGGTTATCTTATCGCCCTCTCAGAAGGGGAGTTGTTACAATGGAAGTGCTGACACCACCTAGCCCATGAACTGCAGTGCAGCAGGCTTTCAGCCACAGCCTTATTCTCCTCCTTCCCCTCCCCCCAGGCTGGAGCAGAGCCCGCAAGTGGGAGAGGCCACACATTTCTCCTGATTGGTGAGTACACTGTCCCTTCTCCAGGAGGTACATGAAAGAAGCAGCAGGAGTTTCTAATGGATGTTTACTCAACCAAAGGGTGTATATACATGTGCGCTATTCAGCAGCAACATCCTGTTGGAAACTTCCTGTGTTACTCATTAACCACCTGCCCGCTCACTGAACATGTACATGACCTAGACTCTAACCCATTAAACAGCAGTGCACAGCAAGTGAGAGAGGAAGGATGCTGGGGAGCCTGCAACATGCCCAAAGTATAATGACTTACATACAATATGTAGATTAGTGGTCAAGGGATAAAGCAATTGCAGAAGCTGATCATATGTAGCAAGCAAGAAATGTGTGTGTTGGGCAGAGGGGTTGTTTATGAAGGAATGATGCCTGTTCTGAGCTTTGACTAATAAGGGACAAGCTGAAATGCATTTCTTCGTGATACAGCCAGAGCCAGCTTGCTGAAAAGAGAATGAAGGTAGGCCCCAGCCTCCACAACTAGTCCCTATGTAGCCCTATTATCACTTAGCCCCATTATCACCTATGTGCCCTGGTGGCCCTCCCACACAATCTCCTAGAGTCCCTGTTCTGAGTCCCAAGTGTTGTCTTTTCCTCCCCAAAATCTGCTCTTCTCCATCTTGAGTGGGTGAGTGTGCGTCACTGCCTCTTATCTCTGGAAGTTTGTCCCAAATCCTGTAGTGCTTAAGAGAAGGGAGTTTGTTAGAAATATGGAAACAACAAATCTCTAAACTCTCTTCAGCCCTGGATTTCCACTGTGCTCGTTAGCTGTGTTTGAGGTTCTTTATGTCCTTGTTTTCTGTGCTGAATACAATGTTGGCATTAAACATTAATTAACAATAACTTTTTCTGTACTTGCTCTGCTTGCCTCACTGATGTCAGGCAATTCTGCCTGGATCACTACTAGCAGTCTGAAATCTGTTCTCAGACTCTCGCTAGTCCTCTCCTGCTCCTTGCTTGCAATCTGCTCATTAGCTCCAAAGCCATTATGCAAATTTCTCCCCAAGATCAGCCCTAAGGAATCAGTGGAGTGATGACTCCAGTGGATCAGCCCACATGGTCACAAACACTGATAATCTCCCATGGCAGCTATGACAGACTGATCATTTCCTGACATATCCTGAATGAATTTTACAGAATGAAGTTAAACCTTATTGAATTAAGGTTAATGCCCTTAGGGTGCATTTGTATTAAGAATGCAATTAGTGTATGTGGTGTTGTAGAACTGTATGTAACTTCTGGAGGAGGAGGAGGGGGATGCTAATGTAATTCCTCTGGTTATCAGCCCTTTGAAGCCCCGGGTGGAGAGATGCATGTATACTGGTTCAGAGGTGGAGGGAGTCCAGGGACCAACAGACAAAGCATTTTTGGATAAATAGCCTGGTTTTAGACTGGTTCTTCCTGATCCAGCAAATGGACAGGACCCCTGGTCCACAGAGGGCCTCAATATTTAGGGAAGTGATGGAAGGACTGGGCCTACTGAGGCCCCATAAGACCGTGTGATTGTTCTGAGCTGAAGCGGACCTTGGAACCACAAGGATACTCCTTCAGTGGGGTGCTCCAGCCAGAGCCCGTTAGGGTTGGAGTGATCTCTGGTAAGCTTATTAGCTGGTGTGCAGGTTCTTTTCCTGTTTTGGGTATGTTTTCTCTGTAGTGCTTTTTACTTTCAGAGAATAAAAGCGGCCTGCACAGGAAGTGCTGTGCGGTCGGTAGCTATAACTGTGGGCAGCTACAGTGTAAACTGTCTTGGAAGAGAAAGGGGGCACATCTGCTCAGATTGTCTTTTGCTGGGCTAACACAGTGAAGGCAAGGAACTGTGCAGCCTGGAAATACCAAGGTCAGAAAGGAGAGAGATGCAGGTCTCCCCACCTAAGAGAGGTGATGGCTGGGGAGCGGGATGCCTGACAGAGGGCATCATTGCTAGAGCACTGGGGGAAATACTGGTGTAGTTGCCCTGAACTGTGATGTATTTCCCCTTTCCCCTGGTTCTTTTGCCCTGTTTCTCATTTTAATCCTCTGGTTTAGTAAGTAACCCCCTTAAGGCAGGGAGCTTGCCTGGTTAGCATCATGCACTGTGATGAGATCTTTGGATGAAAAGCAAAACCCCAAAGTGCTAAGAATTATTGGGCTACATCCTCAGCTGGAGTAAATCAGTGTTGCTCCATGGATTTCACTGAGGCTATGCTGATTACATCACCTACAGATCTGGTCCATTGCTATTAATTTACTACTATCAGAGCAGATAGAAAACTCAAGGTATTCGTAAGAGGCCAGAAGATAAAAGAACTGGCAGGTGCCACAGGATGGGTTGCCCCTTGGAAATCAAAATTTGCATGTCATGGGGTACGCAATGCACACTCCTCACCATCCATGCCCTCCACCTGAACTCAGCAGTTCAAAATAGCATTGCTGTCTTTAAGCCGCTTGTGTGTATCATTCTGATCCCTTCCCTCTCTCTCTCTCTCTGCAAGATGACACTTCTTCTATCCATCTGGTTTTTGGCAGATCTCTATCATTTATATCACCCTAACCCTACACATTCAGTGGCCCATCTTCAGTCCCAGCAATATCCTCCTAACAGAAAACGGGAAGCAGGAATACCCACGATATTCAAATGACATTGGGGTCTTTGGTACTTCCTGTTGCCTCCAAACTCACATAGCCCTGTGTATAACATGATCCATCGCTTCTTGGGCTGAATGCCCTTCATATGATTGCTAATTAATATTGCCCCTCTCTCCCCAGTGCCCCTTCATGTCTCCTGCTCTGTGTGCTGCTTGACTCTATCTGTCCACTTCCATACACTGCACTGTAGGAGCCATGTATCCAGCCCCAGATTAATCTGTCCAAATCCCTTTCACTTTGCTCATGCTGTCCTCTCCCATTGCTGCATCCTCATCTCTGATGCCCTCCCTCCTGTCAAAAAATTAAGCTACTGGGAAAATTGTGGCTTGAAGCCTTCTCAAGTCCTTTGTCTGTAGATGGAAGAATAGTTTCAGGGGCAGGAAGCAGGGGTGTGGCAAAAGGAAACCTGTTGGGGAGAGATAAGAGGCTGGGGGTTGCAGAACAAGCAGCCCCTCCCTGTTTATTACACCTGCCAGCCCCATCACACAGTGTGCTTCCTATTCTTAGAAAACAGCTTTCAACCCTGTGTTTTAAAGGCATTATGAACAAGTCTGATGCATAGGTGTACAATATCCCATGGAGCCTGAAGATCTGGTTCCCCTCCATCTGTGTGGTTAGTAATGTAGTCCAAGGATTGTAGCCAGTTCAATGGGCTGATTGCCCCTAAACAGCCCTTTCCCTAGTAGTGCTTCTCAGCACTTTCTTCCCACTTCCTGTGTCAGGTTTGCAGATCTGGATTCCCATCTGTGCTCTCTGGTTTCCTTCTGAAATAAGGGAACATCAGCTTCTCTTGCTGACCCTGCTGCACCTAGCTGGGTAGTTAATTGCTTTAATCATTTAAAAAAGCATCCAGTGGAAAATGTCAGATTGGCGGTGGTATAGCTGGAGATAGTCTATTTATCCACAGAACATATGCAGCAAGAGGAATGGCAGCATAAGCCTCCCCACACTGCACAGCCAAAGGGTCTCAGACATAGTTCAGGCTCCATGGCCATTCAATAGCTGGCCTCTGATTGGGCACCAGATGAGGTTGCCAACTCATGCCACCTATGATGGTTGTTTTGTGACCTCTATACCCACCCAGTAGGAACTGCACTTATACCTGCCAGGTTCATTTTACACAGGCCACTGACCAGCAGCAGCCAGATGGTAAAAACTTTGGGCATTTCAAGCTTGGGGCTACATATGACCTAGTTATCAGTCACCTGTAGCATCCAGCCTTCCCCAGTCTGATTCCATCTAAATATCCATTTCTTCTTTGTCGCAGTGAGTTTGAACAGTGTCTCTCCCAGGGTTTCACTTACTGACCTGCAAATTCCAATCATGTGATCAGGCTCACCCTATTCTCTGGGTGACACACTTTCTCCTGGCTGCTTTCAGAACATGCTGTAAGGCCATGTGGTTTGGCAACTGTATTTTGGGCTCCCTACACTGTTTAATATATAACCTATCTTCCTGAATTTTTTGATATCACTTTGGAACTGTTTCCTTGCATTTGCCTGTGGGCTTCTGAGTGTTCCCCTGTCCTGGATCTTTTGCTTCTGGCTGGTGATCTATTCAAGCTGGTAGAACTGATTTGAATAATATGTCTGACTTTATCATAGAATGTTCAGATGTTGCCCAGTACGTGCCGTATAAAGATGTTAAATAAAAAGAAACGCTAGTGAATTCACAAGAACCAGTTATATCTTATGTTTAAAAAGTGGAGGAGGGGAGCAGCATAAGGCAACTCTTCCCAAGAAAGGATGCCACATGAGTGTTGAATGGCTGTTGCTCTTTGCAGGTGCTACAGGGTATGAATAGTAATTGGGAGATTAGGCCAGTGGGTGATCTGTTACAGCGGATACTGTCTTCGTTGGTGGCCAATCCGAGTGCTCCATTTCTCCAAGCCATTTAAAAACAGAGATGGAACTGATTGTTGCTTTATTCAGTGGTCATGCACGTGGCATTGTGAATAAAGCAACTCTCCCTCCAGTATTGTAAAATGCCGCGGGAGAGGCAGAGCCTTCAGAACTACATTTCCCATAATGCACAGATCTCCTGGTCTGAACCCATCCTGGGATTAAGAAGGCTACAGGTAGTGACTAGTTTAAATCCAGATTAGATTTAGTTGAATGCTGCAGGAAGGAAGAGAGTGTGACCAGCAGCCGGAAAGCAGAGGCTAACTGGTGAGAAACTCTGACGTCCACTCCTTTAACTTGAGCTGATCTTGTCTTCTGGCTGCAATTGGGAATCAGTTCTGAGGGATTCTTAGCTCAGGAATATTACCTGATTCTCAGGATACTGCTGGGAGGGATGTTTTTTCTCTTCAGGCCTGGGTGGCTGTTTTTGGAGTTTGTAGTCATTCTTTGGGCATTGAAAAAAAGTTCAGGGAAAGATGGTGGCATTTGACTTCAGAAGACTGGCTGGGGCAGAAGCCAGGGCTGGTTCTACCATACAAGAACAGACAGTTTAGGGAAGCATTGTGTTAGAGGTAAGAGTATTGCAACTGAGGGGTTGTTGGGGAATGGTTACACCTGTCAGTCCTCAAAAATCCCTAGATCCATCACTTGAGAGGAGGGAGGAAAGTCAGCTATTATTTCTCCATCCCAAAACAAGGTGCCTTTGTCTTTTTCTGTATCCTCATAGGGACCCAGGAGCAGATTTCAATGTCCTTACACCAAGTAGTACTGTTCTCCCCGAATAAACCTGTTAATCTCGGTGGAGTGAGGGGTACTCAGGGTGTCTGAGAGTGCCAGAATCTAGTGGTTGATGCTTATTATCAGCCTGTCACTGAGAACTCCACTTGGTGGTGATGGGAGTTACTCTGCGTCACAGCGAGTGAGCGGGGTGAATAGCTTTGCTTCACTTGGGCTGCTTGCAGTGAACAATGGGCCATCTCCAGTGAGAAATGTCTGATCAGCTGCTGTTTGTTAGGAAAGAAAAATAGTGACATACAGTGGGGGGAGGAGTAGCTCAGTGGTGTGAGCATTGGCCTGCTAAACCCAGGGTTGTGAGTTCAGTCCTTGAGGAGGCTGTTTAGGGAACTGGGGTAAAAATCTGTCTGGGGATTGGTCCTGCTTTGAGCAGGGGGTTGGACTAGATAACCTCCAGAGGTCCCTTCCAACCCTGATAATAATAATAAAAAAGCTGCAGTGGAGTTACTGTTACAGTAACAATTTAATATAATAGAAATTATAGTTAATATCATTATTAAGAAATGTCTGTATTATTTGTATTGTTGAAGCACCTAGAAACCCACTTCATTGGGCAGGACCCCATTGTGCTAGGCACTGTACAAATAGACTTGCAGTTAGTTCTGGTTATCTGGTTATTCTGTGCTCACAGGACATCTTATTTAAAATTCTGCAATGGAGCAGGAGTTTAATTTTGCCTTTCTTAGATGTTACCCTTCCCTCTTGCCCTTCCCTCTCCCCATTCCCCAGACCTTCCTGCTCCTCCCAGCATCAGGTCAGGTCAACTCTTAAACTGGTGCAAATCAGTGATTGACTTCAGTGTGGTTATGCTGATTATGCTGATTAACATCAGCTGAGAATCTGGCCCTATGCTTAGAGAGTAGAATGGGCAAGAAGACGAGGATAGCATCTAAGAAAAACACAGTTAAACCCAGTCACAGATTCCCACTATGAGGTGGCTTAGAATATTGACCATCCTGTCTTCTCAGGTGGACACCCAATGTGCGGTGGCTGGCCACAGACAAACTGCTGGTGGTTCAGTTCAGAGAAACATCCCAAAGTTTGGAGGCTGCTCTGGACCACTTGGGCCTGCAAAACCAGGCCAGTTATTTATTACTTGTACACTGCAGTAGCACCTGAGGGGTCCACTCAAGGACCAGGACCTGTACAACCACACAACACAAAGATGGTCCTTGCCTGAAAGAGCTTACAGACTATTTCTTGTGGCATTTTGACTCTTCTGCACATGGCTGAAAACAGGAGATTTTAGGGAGAGTGAGGCTAACACAACTCCATTATCCCACACACAGAAAGAGGAATTTCAGGCCAGCACGACCCTTCCCAGAAGAGAGAGGGGAGCCCAATCCTGTTTATGTGCAGGAGAGGGAAAGTCCTAGAGATCCTGAGAAACCCCAATAAAGTGTTATCTACAGCCCAATGAGTGGTCGTTATGGACAGATGAACATTGTTATAGCTGGGAGGATGAAGCACAGCACAGTAGAACTGGAGTCTCTGGTGATTCTGTCCTTGTATCAGTGACGACTCCTCCCTTGATCACCTGCTGGCTGACACAGCAGTAAGGAGGGCTTGCTGTTCACTTTCTCTGGTATTCCTAGGTACAGAGGCTAGAGGTTCTCCCCTCTCTGCCGAATATGTTCCAGCTCCTCTCCCACTGCTGGTCACGGCTGCAGGCAATACAGGAACCAATCAGGTAATCCCCCAGGACCCAGTTGCCTCATGACATTTTGCATGTTAACTGCCCACAGCTTTGTGTTAGAAATGAATCAGTGACTGGTGGGATGTCTGACCCTTTGCGTTGTCTGGGACAGGGATCTGTACAGTGTCCTGAACCCTGAGGAACTTTGCCCTGATGCTGGCCCTTTGTGTGATTGTTTAATACCTTTTTGGATGCCTGGTGCCTGGAAGAGAGCCCCATTTGTCCAGCCCAAAGGACTGTCCATGTTGTCAGAGAGGGAGCGTGCTGCATTGTGATGTTTCCAAGCTCTTTGCTTTGCCCATAGTGTTAATGTTAAAATATTTAAAAAACAATAAAGAAAATGTTATTAAACTGAAAACCAGATGGGAAAAGATTTAAAGGTCATATCTCACTCCTGCACTGGACAGGTATGTTCCCTATGCATGCAGAGGACATAAATTCCATTTCACAAAAGATTTCAAAATCTGGCTTTATTTCAATTTGAAACAAACCTGAAAATTTCAAAATTCTCCACAGAGGAAAATTCTGAAGAATTTTCACTCCAGGTTGATTGACATGTTTCCTTTCAACCAAAACCAAAATGTTTTAATTTTGACTTTATTTTATAAATCAAAATAAAAAAATTTCTAAACAGTCATTTAAAAATGTAAATTCAAAATGTTTAGTTTGGAAAATAAGGGAAAGGAATGTTTTCTCTTTGTTGGAACATTTTTCGCTTTTTCTCTGAACTTAAATTTTGGTGAAGAGGACATGATTTCGTGAAGCGTTTTGATTTAGATAGAATTGAATCTTCTGATGGAAAATGGTTCTGTTGGAGTTTTTTCTGACTAGCTCTATTGTCCAATGGTTTGTTTAGTTTTAGGCTAGAATGTCCAAGCAATAAAATTTTCACCATTTACACTGGGAAATAGTACCCCTAAAATAATAGACCTTGGTGCTAGCAAATGTTCTCTGCTATTTAGCCTTTGCTCAGTTTCATCCAATTACTTTTAATGAGAGCTGAATTCTGCATTTTATGATAGTATTAGGAATTCTGGGATTCTTGCTTTAAAAAAATATTCATGCAGTGATGCGCTACCAGTATTTTAATGCAGGTGTCCCACAAAAGTGTCCCCTTAGCCTGCGATGAGCCATGTATCCCCAGCACATACACCCCAGTAATATAATTAATTGGTTTTCCCATGTAAACAAAATCACTGTCCCCTAGCCACGGAAGGAGACAGCTCCACTGGACCAACAAACTGTTTTGAAGCTGCACTTTGCTAGAGATGTCTAGACTGCTACAGCAGGGGTCACTAGGTAACACAATTACACATAGTCTTACACCTTCTTTTTCGCAGCATGTAATGTTCAGTCTCTGAAGAGATGTCATTGTTAGTTTTGTTGTTGCAGATTCTTTAGGGGAGCTGTGGAGGCAGCAGGAGACTTTGCCCTCTGCCTTCATGTAACTAGGCAATTGTTGGGGCAGAGTTGCTCCCTGGGAACTAGGCAAGGGATTGCCTGCATGCTGTTTATGATCCCCTCTGACATCACTGCTTTCTCCTCCATGGGGGAGCCTACGTGCAAGGCCCCAGATATGCTACTGCTCAGCAGAGGGACAATTCTTTGGTCTGGATTCTCCTTTGCCTTGAACCTTATCTAGTTATTTACACCTGTGCAAAGTGGATGTAAAATGCTCCCAATTAAGAATGTTTCACTCCCACACATCAGCAGGAATGGGTTGTAGGCAACCTTGCAGAAGTGCAGGGTTAGGAGAATCAGACCTCTTTGTCCCTAATACAATAATTGAATGGAGAGGGCTGGAGACTCCTTCCCCTAGGAATGTTTTTGAAAATATCTGTCATTTTGCACTATCTTGTGGGTCAGTAAGGAAAACACTGAGTTTCTCAGCAGGATGTTTGAGCCCTAAGGATAAGTAATCTCTTTCGGAGGGATTAGCTGTGTCCAGTGAAGGGGTGAGCTTCAGCAGAGGCAGGGGAATCGCCCAAACCTCCTTCAAAATTAGTGGCAGAACTAAAACAAGGAGTCCCTTTGAGCCCCCTCCAGCTCATTGCTGTGCTTAGGACTTGGGAATTTTCTTGTCTGTTGGGACAATGAGTAAAGAAGAATAAAATAGAAGGAAGAAGGTCCTCATCTTAGGTGGCTGTTGGCCCAGGTCTCAGCATCATGGAGCAAAGTGATATTGATGCATCTTGGGGTTACAGCACGAGAGGAGAAGTGGGTCTGACAGGCATTCCTGTGCCCAGGGTGCTGTGTCTGATGTATGTCTGAGCCCTGGAGCAAAACTTTGTCAGGGCACAGCCCTGGCACTCCTTACTCCCATTCCTGTAAATGCCATTGTTTCGACTCTCTCAGGATAGACTCTGCATTGGTGTAAACACCAATGTAAGGAGGGACCAGGAGAGAGAGGCTCTGTCACATGGACCGGGCCTTTCAAGGGAGTCAGGGACCAGTTACCTGTGACAGGCCTGTAAGGGAGAACGAGCCAACCCAGGCCCCTTGGCAATAATGAAATCCCTAGGTGGCTGGTTGGCATCTGATTAGCTAATGAGCCTGATAAAGGGTTACCTGGGCTTAGCTGAGGTGGTTCCTAGAGACAGGAACTTGCAGCGGAGTGGGAGCAGGCCTGGCAGGTGTGCGCCAAGGGGCAGGGAACTCCCAGACAGTGGCAGGAAGCCTTAGGCTGTCATGAGTCCCCAGAGGAGAGCTGCAGGAAGCAGGCCCCTGGCTCTGGGGAAGGATTCTTTCCAGGTAGTGGCAAGAGGCCTCGCTCCGGGGAAGGAATCCAAGCCAAGAGAACTCTGCTGGAGGGGACAATCCTGGGCTGGCCCCTAGGGAACAGACTAAGGGTGTTTTTTCTGTGTTACTCTTTTACCCTGCCCTCATCCTCAGCGAGCCATGCTATGTCCACAAAGGGCAACTTCCTCCCTTCTCTAACCCCATGAATTCAGAGAAGTTATACCAGGGAGAACTAGACCCAATGAGCCCTTAGGATAATTCCTCACAAGATGGTGGCTGTTCTCCCTCAGGAATTGAAATTATGGGGGGCCCTTCAAATTTACAGGGGGGCAGGGTCGATGAGGGGAGAGACAGTGAAGGTGAAGGTGGGCTGTATGGCACCATGGTAAAAACTGAAAAATGTTTCATGACCATTTTATTAGATTTAACTCATGTTTTAAAATCATCACACAAGTTAAAGTTGGCTACTCAAGCCTTCTATGAAGCACTACATCTACATCCTTCTTGATTTCTTGTTACAATTTTGCAGAACTCTGTTAATGAACTTCTTGAATGCAATGCGTTCATCTTTGGTGGCTTCTCATGTGTCTGGTACTTCCATTCCTTCAACTGATATCCTCATTAGTTCATTCATATGAGCAGGCAGAAGGCAACTTCTTTCAAAACGCAAAATTCTATTCAATGATGAAAAAGAATGCTCAACTGTAGTTATGGTGACTGGGAGTAGCAAGAGATGAATTCCTACTTCTTTCATCCCAGGAAACATAACACAAAGATCGGGTCGAGCCATTAGTGATGATAAAAAAGAAGTTGAAGTCAAATCTTCATTCATTCATTGTATAATATTCCACTCTGTGTTCAAATTCTGTTCTGTCCTGAGCACGTGGCAGCTCCATTGCTGGTAGTGCCTCACTCCACTCAACTGTCGGTATTTTATAAGACAGGGATCTGTAAAAGCTATGTAAAGGTTGAGTAGAATCTAGAAGTCGCTGTTATAGATTTTTGAGAATCAAGTCTGTGTACTTTTTCACTTGTCTTAACAAACACTTCTTGTCCTCTTCACTTAAGGATTCAATATAAATGCCTTCATTAGTCAACTTCTGGATTGAAGTCTTTGCTTCTTCCAGTACTTTTTCAGTGGATAGCTCTCTGGTTGATCCAAATGTAGCTTGCATTGCTGGACAAAGACTGTTGTAGCAGATGCCTGGATGGCACTGTTTAGTGACCCAAGCGGTTTCACCAATAGACTTACAAGAGAGAGAATGGCAATAGTCTTCTCTGAATGTAGTAGCAAAAGTAATCCACCAGCCTCACTACTTAGATCCATCCCATCTTGGTAGATACTTTCCAAAGCCAGTAATAATGGCTGGAGTAATTTTAAGACAACAGCCAAGGATTGCTCATGAGAAAACCAGAGGGTTTTCCCAGGTTGGACTAATTTGAACTTCCGTCCCAGTGTATCTTCTACATTTTCCAAGATATTCAGTCTTTTTGGACTCTTGCTGAAAAAAAGAATATAATGAAGACACTAAATTTATAGCTTTTTAAATGTCTTTTGAAGAGTCTGCAGCTCATACTAGAGCTAGTTGGAGTAGATGACCTCTGCAGTGTGTATAGGAGAGATTAGGGTTACACTTTTCTCTGAGCAAAGCTTGTGCTCCACCATGTCTTCCAGAGAAGTTTGCAGCTCCATCAAATGCATAAGCAGCCATCTGTTTGGGGTCTAATTGACAAGCATTTAACTCTTCTAAGATGTGGGTTATCACAAATGCAGCCAATCTGTCTTCTATAACTTGAACATCTAGAAATGCATCTACTGGCTACCACTGACATCAAGATAACGTACGCAATGACTTAATACTTGATGTCCACTTGCATTGATGCATTCATCAGCCATGTATGCTAATTTTTTAAATGTGATGAGAGAGTTCTTCACTTTTTCAACTGTTGAGTCTTTCACTGTTGCACCACATGTGTCTAGCCAGTCAGTTGAGTTTCTTGCAGAAAGACAGTGAGCATTTGCTGGTCTTGTTTGAAACCAAGTGTTCAACTTCAGGATGAACAAGTGACAATGCACTTAACATTGGCCTTCAGTTTGTAGTGTGTGGTATCTCTTGTTTAAATAGAACGTATGATGCCACAGCCATGTTTGTTCGCATGAACTGTGCTGTGTCTCCAGGATTCTTAACAGCCTCATTAACACTCATCAGTGTTGTTCTTGGTCAGTGGAGACTCAGAGTTCAGAGGTGCTTTCACATGAGTTCACCTCCCAGGTGGGGGGCAAGAAGGTACCTTGTTCGTTCCTCCAACTGCTTACTATTCGTTCTGGCCACTGTTATTGTGCCACCATTCACTCCATCGCTCTGTTGCCAATGGCCCTGCGCCATCACCTTCTGCTGCTTCCTGCCACTGTGACCTCTGTGAGCTGGTCTCTTGAGGTTCCACCAGATCTCAATGATTTCAGCTGAGCTCTCAGTGGGGGAACCTCGCTGCTAGTGCAGTCTGGGCCGTCTCTTCCACAGAAACACTGTCCCACAGCAGGTCTAAGCATTTAGACCTGATTATCAGTGCTTTCAGCTGTACTGGTCACTTAACAAAACAAAAGACTATCTATGGAGCCTAATCAGCTCTGTCTTTAAACAGTGGAGAGGGGCAGGTCAAATAGTACTTGTGACTCAGGCAGACCATCGAGCAAAACACCTGTCCCCACCCTCAGTCAGCACAGGCTAAGTCAGGAGTCAGAAACCTTTCAGAAGTGCTGTGCCGAGTCTTCATTTAGTCATTCTAATTTAAGGTTTTGCGTGCCAGTCATACATTTTAATGTTTTTAGAAGGTCTCTTTCTATAAGTCTATAATATGGAACTAAACTACACCTCTACCCCGATATAATGCTGTCCTCAGGAGCCAAAAAATCTTACCGCGTCATAGGTGAAACCGCTTTATATTGAACTTGCTTTGATCCGCTGGAGTGCGCAGCCCCGCCCCCCCGTTGCGCTGCTTTACCGCGTTATATCCGAATTCGTGTTATATCAGGTTGTGTTATATTGAGGTAGAGGTGTATTGTTGTATGTAAAGTAAATAAGGTTTTTAAAATGTTTAAGAAGCTTCATTTAAAATTAAGTTAAAATGCAGAGCCTCCCCAGACTGGTGGCCAGGACCCAGGCAGTGTGAGTGCCACTGAAAATCAGCTCGTGTGCTGCCTTCGGCACGTGTGCCATAGGTTACCTACCCTTGGGCTAAGTACAGTTCTACTGCCCTTTGCTCATACAATAAGAATAACAAATTTCGTTCCCCACCCCCCCGCTCTTCCCCTCTGCATTCAAGAGGTGATTAAGAAAAAGCAGAAAGCTTTCCTTGCTAATCCCACCCTTCTTCCACTCCTTGTAGGCTATCTTAGTGAGGTCAGAACATGTAGGGATAAAGTGAGAAAGGCTAAAAGCCAAGCAGAGTTGAACCTTGCAAAGGGAATTAAAACCAATAGTAAAATGTTCTATAGCCATATAAATAAGAAGAAAATGAAGAAAGAAGTGGGACTGCTACACACTGAGGATGGAAAGGAGGTTACGGATAACCTAGGCATGGCCCAATATCTAAATAAGTACTTTGCCTCAGTCTTTAATAAAGCTAATGGGGAGCTTAGGGGTAATGGAAGGATGACAAAAGGGAATGAGGATATGGAGGTGGATATTACCACATCTGAGGTAGAAGCCATACTTGAACAGCTTAATGGGACAAAATCGGAGGGCCCGGACAATCTTCATCTGAGAATATTAAAGGAACTGGCGCATGAAATTGCAAGCCTGTTAGCGAGAATTTTTAATGAATCAGTAAACTCAGGGGTTGTACCGTACGACTGGAGAATTGCTAACGTAGTTCCTGTCTTTAAGAAAGGGAGAAAGAGTGATCCGAGTAACTATAGGCCTGTTAGTTTGACATCTGTAGTATGTAAGGTCTTGGAAAAAATTTTGAAGGAGAAAGTAGTTAAGGACATTGAGGTCAATGGTAATTGGGACAAAGTACAACATGGTTTTACTAAAGGTAGATCGTGCCAAGCCAACCTGATCTCCTTCTTTGAGAAGGTGACAGACTATTTAGACAAAGGAAATGTGGTAGACCTAATTTACCTCAATTTCAGTAAGGCATTTGACACGGTTCCACATGCGGAATTATTAGTCAAATTGGAAAAGATGGGGATCAATATGAGAATTGAAAGGTGGATAAGGAACTGGTTAAAGGGGAGACTACAATGGGTGGTACTGAAGGGTGAACTGTCAGGCTGGAAGGAGGTTACTAGTGGAGTTCCTCAAGGATCGGTTCTGGGACCAATCTTATTTAACCTTTTTATTACTGACCTTGGCACAAAAAGCGGAAATGTGCTAATAAAGTTTGCGGATGACACAAAGCTGGGGGGTATTGCTAACACGGAGAAGGACTGGGATATCATACAGGAAAATCTGGACGACCTTGTAAACTGGAGTAATAGTAATAGGATGAAATTTAATAGTGAAAAGTGCAAGGTCATGCATTTAGGGATTAATAATAAGAACTTTAGATATAGATTGGGGACGCATCAGTTGGAAGCAACAGAGGAGGAGAAGGACCTTGGGGTATTGGTAGATCACAGGATGACTATGAGCCGCCAATGTGATATGGCCGTTAAAAAAAGCTAATGCGGTTTTGGGATGCATCAGGCGAGGTATTTCCAGCAAAGATAAGGAGGTGTTAGTACCGTTATATAAGGCGCTGGTGAGACCCCACCTGGAATACTGTGTGCAGTTCTGGTCTCCCATGTTTAAGAAGGATGAATTCAAACTGGAACAGGTTCAGAGACGGGCTACTAGGATGATCCGAGAAATGGAAAACCTGTCATATGAAAGGAGACTCAAAGAGCTTGGCTTGTTTAGTCTAGCCAAAAGAAGGCTGAGGGGGGATATGCTTGCTCTTTATAAATATATCAGAGGGATTAATATTAGGGAGGGAGAGGAATTATTTAAGCTTAGTACCAATGTAGATACAAGAATGAATGGGTATAAACTAGACACTAGGAAGTTTAGACTTGAAATTAGACAAAGGTTTCTAACCATTAGAGGAGTGAAGTTCTGGAACAGCCTTCCAAGGGGAGTAGTGGGGGCAAAAGACATATCTGGCTTTAAGATTAAGCTTGATAAGTTTATGGAAGGGATGGTATGATGGGAGAGGCTAATTTTGGCAATTGATCTTTGATTATCGCCAGATAAGTATGCCCAGTGGTTGGTGATGGGATGTTGGATGGGATGGGATCTGAGTTACTGCAGATAATTCTTTCCTGAGTGCTGGCTGGTGAGTCTTGCCCACATGCTCAGGGTTTAGCTGATCGCCATATTTGGGGTAGGGAAGGAATTTTCCTCCAGGGCAGATTGGCAGAGGCCCTGGAGGTTTTTCGCCTTCCCCTGCAGCGTGGAGCATGGGTCACTTGCTGGTGGATTCTCTGCAGCTTGAGGTCTTCAAACCACAATTTGAAGACTTCAATAACTCAGGCATAGGTTAGGGGTTTGTTATAGAAGTGGATGGATATGGTTCTGTGGCCTGCTTTGTGCAGGGGGTCGGACTAGATGATCACATTGGTCCCTTCGGACCCTAGAATCTATGAATCTATGGAAAAAAAAAGTGATTTGTAACCCAGCCCCAGCCAAAATCTATCACTTGGGCAATGTAGCTCTGTTTTCTGGATACCTAGGTAGATTAGGTGTGAATGTAAATACAATCTGATTCTGAAGCCTTTCCCCACTGCCCCTAGCTCATCACTAGCTGTCAGGGAGAGCTCATTTAGACTTTGCTTACAAATCATGGTTTGAAATTATTAGGTTGGCCAACATCACCGAAATGAATGCACTGACATTGTCATAAAAAAAACAGCTGTATAAGGAAGCTAGTCTATGTTCATACTTTTCAAATCTATTATACTTTTTCAGATACACGAATTTTATGATACACTTTTTATGCTTTTAAAGTGTGTATTAATATTTCAATTTCAATTCAAATTTCCAAACAGTCACTAAATTGGCAACAGTGCATGTAACTAGTTCACAAAACGGGGTCGGGGGTGTTGGAGAAATTATTCAGGGGGGGTAAACACTCCCGTGGGGGGGTGTAGGGAAATCCCTGTTGGCAGTGATGACCATTTCAAGTCGGAGACCACAGTCCCATAGCTTGGAGGGGAGAATATCTCCTCAGTGCAAGCTAACTTTGTTTTTCTTCCTCATCAGGAAAGTGACCCTCCTTGTCATGGGCCTGGACAATACAGGGAAAACCTCCCTCATAACGGAGATACAGAGAGGTGAGGAGCCAACTGTCTCTAGTTACTGCTGGAATCTGGGGATATGTCTATGCTGCTGTCAGAGGTGAGGGAGCAGCATATGTTGACATATCCGAGCTAGCTTTGATCCAGCTAGCTCCAATAACAGCAGCACTGAAGCCACCACCAGCAGCGGGGTCTTGGGCAGCGCTGCACAACCCAGGCTGCTACCTGCAGTACCTCAGCTTTGTTGCTGCAGTCACACCTCTGATTGCAGTGTAGGCATACCTTGAGTCTCAGCTGAGCTGACATGACGCCAGAGGCAGAGTTTATTGTTCTTTGCAAATAACTTCAAATCTCCCCATCACTGAGGGGATAAAACTTTCTGTGCTTCCAATTACTCCGCTCCATCCTCTGCAGGAGGCAGCATTGTAATAATCCTGTGAGGTCAAAATTGGATCCTAATTGTGCAGGATTTCTCAAACAGGGGTTGCCGCTTGTGTAGGGAAAACCCCTGGCGGGTCGGGTCAGTGTGTTTACCTGCCTGTCCTCACGTCTGGCTGATCACTGCTCCCACTGGCCGCAGATCGCTGCTCCGGGCAATGGGAGCTGCTGGAAGCTGGTAGCTCTGGTAGCTGGGTTTGACTTTCTCATGTCTATTAGGTAACTTTAGCTGACATTATTTGTCCAAGTCCAGCCTAGAGGATGTAGACTCGGACAGTCTGTATCACTTACTCTCTGCGGGGCTTGAGAACCAAGCCACTGCTGAGCATTAGAGATCTGAATTCACTGCATCAGGCTGTTACACAGGATGCAGGCGTACAGCATGATGCATCTAGACTTGCAGAGTGTCTGGAATACAAAAGCCTCTTCCGCAGAACTGGGATTTAGACAGCCAGATGCAACAGAAATGTAGTACTGGGGTATCCACTCAGGTTAAACATAGAAGATAAGGTCGCCAGTGGGAAATATGGCTGGGATATCAACAGGCCTCAGTCCCTGGGATTCCTGCCAAGCCATTTGGCACTCTAAAACAATCAACAGAGTCATGATTGCTTTAAGAAATATACTGCTAGGATTAACCTAACCTGCCATTGCACAATAGGAAACAGGGTGACAGGGTGGGGCTATTCCCTCCCTCCCCTCAGGCCATGTGCTGAGCCCAAATCTGCCAGGATTTAGGATAGGTTTCTGAACAGGGGTGTCAAAGAGCAAGGAGACAGGTTTCAGAGTGGTAGCCGTGTTAGTCTGTATCAGCAAAAACAACAAGGAGTCCTTGTGGCACCTTAGAAACTAACACATTTATTTGGGCATAAGCTTTCATAGGCTAGAGCCTACTTCATCAGATGCATGAAGTGAAAAATACAGGATCAGGTATAAATACATGAAAGAATGGGGGTTGCTTTACCAAGTGTGAGGTCAGTCTAATGAGATAAATCAATTAACAGCAAGATACCAAGGGAGGAAAAATAACTTTTGAAGTGGTAAGAGAATGGCCCATTACAGACAGTTGACAGGAAGATGTGAGTAACAGTAGGGAGAAATTAGTAATGGGGAAATTAAGTGGAGGTTTTGTAATGACTCAGCTACTCCCAGTCTTTATTCAGGCCTAATCTGATGGTATCCAGTTTGCAAATTAATTCCGGTTCTGCAGTTTCACGTTAGAGTCTGTTTTTAAAGTTTTTTTGTTGAAGAAATGCCACTTTTAGGTCTGTTATTGAGTGACCAGTGAGACTGAAGTGTTCTTCTACTGTGTTTTGAATGTTATGATTCCTGATGTCAGATTTGTGTCCATGTATTCTTTGCGTAGAGACTGTCTGTCTGGTTTGGCCAATCTACATGGCAGAGGGACATTGCTGGCACATGATGGCATATATCACATTGGTCGATGTGCAGGTGAATGAGCCTCTGATGGTGTGGCTGATGTGGTTAGGTCCTATGATGGTGTCCCTTGAATAGATATGTGGACAGAGTTGGCACTGGGTTTGTAGCAGGGTTTGGTTCCTGGGTTGGAGTTTTTGTTGTGTGGTGTGTCGTTGCTGGTGAGTATTTGTTTCAGGTTCGGGGGGCTGTCTGTAGGCAAGGACTGGTCTGTCTCCCAAGGTCTGTGAGAGTGAGGGATCATCCTTCAGGACAAGTTGTAGATCCTTGATGATGCGCTTGAGAGGTTTTAATTGGGGGCTGTAGGTGATGGCTAGTGGCTTTCTGTTACTTTCTTTGTTGGGCCTGTCTTGTAGTAGGTGACTTCTCGGTACCCTTCTGGCTCTGTCAGTCTGTTTCTTCACTTCACCAGGTGTGTACTGCAGTTTTAAGAACGCTTGATAGAGATTCTTTAGGTGTTTGTCTCTGTCTGAGGAATCAGAGCAAATGCAGTTGTATCTTAGAGCTTGGCTCTAGACAATGGATTGTGTGATGTGGTCTGGATGAAAGCTGGAAGCATGTAGGTAAATATAGCAGTCAATAAGTTTCCAGTATAGGGTGGTGTTTTGTGACCATTGCTTATTAGCACTGTAGTGTCTAGGAAATTGACCTCTTGTGTGGACTGTTCCAGCTGAGGTTGATGGTGTGATGGAAATCGTTGAAATCTTGGTGGAATTCCTCAAGGGCTTCTTTTCCATGGGTCCAGATGATGAAGATGTCATCAATGTAGCGCAAGTAGAGTAGAGGCGTTAGGAGATGAGAGCTGAGGAACGTTGTTCTAAGTCAGCCATAAATATGTTGGCATACTGTGGGGCCATGCAGGTACCCATGGCAGTCAGGCTGACATGAAGGTATAAATTGTCCCCAAATCTGAAATAGTTGTGGGTGAGGACAAAGTATTTATACCTGCTCCTGTATTTTTCACTTCATGCATCTGATGAAGTGAGCTGTAGCCCATGAAAGCTTATGCCCAGATAAGTTTGTTAGTCTCTAAGGTGCCAAAAGGACTCCTTGTTGTTTTTACAGAGCAAGGAGTTTGTGCTACAGTGGTCTAAAGTCATGATGCTGACCAAGACTCACTTAATCCCTGCTTGAATCACCTACTTTAAAACAGGAAATGGATCTGAAACAGACATAGTCTACAGCGAACACGGTCCTAGGATCAACCTACCTATGGTATTTATCTGGCCCCTATCACTATGCGGGGGGGAGGGGACTTATATCTCAGTGGTTTGAGTAGTGGCCTGCTAAACCCAGGGTTGTGACTTCAATCCTTGAGGGGGCCATTTAGGGAACTGGAGTTTAAAAGAAAGCAAAAAAACCCCAACAACACTGTCTGGGGATTTGTCCTGTTTTGAACAGGGGGCTGGACTAAATGACCTCCTGAGGTCCCTTCCGACCCTGATATTCTATGATCTGTACTGCCTTCCAATTTGTAATGCAGTTACCCTTTTAGGGCCATCCCATTATTTTACTGGTGGGGATGGAGGCAGAGAGGGACTAAACAACTCACCTGAGTCACACTAGCCATCTGTGGCAGAGTAAGGAAGTGAACCTGGGTCTGCGTAAGTCCCAGACTAGTGCCCTAACCACTGTACAACCCTACTTTAACTCCAGGGGCTAAGATCCTGAGATAACTCCCTGAAGCTGTCCATAGCGAATGTAGTCCTGGCGCTTCCCAGAATTGCCAGTGTATCCCCTTTAAATGAGAACAGGAATGAAGCTGAAGGGGGGTTAATGCTAATACAGGGGATTCTTGCTATAAACCATAGCTGGCAACAATGTTCAGTGTTTGTCTGGGGGCTGCATGTGTGTTACTGTGGGTGCTGTTCTCTCTGCAGTGCTCTCGTGTGAGGTGCTCCCCACAACAAAGCCTAACCAGACAGAACTCAGAGTGGACCAGTTTGAAGTCTCCCTTGTCGACCTATCCAGGGGGCAGAGGTCGTTGGGCACATGGCGTAATCATTACGGTGACGCTCACGGGATTATCTTTGTTCTGGACTCCAGCAACGTGCTGCGGATGGAAGAGGCCAAGAGAACCTTGGGCCATCTTCTGGCTCACCCTAGGATTTCAGGGAAGCCCCTGTTACTGTAAGGCTGCCTCTCCCTTGCATTGAAATGCTCCTTGGCCATTCCAGTAAATGGCGTTGCTGCGCATCCAGGCAGGAACCCCAAAGGCAATATTCAGGGATCCCAGTGCTGAAACAGCATGGGTGAGGGGAACCCAGGATCAGAACGAATGAGGAAGCTGAGGATTTTCCCTTTGGATTAGGGCTGGTGGGGTGATTAGAAAGAAGCACAGTGCAAGTGAGACGAGCACAGAGTGAAAGTAGGATAGTTCTGCAGACCCCACTTCTCTTGTGTTCTCTGCAGGGTAGAGCTGTGGGTGCCTTAGTGATGATCATTAGTTATATTGCACAGAGATGGAGCTGTCAGTCTAAACTTGGTGAAGAGACAGTAGAGCAGAGGGGTTCATGGGTTCCCACACAGAGCAGATAGTCCATCTGCTTAGTCTTGTTGGTTGCCATTGGGTCTCGTTATGGTGTGTCTGAGTTTTAACATGACTCAGCAGTTACTGTAGCATGATGGGTTATTTTAGGGAATGAGACAGATGCAGCTTATCTGGGAGACTCTGCCAAGCGCTGAGGTGATGGTAGGCTCCCCATAGGGCTGTGTGCTCTGAGTGTTAACTGGGCCTGGCTGACATGGTGCAGAAAGAAAAGCCCAGCCACACGGTTCTATTCACATCAGTTTGGAACCATGGCTTTGTGTTATCTCAGCTTAGCACATCCTGAACTGCTTTGGAAATGGTGGTGGCAACATCTGAACAAATGGGCCCTTGTCACTGAGCTCCTCAGTCCTATCTCATAGTGTCTCCATCAGTCCTTTGCGTTCCACTAGCATAGTGTCTGCACTGCCGGGATGGATGGGACAGAGCAGTTAGTCTGTGAAGCAGGGGGCTGCAGCAGAGCAGGACAGTGGGTTATAAGGAAAGGGTGGGGCCCCAGGCTCAGGGCTGGGTGGAGGGGCCAGTCCTGATCCCACTGAGGTGAATGTAATTTTTGCCATTGACTCAAACAGGAGCAGGCCTGGGGGTGAAGTGAATGTTAGGGATGAACAAAGCCTACCCCAAATCACAATTCTTCATTCGGAACCATGAGCCAGTTGAGGGTTCTCCTGTCTATATGACAGAGACTGTGGATTCCATCCCTCTGTTTCAGCAGTCCCAAACTTTCACATGCTCCTCTCCACTCTAGAGATAAGAAGCTTGTGTAACTAAAGCCTGACCTTGCCAGGCTTCTAAGGAAACTTTTGAGGGCTTTTGCGAGACTCTGCCAAACCCAAAGTGAAGCTTTTTGATGCCTCAGATTTGTCTGAGTTTCTGAGGCTGAGTTTGGTGGGTTTGTTTGATCCCATCCCAGAGCTCGGTACAGATGGCCACAGAGTGGTGGTGTGGGCTGAACCAGGCCCTGACAAACTCCCACAAGCTCATATATGAACCTCGCTGGCTGTCTTTGGAATTTGCCGTGTTGCCTTTGAATAAACCTCAAACTGCAGGGTTACCAAATCATGCCAATCACCCTGGACAAGCTCCCCACAGCACTTGCCTGGCACCATCTCCCCTCAGGAGTGAGGCTGAAGAAGGACAACGTTGAGCTACTGTAGGAGCTCTGCTGGCCAGTGAGGTCTTATCCTTCTCTCTCCTTCCTTCCTTCTCATTGCTCCCAGGCTGGCCAATAAACAGGACAAGGTTGATGCCCTCCTCCCATGTGAGCTGATCGAATGCCTGTCCCTGGAGAAGCTTGTGAATGAAAACAAGTCACTGTGCCGCATCGTAAGTGTGAGAAGGGCTTGACCAGCTTGATGTAGTTGGCACCATTCCCACCAATCTCATTCATCTTCATACTTATACAGGAATCTCCAGAGAACACATTATGCTGTGTGCCTTTTGCCATCAGCATCAAAAGGAATTATGTAGAGGGGAGAAAACATGGGCATGTGGAACATGCAGACCAGCACTGTCAAAAGTGGCCATTGTTTTTTTGGAGTGGTTCATATTCTGGGAGCCCAACTTGAGATATCTTGGGCCTGAGCACCCGCAGCTCCCACTGTCTTGCACCCCCATACTAAGGGGGCTTAAGCTGGTCTCCTGTCACACAAAATCAGGTGTAGCCCACAGGGTTGTTGTGAGCCAATTTAGGCCCTAATTCTCCTGAAGGGCCATTGGGCCCATGACAGCCTAATAAAAATAAGTCCCAAACCGTAACCCACACCACTCAGACTGTCTTGCAGCTAGCAGACCACTCAGTGTGAGGTTGAGATTAGGATTCCACTGGGTGGAAGGGGAATGTCATATATAAGCAGGTGTTTGTCACCAGTGCCCTCTACTGGATCTGTTCAAGTGTGTGACCATGTTATGCAGAGGTCTTTAGAGGATATAAACACTGCTACAGCTGAGATTGTCCTTTGGTTTACTTGATGGCGGCCTGTGAGGGTTTTGGAGCATGATTCCCCATACTGCCTGGAAGTGGCTTAGCATGTTGGGATGCTGTCAGTCTCTCTGCACTTCTAGATCTTATGTGGGAGAGGGGAAACTTCTCTATATGCTTTGCAACCAGGTAGCTATTTCCTGCTAGCCCTCTCCTATCCAGGCCATCTCATGTCAAAGGACTCAATGGGTTTCCTCCAACTTGCCAATCAGGTGATTCTGTCTCAGATACAGAAATCTATGGTACAGTCCCAGGTCTGCAACCTGATGGCCAGACACTAGAGCTGACTTAATCCTTAGCCTAATTGGGCAATCAGATGTGTGTCCTGCATGTTACTGCTAACCTTGATCTGGGACTCTTGTGATCTGTAACAGTCGCTGTGCCAGTGAGCCATACAGGGACTTCCCCCCGGTTGCAATAGTAGAAGCCAGGCGGCTGGCCTTCTCCCTGTGGTGAGCTGCTCTCAGCAGTTGTTCAGCTGTTTGCTGTCATGCTGCTGCTGCTGCAGATGCTGACTCGGGCTTTCTCTGTCCACAGGAGCCATCTTCAGCAACCAAAAGTCTCCATAAAAGCCAGTCCCGGACCATCCTGCAGGGACTCCGCTGGCTTCTGCACACCATTGCCATCAACTACAGTGTCCTGAGTGCCCGGGTGCAACAAGACAGCCTTGACCAGAAAGCCCCCCGAGAGCAAGAGGCTCCCAGGAGAGCAACACGGGCCCACAGCCAGACACAGGGGGAGAGGTTTGCTCGATGGAGAGTTAATATTCTGGGCCATGCCCTGCCCTTGGTCTGACATCAATGTATTTCAGCTGTGGATCTGGATGCAGACAGCAAGCCGAGAAGAGGGGGATTCATTCTTCAAAGCCAAAGGCTTCCCTGCCTCCCCAGAGCTAGCACATTTCTTACTCTTCTCCTCTCCCTTACACTGGTGTAAGTCAGGAATAACTCCAGCGAAGCCCAAGGAGTTACACCAGTGAAAATGGGAGCAGAATCTGGCTCCAGAACGACACTGCACCACAACAAAAAGTGATGCGCAGAGCTCTGTAATTATAGCACTGCCCCCATCCAAGAGGGTCTTCACAATACGCAGTAAATAACCCATTCCTAGTGATACTGGAATAGCTGTGAACTTCCTTGCGCACCTCCCTCTCCCAGCAGGGGCTGTGCCAGCATCTCCCCTGGTGCCTCAAGAGCTGAGCCCATGTGTGCAAACCAACGCAGGGAAGGGTGGCTATATTCAAAACTGGGAGCATGAAAGAGGTGGCCATGTTAGCTGGCATGGTGACAATGGGGTGTGGGGAGGCGCTTCCCTGGGACCAGACTGGGGGAGAGAGCTTTGGGCAGGGCATGTACATGGAGCCTCTGGTAAAACCCTCAGGGAACAAGAACTGTGCATGAGGTGTGGCTGCTGCAGGTCCATGAGTGGGGGAAGTGATGGATGCCTGCTGGGAGCTGACAGAAGCATCCTCAGGCATACAGGGGGCTCTTGGTCACATGCTCAGCAGAGGCCTGGGACTGGCTCCATGGAATGGCTGGCTGGAGAGGATGCTACAGAATGTTAAGGGCCTTCATCAGCATCCAAGGACCTGAGCCTCTTTGCTCCTCAACAGGGCAAGAGCGTGGGGACAGGATTTCAATTGGGCCTGTAGTTCAGAGGCATCCATGCTCTGGTCTCTCAATTCCTGCTGTCTGCTGGTGTGCCCTTCCTTGGCACAGCCACGCAGCTGGGGACACTGCAGCTAAGGGCTGTGGGAGGAAAAATACTGCGGGTGTGTGTGTGTCAGTTTATTAATTTGTTTGTGCTTCCCTGTCCCTAGGGTGTTGCTGGCCAGAACGGACAGTTCCCAAGAAGGAAGTGCCAAGATAGGGGAGTACAAACCACTACAGCCCATCCAGAACATCCTGTCACAGGTAACCAGCCCCTCCACTCATTCCTCACCTCTTAATATAGCTGTTCCTGTGACTATTCCACCAAACAGGGACTGACTTCTGGTAATGGACTTCCACCACCTCTTCCCTGCACAGGAGGAAGGCCAAAAGATACCCAAGAGAAGGAGAAAGAAAGAGAAAGTGAAGAAGAATGCATTGGTGCAGTGTGGGAGCATGGCTGATGAAAAGGAAGGGAAAGCTGGGGGAGGAGAAAACAGAGCAAGTGCTGCAGTTGGGTTCCTCCACAGCAACAGAGTTGGCCTGGAGAAACCACTCCCCCAGGGGACAACTTGTCTCCCAGCAGGTAACAGTATTAGTAGGCGTCAGACTGAAAGGAGGCTCTAGCAGGGGTGCTAGAACAATTTTGTATAGTGGGGGTGCTGAGAGCCATTGAACCAAACTGTAAACCCTGTGTATGATGGAAACCACTTCAAGCCAGGGAATCAGAACAGCACATCTCACACATGTAAACACTAAGGCTGTGTGAAAAGTTTAGCTAGAACCCAGCACCCACCTCAAGTCAGGGTGGGTCCAGTTTATAACCAAACCTGCAAACAATCAGGGCAGGTCCATCCAGGGTGTTCCCAACACACGGGGCCCTCTGAATTTCACCTAGCATGTTATCTTCAGATGGTGGGTTGTGACGGTGGCCTGATTCCTGCCCTCTCCTGGGGTTTGTGACCTTCTCTACTAAGCCTATCCCCCAAATCCTGAAGTGGTATCAAGAAGTACATGGACCTGTTCCCCATACCCTTACCAGGCAATTGGGAAATCCTTGTGCTTCAGCCACTAATATACTAAATAGGTGGTAGCAGATCCCTATAAGGCTTTACTGCCATAGCTAAGGAACTTTTGTGGATTTTTGTGGAATTTGAACCTCTGAGTCAACCTACATTGGGTGCCTTGGTGTAGGCCACTTGCCAATGAACCTGTCACTGTCTGGTCCATGTGACACAAACTCTGCGGAACTTATTCTTCTCTAGTGAGTATGTAGTTATCCCCTGAATGCCACATGCTAAGCATAAAAACAGGAATGGCCATACTGGGTCAGATCAATGGTCCATCTATGCCAGTATCCTGTCATCTGACAGTAACCAATGCCAGATGTTTTAGAGGGAGTGAACAGAACAGGACAATTTATTGAGTGATTCATCCACTGCCATCCAGTCCATTTCTAGCGGTCTGGGGTTTAGGGACATCAAGAGCATGGGATTATGTCCCTGACCATATTAATTAATAGCCATTGATGGACCTATCCTCCATGAACTTATCTAATTCATTTTTTGAATCCAGTTATACTTTTGGCCTTCACAGCATACCCTAGCAATGAGTGCCACAGGTTGACTGTGCATTATGTGAAGAAAGACTTCCTTTTGTTTGTTTTAAACCTGTTGCCTGGTGACTACTAGTGCTTGCGTTATGTGAAGGGGTAAACAACACTTCCTTATGCACTTTCTTCACCCATCATGATTTTATAGACCTCTATAACATCCCCCCTTAGTTGTCTCTTTTCCAAGCTGAACAGTCCCAATTTTTTAAAACCGCTCCCCATATGGAAGCTGTTCCATATCCTTAATTATTTTTGTTGCCCTTCTCTGTACCTTTTCCAATTCTAATATATCTTTTTTGAGATGAGCTAACCAGAACTATATGCAATATTCAAGGTGTGCATGTACCATGGAGTAATATAGTGGCATTATGATATTTTCTATCTTATTATCTATCCCTTTCCTAATGGCTCCTAACATTGTTACCTTTTTTGACTGCCTCTTCACGTGTGAGCAGATGGTTCCAGAGAACTATCCACGATGACTCCATGATCTCTTTCTTGAATGGTAATAGCTAATTTAGACCCCATCATTTTGTATATATCATTGGTGTTACATTTTTCAAGGTGCATTACTTTGCATTTATCAACACTGAGTGTCATCTGCCATTTTCTTTTGCAGTCACGCTGTTTTGTGAGATCCCTTTTTGTAACTCTTTGCAGTCTCCTTTGGACTTAACTATCTATAGTAATTTTGTATTGGCTGCAAACTTTTCCACGTCACTGTTTATCCCTTTTTCCAGGTCATTTATGAATATGTTGTACAGCACTGGTTCTCATACAGATCCTTAGGTGATCCTGCTATTTTTCTCTCCACTGTGAAAACTGACCACTTATTCCTACCCTTTGTTTCCTATTTTTAACCAGTTACTGATCCATGAGAGGGCGGTTCCACTTATCCCATGACTGCTTACTTTGCTCCTTTGCTTTGCCTTTGGTGAGGGATCTTATCAAAGGCTTTCTGAAAGTCCAAGTCCAAGCATGATCAGGGGTTAGCAGATTTCCTGAGCTACAGGGTATTTCACAGCATGGTTAGACATGCTGCTACAGGGTCTTGTGAGTGCTACTTCTCTGGAAGGTCATAGAAAACTTTATCTGTTTATAAAAATCGTTACCTGTACCATCCCATATGCACTGCACAGTTTGTGATTGTGTGTGTGGGGATGTGTCTTCCTACTGGAAATGCATCCTCTTTTGATAAAACATTTTGGAACGTATACTGAGTTTGAAGACCTATGAAATACCTGTACTGTGGATTTAAAAATGGATTTTTGATCCAATAAATTAGATCAACCCCATGGATGTCTTTTTGGTTAAGAGCATTTAAAAAACACAAGCCTGAAACCAATAACCCCTGCTTTGTATTACAGGCCATTTCCCTCAGATGTGTTATTAACTCTTGAACATAGGGAGTGGTAATAGAAATAAACCTGGTAATAGAAATATAAGTTGTTTTTAACATAGAAAACTCTCGTGCCTTAATACATCAACTCTCTCTGTAACTGGACACAGAACTGTCAGGTACTAAACAGTGACTTTTGAAAAGTAGGTAGTTTAGAGCAGCTAACTGGAGTTTAGCTGCATGGAGCAGAGAGGATGGGAGGGGGAAAGGAAGGGAAGAGTTTGCAGAACATCTTTGACGTCCTTGGCAGGTGTTGCTGTGAGAATGGGGAGGAAAATACTGATGTTCTCAGAAAGCTGTTGGGCAAAGTTTTCCCACCTAGTGTAATGACCACAAAAAATCTGTGTCTCAGTGTTAAATCCAATTTCATTTCATTTAATCCAGGGCAGAGCACAAAGAAGAAAAAGAAGAAAATTAAAAATAAAATCAAGTCCCAGGAGTCCTCACTGGAGCCACAGAACGAAGGAATCTCGGGTACCTTTGGTCAGTATTTCCCAGGTGAAGTGTGTATGCAGGAGGGGATGCTGTACATCCACTGTATATGCTCCTGCAAAGAGTGGGAAGAGTTCGATCTGCTGTCGTCTGTGCTTCTTGGATCAGGAAAGCTTGTGAAATGTTATGGCCTGTATTGCGTCAAGTTACTGGTGGATTTCAAACTGACCATGGGGAATCCTCTTTGCAGGCTTCAGAGTGGTAGCCATGTTAGTCTGTATCAACAAAAAGAACGAGGAGTCCTTGCGGCACCTTAGAGACTAACACATTTCTTTTATTTATTTAATGCTGTTTGCATTCAGTCTCTTCCCCCAACTTGCTGCTGGCCTGAGGAATGTTGAGAATGGTATGTTCAGTCAGCAAGGAGTTGTGAGAGGTATTGGTTTGATTTGTTTTGCAGCACAGCTTGTAGCCTGGGACAATCCCAGACTGACCAGTGATGGTTATCTGGGTGGGTATTGGAGAGCAAGGTTTAAAAGGGATAGCCAGATGTGCCCAGAGGATACTGAAAGCATACAATGGTTCAAGGCAACTCTGATACTATGACATACCAGCATATAATCCAGATTAGTCGGTGGCTGTGTCATCCCTGCCTTGTAACCTGGGGTGCCTTGCCATGCCTTGCTCCTGTAGCCTCCAGCTGGAGTGCTCATAACCAGCCACCAGCAGGCAGGCCACTCCCAGATGTAGTAGTGTAACTGTTGCCTGCCAGTCATACCCTGGCTCTGCCTCTAACCAGCCTGGTTATAATACAGGATGACTCCAACACACTCCCAGTCCCGGACCTTTCCCCCAGAAATGTATATCTTGTACTGTCCAGCCCTCTCCAGGACAGTTCACAAATATTAAGTTCATTATTCCTTTAAGGGAATAATATACAGCAGTGTATCATGATAAATGAAGTTACCCAGACACTTTAAACACACTGGATTGGATGATACAATAAAACAAGTTTATTAGCTACAAAGAGAGATTTGAAGTGAATACAAATAATGAGGCATAAAAGTCAGAAATGGTTACATGAAAAGTAAAGATAAAATGCTTACTAGTGCCTAATTTAACAAACTGTATTAGATTCTAGCAACATTTCTCACCACATACTTCCAGCAACATTACTAACCAAACTCTTCAGGTCAGGAGCCACCGCCTAGAGTCCAATGGCTGTTTCCTTTTGTCTTCTGAGGTGCAGAGAATATGATGGGCAGGGAGAAAGGGATCCCTTGGGGGTGTTTTCTCCTCCTTTTATTAATTTCAGTCCCCCTCTTGAAAAACATTTCCAGCTGAGAACCAGGAATTAATCTATGTAGAAGGATGTTCCCTGCTGGGGGGTTTTTGCACCTGTTAGAGCTTTCTGTTTTTCCCTTCCTGCTTCATGACTCTGTTTACTGTTTAAATGCAAATTAAGGCAAGCATACATTCCTTTGTTTAGGACAGACCTGTTTACCAACCTCTGCTTGGGCGGGGCTGTGCGGTTTGGAACAGGGAAATCTTATAATGTCACATACACTGTTGCCACACGTATGTTATCAGGACAATACTGACCAGTGAATTACAAGTTTTCAAATGATGCCTTACAAGGCATACCTTGTACATGGATTATTACAATAGTGTGTCAAGAGTGAATACAGGGGTGTATTCCATCACAGATGCCCTCTATTCCTAGGGGTGAAGTCTGATTTGAGGGCTTGAGAGTGAGGTTGAAAAGGAATGGGGATGGGGGGCAGCCTGTCCAGAAAGGAGGGGAGTATTTCAGCCCTTTAGCTGAGACTGCTGTCAAGGGATTGTCAGACATCAAAGTTCATTTGATTTTCCAAAGTTATAACTGAAAAGTCTGCACCGGGTGAGTGACTCTACTCTCTCAGAGGATTTCTCCCCAAGAGAAGACAGCTGTCTTTTTTTATGGTGGTGGCTGGTGAATGATATAGATGTTTCTGCATACATTAGCTGAAGTGTATTGTTAATGCTGTTTGGCCTCTCCACAAGAGGGATGGGAGAATATCTTTAAGGTTATTAGACAGAGTTTTGGAGGTTATTTTGGCTCAGATAGGCAGTTTTTGCTTAGATGAACAGAGAGCCCCATTAGTCATCTTCTTGCTGGTCTTAAAACTATCCTTTCTTTAGAGCTAGCTTATGTGTGGCTGAGTGGTGGCAGCGAGCCAAGCAGGAAGCTACCCCAGCCACTGATGCAGAATGAATTCCTTTTCTAGGCCATCCTGCTACACTTGCTGGAAAGAAGTAGACTTGCTCCTGCTCCTCTTTATTTGAAGAGGGCTGGAGAAAGGAGCAGATAGGGAGTTATGAATTATGGGTAAGCTTTGTTGTCTGTGCTCAGCTTTATTGTTGGGGGGCGGGGTCTCATGCTGTCATAGGACCTGATCCAAAGCTTATCAACATCAATGGGAGCCTTTCTATTGACTACATAGATTGTAAGGCCAGAAGGGATCGTTGTAATCAGCTAGTCTGTCCTCCTGCATAACACAGGCCAGAGAACCTCACCCCATAACTTCAGCATCAAGGCCAGAACTTCTGATCTAATGGACTTTGAATCAGGCCCATGATATACTGTCCAGGAACAGGAGTCCTGCACGCTCGTGATCAGTTTTGCTTCAAGATGTTGGTGGGTTCTCATTGTCTTGCTCAGCAGCAGGATTTAAAATCTTTCCTTTGTTATTAACAATGGGTCTTTATTTTCTCAGACTTGTATCGAAGGGCAATGCTGGCTCTGAAAATGAGGCAAGAGTGGAGGAAGCAGCCTTCTGCTATCACTCCCTGAAGAAAAGCTTCATATTGTTGACCGCATAAATACGGTCTCCACCAGGCATGAAAAGTTGATGGCAGATTGTTCTGTGCTGTTATTGCTGTTGGTGTGAAGTTCTATGTTCCCCTCTACCAGTGCAATGTATCTGTGCTCCCACTCAGAACCTCCCAAGTCCCAAATGGTAAGTGTCCACAAGCATGTGCAGTCAGTATCATCAGCTCAGGCAGTGAGGTTGTCTATCCTAATGGAAACTCTGCTTGAGAGATAAGATTCTCAGGGCTTGTGGAGTCTCCAGCAGCGAGTCTTCAAACTGTAAAGACCAATATCCTCCTCCTAGGGACTGTGGGAATGTCTGGGATTCACACGTGGAAGCTGAAGTGTCACATGTGTAAAGAGTTCTGCCAGCAACCTGGATGCAAACATCTGAATAAAAAGAAATGGAACATTTCTACACCTGACTGGTTTTCTGTGTCTCTTCTTAATGTTCTTTCTCAAACTGTCTTATCCTGTGGTGGGATAACAGGGAACCAGACCAAGTCCCCTCATCCAGTAGGCCAGGGAAGAGGTCTGTGCATGATGCAATCTGTCAATCCAGAGGAGGGCAGCTGGTGTCCATACAAGCCTAGCTTCACAGGGCTGGGGCTGAGTTAGTAGATGTAGATTGAATAATTATCCAACTGGAAGATATTTTTTTCCAGTGACAAGATCAGGAAGGGAGTTTTGGATCCCCTGTGAGGGGGCCTCACTGAGTGTTCAGCCATACCAACTGAGGCTTTGTTTCTGGAGTCCTCTCCCCCAGGGACCAGCTGGTGTAGGATAAGTAAAGCTGTGTGTCATCTGCATATTGCTGTCACCTGACTCCACCTTGTCTGACCAGTTCACCTACTGAGTGCTGGTCAACGTTGAGTAGGAGAGAGAATTGATTTTTGTGGGAATCCACAGGTGAAGGGTCTGTTGGCAGAGGTGCACTTTACTCTGAGTCATCCCACAGAAATGAATGGGACTAATCATGCGTGAGCAAGAGTGGCAGAATCTGGCCCACAATGTTTCCATGGATAAAATGGCTTGGCTGGATGGGATCATAATAACCCTGTCTAGCATGTCCAGCCCCAGTGTACCGCAGACGCCGACATGTGTATCGACACACATCTTTTATCTGTTGTCTCCTTATGCATAAAGCCATAACCACACACATCCTGTGAAATACTATTGCACATAAGATTGGCATGTATGATGTGATAACAGCCCAGGGGTGTCTGGCTGCATCCAAGGCATGCTTGCATATACTATAAATGCATCATGGCGAGGACTAGTTTTTTGTTTTTCAGCTGTTAGTGTTTGAGCACTGTATATACATGCATGGCTCTGAAGCAGGGGTGGGGAAACTTTTTGGCCTGAGGGCCACATCTGGGTGGGGAAATTGTATGCACGGCCATGAATGTAGGGCTGGGGCAGGGGGTTGGGGTGCGGGAGGGAGTGCGGGGGATGCAGTGTGCAGGAAAAGGCTCAGGGCAAGGGGTTGGGGTGCAGGAAGGATGCAGGGTGCAGGAGGGGGCTCAGGGCAGGGGTTTGGGGTACAGGATAGGTGTGGGGTATGGCAGAGGCTTGGGGTGCAGGAGGGGTTTAGGGTGTGGTAGGGGGCTCAGGGTTAGGGTGTGGGGGTGCAGGAGGGGTTCAGGGTATTGGCTCCAGCCTGGCACTGCTTAGCTTGAGTGGCTCCGGGGTGGTACTGGCATACAGCAGGGCTAAGGCAGGGTCCCTGCCTGCCCTTACCCCCGCCACTCCCAGAAGTGTCCAACACCATGTCTCTGCTGCCCCTAGGGGAGTTGGGGGGAAGAAGGCTCTGCGCACTGCCCTCGCCTGCAGGTACCTCCCCTGAAGCTCCCTTTGGCTGTGGTTCTCTTTTCCTGGCCAATGGAAGCTGCGGGGGGCCATGCCTGCAGGTGAGGGCAGTGTATGGTGCCCTCTGCCCCCGCCTCACCCAGGGGCCACAGGGACATGGTGCTGGCCACTTCTGGGAGCAGTGCAGGGCTGGCAATCCTGTGGGCTGGATCCAAAGCCCTGACAGGCTGGATCCAGCCCACAGGCCATAATTTGCCTATCCCTGCTCTGAAGCCACCACAGAAATGTAAATACACCAGCTGGATGCTTTTGACATGAAATAGCAACAGCATATTGAAGGCATATGGTGGTTCCACCATGTTATGAACAAGGATGTAAGGCACTGGACCAACCAGCCACCAATGTCTTCTCAAATGACTATGCAAGCTCAGGTGGCTTGGTCATCTGCTCGGTGTGCCAGAGTCCCTACCAATCTGCCAGTTTTATGTGGTTAATCCAACAAAAGCTGGTTGGCAAAGATCTTGAGGAAGGTCTTGCATATGTTGGAGGGATGTCACGGCTTTTGATCTCACCTGCCTCAGCCTTAACATAGACTTAGCCATAACATCGGTAGGAGCCAGACTCTCTGGAAAGAGGTGAACTGAATTGTGCACTCAGTGGTCCACGAGCAGGAGAATTAATCAATGACTGAATGTTAGAGTATTTGTACAGTATGTTCACAAGTTCACAGGTCCTATTGGTTTATGAGCAGCAAGAACTGCTAGGGCAATTCAATTAATTGGGAGACAAACAGGAACATTATCTGGCCTCAGTTAAAAGAAAAGGGCTATTGAAATTCCCTTTGGTTACATGATCTTAATTGTGTGCCTGAGGCCTGATGAGATGTGGGGTCCAAGAGACATTCTGGCAGGGCCTGCACCTCTGATAAATAGCTGATATCAGAGGTATCTAACTGCTCATGGCTACAGCATGGTTGTCTCTGGTACACATGACACCAGGGCTCATCCTAACAAACACAGCTCCTGTCTCTCCGATGCAGAAGCCACAATGCATTATGTTTACTGACACAGCTAAATGTGCTGCATTAGCACCTGGCGCAAGCCAGGGAAAGCAGTTAGTTCCTGGTACCTTATGTCTCTGAAGAATGGGAGCACTAAGTTTGCTGCTGCTCTGAAGGAGGACATTGAGATGTCTGGCCTCTGACAGAACTCCCGGCTGTCCATCAGGCTGGACAGGATGGCACGCAGCTAGGCTATGACAAATTCCACCTGTAAAAGAATAACTCACTAGACCTTTTGTTTAGGTTTCCCTGCATTTGTCTGCCTCTTCTGTTAGGGTTTGTTTAACTCCATGAGATTTAATCTACAATTAACCACTAACTTAACTGACAAACACCCAAACCCAAATAGTTGAAGAAGCGATTTATTCTTTTTGACATACAGGTTTTGCATCTGATATGAATTTTCTAAGGGGCCGCTGGGGTTGGTAATGAAATGTCGCTTGTGCTGCTGCATGATTGTGAGAAAACTGCGGACAGAACACCAGGCACCTTCTCAGGCACTGAAGCCCCTGGACTGGGAGTGGAGAACTCTGAAACATCAGCATCTCCTGTGGAAGAAACAAAACAGGGGTAATGACATGTCCATATGTACCATATAAACCCTGCACTCTTGCACCATATTGGCAGCCAGGGAGGCCAGTAATAAACTATGGCCAAGCTCTGTATAGACAACAGTGTGCTAACCAGTAATTACAGATTTGATGAAATACTGTCAGTGAAAGGCTAGCTGGGGTAAGAAGGATAGTCTAGTGGGTAGAACACTGGACTAGGCCTCAGGTAGGCAAGGGGGTCAATTCCTGGCTCAACCACAGACTGCCTGTGTGACCTTGGGCAAGTCATTTAATCCACCCTGTGCTTCAGTTCCCAGCCTGTCAAACAGGGATGATATGTCCCTACCTCACCGGGGTTCTATGAGTCTAAAAGCCATTAACAATTGGGATACACTTAGATCAGACAGTGATGGGGATTATATAGGTACCTAGATACCTGTTTTCTCCCGTAATGAGGAGCCTTTATTTCCAGCATCTTCGTAGGACAAGGCAAACTGCACCATGAGAAGAGTAAAGAGTCAGGCCTGGTCTACACTATGCATTTAAACCGAATTTAGCAGCGTTAAACTGATTTAACCCTGCACCCGTCCCACAACAAGGCCCTTTATATCGATATAAAGGGCTTTTTAAACTGGTTTCTGTACTCCTCCCCAACAAGAGGAGTAGCACTGAAATCGGTATTGCCATGTCAGATTAAGGTTAGTGTGGCCGCAAATCAACGGTATTGGCCTCCAGGCGGTATCCCACAGTGCACCATTATGACTGCTCTGGAAAGCGATCTGAACTCAGATGCACTGGCCAGGTAGACAGGAAAAGCCCTGCGAACTTTTGAATTTCATTCCCTGTTTGCCCAGCATGGAGCTCTGATCAGCATGGGTGGCGATGCAGTCCCAAATCCAAAAAGATCTCCAGCATGGACTGTACAGGAGATACTGGATCTGATCGCTGTATGGGGAGACAAATCTGTTCTATCAGAGCTCCGTTACGGAAGACAAAATGACAAAGCATTTGAAAAAAATCTCCAGGCTATGCTAGACAGAGGCCACAAGCATGGACTCAACACAGTGCTGTGTGACAAGCATAATGAAAAGCCAAAGAATCAAATGGACGCTCATGGAGGGAGGGAAGGGATACTGAATTCTCCAGCTATCCCACAGTCCCCGCAGTCTCCGAAAAGTATTTGCATTCTTGGCTGAGCGCCCAATGTCTGTAGGGTCAAACACATTGTCCGGGGTGGTTCAGGGTATATCTTGTCAATTTACCGCCCTCCCCCCCCCCGTGAAAGAAAAGGGAAAAAAATCATTTCTTGACTTTTTCAATGTCACCGTATGTCTACTGCATGCTGCTGATAGACGTGGTGCTGCCGCACTGAACAGCAGCATTCTCTCCCCTCCCCTCCCCTCCTCGGTGCCAGATGGTACAATACAAAATGACTTATAGCCATCCTCATCATCCTGTGAGTGCTCCTGGCTAGCCTCGGTGAGGTTGGCTGGGGGCGCCTGGGTAAAAATAGGAATGATTCCCGGTCATTCCCGGCAGATGGTACAGAATGGCTGATAACCGTCTTCATCATAGCAACTGGGAGCTGAGCTCCATCAGCCCCCCCCCCCATGTCTACAGAAAAGATTCTGTACTGCCTGGACTATCATAGCAGCGGGAGGCTGGGCTCCTCTCCCCTGCCACCATTTAATGTCCTGCCTGGACTATCATAGCAGCTGGAGGCTGCCTCCCCCTCATTTAATCTTACTAAAAAGTCAGTGTTTCTTATTCCTGCATTCTTTATTACTTCATCACACAAATGGGGGGGACACTGCAACGGTAGCCCAGGGGGGTTGGGGGAGGAGGGAAGCAACGGGTGGGGTTGTTGCAGGGGCACCCCTAGAATGGCATGCAGCTCATCATTTCTGCGGGATCTGGCACAGAGCGGCTGTGCTCTCTGGTTCTCTAGTACACTTGCCATATATTCTAGGCAGGACTGACTCTATTTTTAGACAAAACATAAAGGAGGGAATGACCCGGGGAGTCATTCCCGTTTTTGTCTTTGTGCCCCCGGCCGACCTCAGCAAAGGCCAGCCAGGAGCACTCATGACAGCAGCAGACGGTACAGAACGACTGATAACCGTCATCTCATCATCAATTTACAATGGCAGACAGTGCAATAGGGATGGTAACCGTCTCTGCTACCTTGCAAAGGCAAATGAATGCTGTTGTGTAGCACTGCAGTTCCGCCTCTGTCAGCAGCACCCAGTACACATACGGTGACAGTGACAAAAGGCAAAACAGGCTCCATGGTTACCATGCTATGGCGTCTGCCAGGGCAATCCAGGGAAAAAGGGCGTGAAATGATTGTCTGCCGTTGCTTTCACGGAGGAAGGAATGAGTGACATTTACCCAGAATCACCCGCAACACTGTTTTTCCACCATCATGCATTGGGATCTCAACCCAGAATTCCAAGGGGCGGGGAAGACTGCGGGAACTATGGGATAGCTACAGGATAGCCACCCACAGTGCAACGCTCCAGAAATCGATGCTAGCCTCGGTACATGGACGCACACCACCAAATTATTGTGTTCTGTGTGGCCACATGCACTCGACTTTATACAATCTGTTTTACAAAACTGGTTTATGTAAAATTGGAATAATCCTGTAGTGCAGACGTACCCTCAGTGTATGATTCTGTCTCATTCATGCTCTTCAGGGCTATACGGCTACTGAATGAACAACAAGAAGCTCTTATCTTGGGGCAGTGTTGTAATTCCAGCTGTGGTTCTGGTGCTGTCAGGAATGACAGGAATGCAGCTGGAGGCACTAGATGTAATTATAGCCTCCAGCATGTGGATTAGAGTGTCAGAGTTTTCTAAGCGGTCTCTAACCCAAGCTGCTGGACAACAAAAAAGCTGACCTAATCTAGCCCAGTGCCTGGATTACTGGATGAGCACACAGGGACCTTGAAGGGAGGCTGCCATCTGGCCTGGCAAAGAACAGCGCCCTACTGATTTCCTTTAACAAATTCAACCCAAACCATTTCCTGGGACCATGTAAATATCAGCCCTCCTCACTACTGACCCCATCCTGGAGTTAAGGTGACTGCTCACACGAGCTACAGCTGTTGTATTGGCTCCGGTTTCCCCAAGCATTTGCTGCTTTAGCTTGTGAATTATTATGAATACCGGATGGGGTGAAAGCAGCTCAGGGGAATGAAGATGTTTTCACTGAAGGATGGGAAAAGTAACAACTGACTAATGTTTTCTACTTTTTGGGTCCATTGGACCATGTCTCGGAAAATAACAAGACCTTGTTACTAGGCTGTAAGTAATGGCCAGTGGCATGGATCCCTCTGAGTATTTGTGTCTTCATCCATCAGTCTGTGCATTTGTCTCCTTTTAGGTAAATAAGACCTCAAGGCTGATCTCCAAGAGAGCTGATAACGCATAGTCAGGAGCAGACTGACCGTAAGTCCAAATCTTTCTCCTGGCTAGTAGAGACCTGCAGAGGGCAGGAAAACTGGGGCTACTGCTATTTATTGCTGCTTTATGAAAAAGCTCTGAAAGAATCTTTCCAAAAAGATTTTTGTTTTCTTTTTTCACTTTAGAAATTCAGGCCTTGTCCACCCTGCTGGCAACTGGCGAACGAGAAAAATCACAGGAGTGAAAGTTTAGCAACAGGGAAGAGAAAGGATTTTTAGCCAGACTCAGATTGGGTTTTTTTTGTTTTACACTTATCTGATGAACACTTGGGAGACAGGGTGTTTTTGTTAGAGACTGCACATCAGCACCCCGTCAGCTGAGGTGTGGAAGCTCATAATAGACATGGAAGACCCCAACCTGTTCTCTAGCAAAATCAGAGAAGACCAGGCTTGACATGCCTAATATTTTAAAAGGTTAAAGAAAAGAGGGGGGTGTTTGTTGGTTTTTAAATAATCCCTCTGCATCCAAGAGAAAGCAGCAAAAAAGGGCACAAACCCAGTGTTTTAGAAAGTCCTTTGCAGCTCACCTTCCGTATAAAGAAAGACTCCAGTATCTGCTTCTGAGGCCATTACTAGCCCATGGAGCCATATCCCATGAGCTTTACTGGCATAAGGGGACTCTTTCCTTTAAGTCAGCCCAGGTTTGTCTTATCAATAGAGAAGAGGGGGAGCAATCTGTGACCCCAGATAGCCAAGGTTTAGTGAAAAGAAGTTACAAGCTTACAACTGGTTGAGCTAATAGCTGGTTCATCACAAATCCTTCTCGTCTACTTCCTCTCTTCTGACCCCTTTGGATAGGCTACTCTGAATAGCTGTGTGTATTAGAAGATGATGCTGTTGTGCAGATGCATAAAATAAGGTGACCCAATTTTTGATCACACTTGTTTGGGAGGCGGCACATACAGCCTGTAAGGATATGTCTACGCTGTAATGACGGGATGTGATGACAGCTCATGTACACATATCCACGTCAGCTTTAATTAGCTGGCTTGGATACTGGAGCAGCTGTGGTACCCTGGGCTTCTGCATGGGCTAGCCCCAGGAGTAATTGCCCTGGCTTCCAAGTGGGTTTGTATAGTGGCTTCACTGCTCTGGTACCCAAGCTAGCTAGATCAAAGCTAGCTCAGGTATGGCAGCTCAAGCTGCAATTACACCCCAAGGTTATTCTAGATCAATGGTTTTCACTCACAGGTCCCGGGCCCTATGGGGGGCCAGGAGCAGGTTTCAGGGGGTCCGCCAAGCAGGGCCAGCATTGGACTTGCTGGGGCCCAGGGCAGAAAGCTGAAGCCTTCTCCACCTCCGTGTGGGGCTGAAGCCCTGAGCCCTGTCACCCAAGGCTGAAGCTGAAGCCTGAGCATCTTAGCTTCGTGGGGCCCCCTGTGGCCTGGGCCCCAGGTAGTTGTCCTGATTGCTACCCGCTAACACTGGTCCTGGCTTTTATATGCAGAAAAACAGATGTTGTGGCACAAGTGGGCTGTGGAGTTTTTATAGCATGTTGTGGGGGAGGGGCTCAGAAAGAGAAAGGTTGAGAACCCCTGTTCTAGACATACCCTACGATCCCTTCTCCCCAACTGGCCAGTCCCAGTGAGACTCCAGTCTCTAGGGTTCCTGGAGTCCTACGAACTACGCCCTGAGGTCAGCTATTTGGGGGTTATTTTTAAAAAAGGCACAAGTAACCCAGCTGCTTCCTTGTACAACTGACCTAGTATGTTAGTGTGACAGGAGTCCCATCTCTGGCCCTGCACCTGACAGCACTGCTAGTGCTTGGTGGCCAGCACAGTCACAGCAGCACAAGCTGGGGCTTAGATGGCAAAGAAACAGGCCTCCTAGAAGAGAGAGGAAGACGGCAGCAATCTGTCTGGGAAAGGTTCTGTTTGACACAGGAGGAAATGGCCTGCTCATTGTACACCTTTCTGAGGGTTTAACTGCTCCTCTGCAGGTACAGAGAGTACAACAGGCAGCTGTGGGATCACTTAGGGGAGGGGCTGTAATTCCACCCAGGGTCCTGGTGATGCCAGGAATGACAAGAGGGAAGTCACTAGATGGAATTTCAGCTTCTTATATAACATTTAAATACCCATATTTTGAGTAAACCATGGATCCATTCACCTTTTGTGTGGGAACCTCAGCTCCACCCATTCCCTGTTCCCTCTACTGCATCCCTCTTTCTCAGAATATCCCCAGCTTCTCTGTGCTTCCCCCTTGTTTTCTCCAAGTGTCCCCACTGTGCTTCCTTCTGGCCCTTTCCTGCTGTGCTTTCTAGCCTCTCCTGCCACTCCTGATTGGGTCCCCGGCTGCCTGCTCTACGCTCGTTGCCAAAAGCTGTATACAAGGAGTGTCTCTCGTGCAAAATTATTTTAAAACAGATTTACCTCAGGCGTCCTTAATGTGTCTTCAGTATCCTGAGCATGGGACATGTTAACATATGGATCTGTCAACCAGAACACAGATATCATTTGTTCAACCATTTCTAGTTTCCATTTCAAGTTATTATACATTGCATCACTCTTCTAGCCTTACTGGAGAACAGTATCTTGCCTCTTTTCTCTCCTGATGTGTGTGTAAATATAGTGGGCACTGTCTTTTACCTTTAGGAGCTTTCCTTACATTCAGGGGGCTTGTTACTTTCGGGGCATGTTTTTACAGTGCCTAGGACAAAGGGGCCCTAGCTTGTAGGTACTGCCATAATAAATAAGCAACAGTAAAAATACATGGAATAAGATGAGGGAACAGAGAAGGATAAACCCATAAAGACCCACTCAGTGACAGTTTATGCTCCATTTCTGCAAGTCATTAGTGGATTTTAATCATAGAAATAGTGCAATTGTTTCAAGGCCTGTATCCATTACAGCAGCCTTTACTGGTGCACCATGCTTGTGTTCCAAGGAAGCCAAAACTATGCCCTAGAAGCAGGAAGTGAAAAGGGGTTCTTACTCAAACACAGGCTACAGCCAATATGTTCCAAGCAACCCCAGGTATGGTGTATCAGTCATTTCATTCCCCCCCCCGACCTTCCCACATCCAGTACTTGTATCCCCTGCATTCAATTCAGGCAGCTTCCCCCTTCACACTGCCTAAGCTCAGCAATAAGGGCATCACAGGACAGGCAGGTTCTGTCTCAGTAAAGTAGGACAAGGAGCCCAGGGAGGAGTGGGGGGTGAAGACAGGAGACAGGCGGACACTGGGGACAACTAGAACTGCGAGTATCAGAGGGGTAGCCATGTTAGTCTGGATCTGTAAAAGCAGCAAAGAGTCCTGTGGCACCTTATAGACTAACAGACGTTTTGGAGCATGAGCTTTCGTGGCTGAATACCCACTTCATCAGATGCATGTAGTGGAAATTTCCAGGGGCAGGTATATATATGCAGGCAAGCTAGATCTGGGAGTAGAACTAGAACTGGGAGTAGTCAGTGAATCTGGGACTGGCTGGACAAGGAGACTGGAACTGGGAGCCAGAGAAAGAAATGGGGGGGAGGGGCTGGGAGCTGGTAGGTAGGTGGAGAGACTGAGATCAGCTGAGGAGCTGGGATGAGACTGAGACTAGCTGGGCAATAGGACTGGAACTGGGAACCAGTGAGCAGGAAGGAGATGTTGGTGGGGGAGACAGTTCTGATGAAGAGCCAGGGTGAGGGCGAAGAACTGAGACTGGCTGGGCAAAGAGACTGGGACAAGAAGATGGGGAGAGGGAGACTGAAACTGGATGAGGAGCCTGGGACGGGAGATTGAGACTGGGAGCTAGTGGGGATGAGGAGCACAGGTGTGGGGGTGATTGGAATTGGGGCAGGGGGAGAGAGGCTAATCAGACAAGGAGCCAAGAATGAGGAACAGGGACTGGATGTGAAAGCAGTCTGGAGACATGGAGCCGGAGATGAATGGTGAATGGCTAGCCAAGGAGACTGGGTCTGGGAGCAGTGGGAAGATTGGGACTGGGTCCAGAGTGGGAGACTGGGCCTGGGTGGGCAATGAGGGATGAGAGGTCTAAAGAGAAGAGACGGGACTTACTCCATTAGGAGAATAGGACAGAGATGAGGAGCCAGGGGTAGGGAAGAGACAGGACTGGGACAGGGATAGATTGGAGGAAAAGTGATAGACAAATCTGCCCTGTAAAGCACATTCCCCTCCAGAGACTGGAATGGCACATAAGATTTCTGAGTCTCACCATTCCTCTACTGTCAGCAAATATCTGTGAAGACCACTAGCAAAGTGTCTAAGCTGGTCCACACAGAGTTTAACCACCTATTACGGCTAGTAGTTACTCTGTTAATTCAGGTGGCAAAGGTCTGAGCAGTGGACATAAAAGTTCTAACCCTGCTGATGACCCATGTGGGTGTCAGTACGATGCCACGATAGAATTTCTGTTTTTCCAGTTTGCTTTTTTTTTTAAACCTTGAAAACTCCACACAAAAAGCTATATTTAAAGAATAGTACTAAGGAACAACTCCAGAGTGGGTCTGTCCACAGGATCTTGTGGAAAAAGCAGTATGTGACCCTGTAACTGAAGCCTGTACCATGCATACGCACAAAGGGGCTGAATTAAAGTCACACAGGTAACCTTAATTCTGACATTGCCTAAGTTTTGAGTGCTTGACTTTCTAACCTTAATAATGTTCTTTTAATGTAGTTTTTGTGTGTGCAATAGCATTTTATACAAAATATCAGAATTCAGATTAAGAAGAAAAAAAACCTTCAAACTCTCAAGTAAGTAAAGTACTAGAGGGGTAGCCATGTTAGTATGGATCTGTAGAAGCAGCAAAGAGTCCTGTGGCACCTTACAGACTGACAGACGTTTTGGAGCATGAGCTTTCAAGGGTGAATACCCACTTCGTCGAGTGCAACATGCATTCAATGAAGTGGGTATTCACCCACGAAAGGTCATGCTCCAAAACGTCTGTTAGTCTATAAGGTGCCATAGGACTCTTTACTGCTCTTCAAATAAGTAAAAAATCAAACATTTACCTTTGTCCTGGGTATCAGGAACTTCACTCTCACTGAAAAACAAAAGAAGAAAGTCATTTTGACTATAAATAATAGTGATAAAGAGTAATAAGGTCCAGCACTTTTATAGCAATTTTAATCTTCAAATCTTATTTCAGTGGGTCAGCACTCGTAGGGTCTGTCTGCACTTTGTATCTGGTACAGAGCTCAGCCCATTTCCATCAGTGCATAACAATTAAGCAATAGACATTCCCAGCACTTCATGCATGTATTTTGCCCAATCCTTCAGGCCTGACTCCAGTGAGTATTCCCACTCAAAGGCATCACGCACTGGTGATCCAGGACTCCTGTGTTCTGTTCTCCACTCTACTAGTGGCCTGCTCTGTGTCCTGGGTGGGTGGAGAAGTCTCTTCACCTCTCTGTGTTTCAGTTCTTCTATCTGTGTAAAGCACCTGGATATGTGTGGCTGAAATGCACTGCATAAGAGTTATGTATCATTGGGTGGAGTTTTCAAAAGCCCCTAAGGAATAAAGTCCCATTGAAACTCACCAGGACTTTGATTCAAGAGCCATTGACTTTCAATGAGACATGCTCCTAAATCACTTAGGGGCTTTCCAAAATGGCACCTCTTATTGCTGACTTCAGGGACACCTGACTGCAAGATTGGGCACGTCAACGAATTAGCTGCCTGATAAGGAAGAAGCATGTAAAAGTTGCATCAAATTCAAAATGAGTCAGGTGAACAAGAAGAAAACCCACACTCTTAAAAACACAGGTTTTCTCTTTAAATTTCAGCTCTGCTCTGTATTTAGGGCCCAATCTGCTCCCTCTCAAGCCAATGGCAACTCTCCCACTGAAGTCAATGGGGGCAGGGAGGGTACTGCCTGGATATGCTTGCAGAAATTTGCTTCATAAAATTAGTGTTACAAGCAACTGAGGGTGTCAGAGGGTCACTCCCAGAGCTTCCTTTTCATTCCTCCTTTGGGACACATCTAGGATGCTCTACTGCTCAGAAGCACTATACAGGGAAGAGAGCACTGGGAGCTTCTTCCACTGGTCCAGCAGCAGGACAGGGTTTCAAACACCAGGCTGGGTTGCCCAGCATGGTTCAGTCACTTTGTGCAACACCACTAGAGAATTCTGAATGTATAGCTGATGTTTCTAGGCCCAGGAGGAACACCCCAGCACCAGAGGGCATAGGGCTGCTATATGGCCTCCTATGCCAGCCTTCATTCTCCTTGCTGATAGCAAAGGAGGCATGGCCAGAGGAAAGGCAATGTGCCCAGATTGCCCCTATGCACTGATCTCTAGCTGAGGTTTTGGGCGCTTTTGGGTACTGGAATCTGGTATAAGCTGGAGCAGTACTAGAGATTGGTCCTGCAGTTAGCAGCCCCTAGACTGCCAGAGTGCGAAGGTAAATTTTATGCCTCCCTACCAATGCTGTGTGTGTGGTTCAGCCAGACCCCAGCACCTGGCCTGTAATGTTAAATAGAGTTCTATACTGAAACCAGCTAGTGCCACTGATAACTTACCATGACTGCAAAGGGGCATTGTCTGACACTGCTGTAATCTAGCCTTCTGCATCCTGTGTACCTCCTGAGAAGCATTGACCCCCTCCCTTCCCATAAAGTCAGCAGCAGTTGAGGAAGTTCAGCAGTTCACAAGAGCAGCCCATGCTGCAGTCTGCAGCATCTGCTGGAGGTGGGTGCAAGGTGCACCCACATTGTACATTCCAGCTATGGCTGCCCTGAGCCATTCTGCCCTGGGAAGTAGGGCTAGGACGCCTGGGGAGCACAGAAAAAGAAACAGTTCTCAAAAATAACCACCCACAAACTTTGTCAGTGAGTATTTCCAACTGTGAGCTGTGACTGTGGATGTTTGTGTGGTGATGGGAAGACAGAAATGAAGGATATTTCATGGTGACAGAATAAATTAACTTTGCCAAGGAACTTAGGAGTCATTGCCATGGAGTTTGGTCTATTGTCCGGCAGAGTAGCCAGGGCTACTGGTAAGGGTTTCAGGGCTGGTCAGGGGTGAGAAGATTGTTGGATGGAGCCCTGTGTTACTTCAGAAAGAGCCCCATAAAATCTAGAGACAGCCCTGCCCAGGGACGTCTGGAAACCCTCACCCTTAAGCATAGTTCCCTCCCTTGTTTTTAGCCTCCAAGTAGTTACCTTAAACATGGGATGCCCTTGCTTACAGCAGACAGCAGATCTATGTCCAATTTAGGCCCTGCCAAGTTAGTTAATGTTGTTTCTTCCATAATCTGAAAAACAATTACATTTATTTCTCACAACATTCCAGTTCCTGGCTCACTCATCTCACCTGCTTCTATTCCTTGCCTCTCTAGGGCCTCGTTTTGTTCCCTTCATGATAAGATCACCTGAATAGTACTGCCTCACAGAGCAATCTCAAGGCATTAAAGGGGAGGTGGACCCATTGGGAGTTCTAATGAAAAGCTAGAAAATAATTTATGCAACACCTGGATTAAAAAATAATCCAAAAGACAAATAATGAAGTTAGGAATAAATGGTATAAGAGAGGGGAGTGAGATTCCATGTGGGACGAGAAGTCAGGCAAAAGTTCATACCATTTAAACAAGCCCTGTATGTTTCTATTTTGTAATATGATGTACAGTTCATATGTTCAGCTATATTTGTTAATCAGTATCAACTTCAAATTAAATTCTGTTTTCTCCTTCTTCTGATCATGAAGGAGGATTTTAAACAAGACTGGACATAGCTCTGATCTCTGCAACACTTGCCTCTTACTTTTGCCCAGCCCTATGTAAAATGGCCAAACTGTGTGCGTGAGCTGCACTTTGCATCCCTGGGGGTCTGATCCTGTACTCAGTGGGAGGTTTCTCATTGATTTTTATGGGAGCAGGATTTGGCCCAGTGTAATCGGGTGAAACAGTAAAGGTTTCACGTACTCCACTTACCTTGTACTGATCCGCTTTCTCAGGGGCCTGGACAGCAATTAAATTATTCCACATATCAGCCAAAGGGGCACTCTCATAAGCAGGCATGATTTCCTGTTCCACTGCTGCATATTCCTGGCTCTCAAAAACCGAAGTGGAATCTACTTTTACAATTTGTTCAAAATCCTCGTCTTCACCATGTTGAATATCATATGAGACGAGTCGTGAAATAAGTTCCTCCTTGCTCTTGACATCTTTTAGAAGTTCCACCCTGGTGACATCAGGTTTCTTCAGGTTCTGAAATGAATTTCTGCAAACAACCTGTTGTTAAAGAGAGAACTTTTGAAGAGAACAGTATTTCAGAGTCGTTTTTCATACAATTTGTCTACTATGTGCTAATAAGAAAACAAGGCGGTACAGGGAGATTGTTTTAGCTTTGCATATGGATACATTGTTTTTACTCCATTGGAGTACGCAGGAAAAACCTGTACTTTGTATTTGAATTTTTTTTTTTTAAATAAAAGGCTGTTCACTCTGTTGGATGAGGTGATAACCACAGAAAAGGCTATCATAAAAGAGAGGAAACATAGCAGACCCCCGGAAGGATGAAATCTTGCCCACACTGACATCTATGGGAGTTTTGCCATTGCCTTCAATGGGGACAGGATTTCACTCATAGTATCTACTAATTTACCACAAGTAAAGAGGTTGGAGGCCAGAGAGAGGCTCAGTGCCAGACACGGCCACCCTTACTCAGGCGGGGTAGCATCTTACTCCAGGAGTAGTTCAATTTAAGTTAATAAGACAACTGGAGAAGCATAGTCTTACTCAGGCTGAGTAAGACTATCAGAATCTGGCCCTGAGTGATTCATTCTGGGTCACAGAAGAATCAGGAGCAGTTTGGGGAATATTAATCTAGGAGTCTTGACTCTAAATTCCCTTCACTAACCACTAGATACACTACCTCTCTTTTACTATCAGGACTGGACTTGCTACCAAGATGCCAAAAACACTTTTGAACACACTCGTGATGTGAAATCAACATTATATTCTTAGTATATACTTTGCCCACTCTATTATATTTAAACTTTCTGAATTAAAAGAGATGAGAATAAAATATGAAGGCAACATAAACTATCAAGTACAATACCCAAAACAGACTACTTGGCCTTGATTCAGCAAAGCACTTAAACATATGCTTAATTTTAAGCATATACTTAAATCCCATTGACTTCAATAGGACAGGAGCATATGCTTAAAATTATGCATATACTTAAGTGTTTTGCTGAACTGAGGCTCTAGGTGCCGATCCCGTAACCTGCTTAAGCATGTGAGTAATCTAATTGACTTCAGTGGGACTTCTGTTTAGAGGTTAAGCATGTGCTTAAATGCTTTCCTGGATCAGGATCATAGTGACAGTATGATAAACAATTTTTTACCAATTTGCATTCTTTTTACTTACATCCTTTGGTTTGATATCTAGTCGTCCGAAAGCATTCACAGAGGACCGTCTTTCTCTCCTTTTCTCTATATCACTTTCAGTACCTGTACTTAGCATACTTGATTTAGATATCGATCCTTTTCTTAGTTCTGGTAGCTCTAGTCCAGAATGACATATGTATGTCTCATTCAGTTTCTCGATAGGCTCTGTTTTTATGGAAATAACTGCTAAATGGTCTGAAATAAAGTCTGGATCTATGTCTAACGGTTTGTCTCTAATATGAGGAATTATTTCAATTGGTAGCTCTTCTTCCTGTAGCAGTGTTTCTGCTGGATGCCCATTTGCATCGGTCATTGACTCTCTAGAACTTCCTGCCTCAATATTTATTTGAATGGGGACTGATGAAAGATCTTTGTCAGCAGTACTGTCAACCTCTGTAGCACTGCAGTTATCAGTTGGTGACTGTTCATTAAAAGAATGTATTAGATGGCCACTGGAGATTTCATTTATTATTAGACTAGCTGTTCGTTCCGGAAAAATTGTTCTGCAGTTTGTGACATCGTGATAAAGGGCTGGCTGAGATCCAGTTTCTTGCAAGACACTATTGTAAATGCTTTGAACCACTTGATTAACAATATCTTCATACCCTGGATTTAAATGTTGGTCTTCATCTGCAGCTACTACAAGATTGATTTTATTTTTGGACATTCTTTTTTTTACTGACTGTTTAAGTGTGTCCGTAATCTCATTCACTTCAGTTTTTGATAAACATTTTTTGTGTTCCAGGCTTGCGCTACAAACGGAGTTTAAGATTGTAGACACCAATTTACTTATTATTTCTTCTACTACTATTGCAGGTAATGCACAGTCTTGTGATTGTGATAGCTGATACCTGGTTTCATGTGTTGATATGAACTGGCAGTGCTCTTCATACACCTGCCTATGCCTTGTTTCATCTCTGGGAGATTTCATTACGCCCAGTGGAGAGAAGAGTTTTCTTGGAAACTGCTTACCAATAGGGGGTAGAGTCATCCTGGAGCTAATTGCTCTTTGTTTAGTTATTGTTCCCAGCGATGGTCTAGAAGGTCTTGCTGTAGGAGCTGACATGTAGTACATAGACTTTTTGGTCACCTCTGATGGGGTGTGAGCATCCCGCTCTGAGAATTTGTGGATTGTTGGACAGAGACGAGATGGAATTTCCTCTTCCATTTCTGTTTCTTCCTCAGAATAAATCACCATTCCAGGAACATTGATAGGTGGAAAGTTTTCCCTTGGGTCAATTTCTCTTAATTTTCTAGCAGGCAGTTTTATTCCTTCTGACACTGCAACACCTTGGCCATGAATTTTATTATTTCCAAATGTTCGTCCAGACTTTTCCATATCAAGAGTTCCAGATTTCAATTCCAAAGTAATTTCAGTTTGAGGCTGAGCACATCGATCTAATACAGTACTAATTATCTCACCTGCCATAATGTTTTCTTCGGAGTCATCATACAATGGGATTGTTTGCCTTTGGCTAATTTCTTTTTCTAGCTTCCGCTTGAAGATTTCAAGAACATCATTAACAGCAATTGTAGCGTAAATGTTCAATTCTGAATGGAGACCTTGCACTTGGATAATAGCACTTTCTATGCTTTCCTTTGTAATCATACTGCTTACCCTTGATACATCTGATGAACTCTGGAATTGTTCTAAGGTTGGCAGCGTTCTTTTACTTGTAGTTCCTGGCATTTCACCTTCAAAGGCTTTTGATGATCCCTCTATTTCATTTGCTGTCTGGGTTGAGAGAGGCCTTAAGAATGGTGTCTGTTGTGCACTAGAAATATTTTCAACTGGGAGTTTCACTATTTCAGAAAATTTACATTTAAAGTCATGTTTAAACTGAAAGGCTACAAATGACTCTAGTGTGAATACAACACTTTCCACAGTCTCTTTGGCTATTTTATCAATAGTAAATGAAGAAACTGTTGGGTCATAAGCAGGCAATTCTGCTTGCATGATCTTATTTTTTTCTGTTTTAGAAATTCTGCTAGTTCTTCTGGCAGGGACCTGGTCTTTCCTCCTTATTACAGGTTCTTGGTCTGATGCCATAGCGATGCTAGACACCAAACACTTGTGAAAGTTATCAAAAACAGTCGCTACAATCTCTTTAGCAACTAATCCAATTTCTTTCTGGAACTCTTTATGAAAAGTCTCAGGAAATTCAGTTCTTTTAAAACTACTACAGAACAATCTTTCACTAAGCTCAATGGGAGCTTTCTTTAAAATGCTAACAGAAGCACTTAGATCTTTTACTCTCCTAAAAACTTCCTTGACCACATTCTCAGCCACTTGTAGCATTTTCAAGTTGTCATTGTCATTTGCGTCTGTTACTGTTTGCTTGTCAAACACTTTTTTAAAAATACCTCCTTTAGGAAGATCTTGATTTAAGTCTGAAAAAATATCCTCACCAATCAGACCTTTTTTGGGCTTGGTATCTTTTGTTGCCGATTCACGTTTAAAATAAGTTTGGCTAAAAGGAAACTTCTCTGTCTTGAAAGTCTTCGTGGGAAACTCAGACATAGCTCCCATGCCCACAACTTCCCGGCGCAATCTAGAAATACTTTCAGTATGATAGTGAGGTGATGTTGCTGTTTTCCCCTTGTGAACACTTTCTTTCCAAAATTCACTTTCCAGAGACCTCTGTGTGCTCTTTGACAGAGATGTGAAAGATGATTTTTGAGATTGCAATGGAGTTGGCTTCCCTCCTGTCACTATCTTGAGATCACTTGGTGAGCTGGTGGCTTTTATGCTTGTATCTGTAAAGATGATCTTTCTGGTACTGGAGGATGAAAGACTTGCAAAAACATCAAAGAGCTCTTCATTACATGTGCTACAGCTACTAGAGTTGTCTGAAGAGAGTGCTGACTCTTCAGATATTGTATATACTGTATCTCTCATTCTCTCTTCATATTCAGTTACTGCTGGGTATAAGATATTTGTTACTTCAGCCACGACCCGTGTCAGGATATTCTCTATTGTATTGTTCAGTTCTTCAGTTATGGTGTTCTGTAACAGAAGCAAACAATAATGGGCAATTTCATGTGCTTATTCACTTAATGTTTTTGTTTTGTTCATAAGGTATAAATTACGTATTGTGTGCTTTTTATGAACTTTCATGTAAGCAACGTATTGCCAGGGCAGAAAGAGAATTTTGGCCCTGTGGCAGAGATTAATTTAATTTCAAAATGAAATATGGTTCAGGAGGAAGTTGTGTTGAAAGGACAGGTCATCCAATCAGAGAACAGAAACAAGACCATGTGGAACAGGTGTTGGTATTCTCTATTATATACTGGTGAGAAGCTGACTTTTGAATTGCAGATATTTGATACTGAAAGGAATCCTGGGGAGAGTGCAAAGTTTAGAAAGACTGAGCCATTTATTGGCAGAAATTTATATGCACAAAATAATTTCAAATACTGAATACATCCAAAAAATCAGTTTGTTCACAGAGAAAAAAGTTACGTTCACCGAGTAGATATCGGAAAGTAACTGAAATACTTCTCTGATGAATTATATCTACTAAGGTACAACCCATCCTAAATGCTCAATTACTGAGGGATAATCTACATTCATTCTTATATTTGCTTTCTACAACCAACACTCTGTATAACTTTTCATGAGTGATGTACCCAAGTATTCTGATTCTAATATCTAAACTGTATCATTACATTTATTCATCTAAATTTGGGTTATTGCAGATTATGTACTATAGGTATCTTATAAATTTTTTAACAAACTTTTTATTTGTGGATAACCTAAGCACTATTCCCAGATGTACAGACACTCTTTTCTCAACCTGTGTATTATATAATTTAAACATTAGCTTTAATACAAATTTTAAATCTGTTCATTGTGAATTGCTAGCCCAGTTCTACTCAGCAATTATTTCCCTCGCCATTCAAGTTCCCTTTCAAGTCATTGAGGACTCTTCAGCAGTCTTGAGAATGCGTTTTGTTTCACCCCATTTTTGTCCCATCTCAGTTTGTGAAAGAATGGTTGTTTGTTAGTTCTGAGACCAAAAAGAAAGACAGACCTTTATTGGCTCCACCAGCTGATGTCTCAAACTATGAGAAACAGTCCAAAGAAAGAAATGACCCACCTCTATTCTGGAATGCAGGGTAGTCATCTCGTGACTCCTACGTAACAATACATTTCATACATGAAACACAACTACACACATCCAACAAACTGTTACTTTTAGTTTTATATTTGAAGGGTGTGTGTTCAATGACTTCATACCTGGAAAAGTGCTCTGTTTTTGACATTATTAGCCATCTCATCAAAGCTCTGCTGAGAGACCAGTGAAGAGAGGAACGTTTGTGGAAAAGACTTTCCATTAAGTGAAGGTCGATTAGAAAGAATAGCACCTGGGGGGAAAAAAATGAATAAAAAAAAGTTACTCACCTTCTTATAACTGTTGTTCTTCGAGATGTGTTGTTCACGTCCATTCCAATCAGGTGTGCGCGCGCTGCATGCACGATTGTCGGAACATTTTCCCTTAGCAGCTCCTGTTGGGTTGGCCGTGGAGCCCCCTGGAGTGGCACCTTTATGGCGCTCAATATATGACCCTGCCGACCTGACCCCCCTTCAGTTTCTTCTTGCCAACTACTCTGACAAAAGGGGAGAAGGGTGGGTATTGGAATGGACATGAACAACACATCTCAAAGAACGGCAGTAACGAGAAGGTAAGTAACTGTTTTTCTTCTTTGAGTGCTTGTTCATGTCAATTCCAATCAGGTGATTCCCAAGCTCTACCTGGGAGGAGGAGTAGGTGTCAAGGAACCACTGATTGGAGCACTGCTCTGCCGAAGGCTGCATCATCTCTGGCATGATGGGTGATAGCACAGTGAGAGGTGAACGTATGCACCAATGTCCAAGTAGCTGCTCTGCATATCTCCTGTACCAGGACTTGGGCCAGAAATACCGCTGAAGAGGCTTGAGCTCTTGTGGAGTGATCTGTAATAGGTGAAGCCAGGACCTTGGCCAGCTCATAGCATGTGCAGATACAGTCTGCGATCCAAGACGAAATACGCTGAGAAGAGATCAGGCATCCTTTCATCTGATCTGCAACTGTCACAAATAGTTGGTTCGATTTTCTGAATGGCTTAGTATGCTCAATGTAGAATGCCAACATCCTCTGGACATCCAGTGAATGAAGCCATTGTTCCCGGGCACTGATGTGAGGCTTGGGATGAAAAATGGACAGGAAGATATCTTGGGTGGTATGAAAATGAGACACCATTTTGGGAAAAAAAGCTGGGTGAGGCCTGAGTTGCACCTTGTCCTTGTGGAAGACTGTGTAAAGTGGATCAGAAGTTAGTATCTTCAACTCAGACACCCTCCTAACTGATGTAATAGTGACTAGAAGGCCACCTTCCAGGACAAGTAGAGCAAAGAGCAAGTTAACAATGGCTCAAAAGAGGGCCCCATGAGCCTGGATAATACCAGATTAAGGTCCCACGGAGGTACCGGCTGACAAACATGTGGGAATAACCTTTCCAGCCCCTTCCAGAAATGCCCCACCATGGGATTGGTGAATAAAGAATTGCTGGATGCACCCAGGTGGAAGGGCTAGATGGCCGTGAGATGTACTTTAATAGAGGACGGTGCAAGGCCTTGTTGTTTCAGGTGTAGGAGGTACTCTAAGATGAGTGGAACTGGTGCCTGTAAGGAAGGTGTATGATAATCCTCACACCAGCATGTGAACCTTTTCCACTTAGCTAAAAAAATGGCCCTGGTGGATGGTTTCCTGTTACCGAGAAAGACGTTCCTGACAGGACTCAAGCACAGGAGCTCCGTCAGATTTAACCATGAAGCTTCCAGGCAGTGAGATGGAGGGACTGACGGTCTGGGTGGTGAAGGTGGCCATGCTCCTATGTGATTAGGTTGGGGCAGTGTAGTAGAGCTATCAACTCGTCCACTGACAGCTCCAAAAGCGTGGTGTACCAATCTTGACAGGGCCATGCAGGAGCAAGGAGGATTACCTTTACTTTGTCTCTGTGGATCTTGAGCAATACCCTGTGCACGAGAGGAGCTGGTGGAAAGGCATACATGAGGTGGCCTCCCAGGGTGGTAGGAATGCGTCCAAGAGGAAGCCTGGGCTGTGGTTCTGAAAGGAGCAGAGCATTGGGCATTTCCTGTTGTTCCTGGTGGTAAACAGGTTGACCTGGGGAAATCCCCACCTTTGGAAGATGGAGTGAATGACATCTGATCAGATGGACCACTCATGATTGTGGAACGATCTGCTGAGTTGATCCGCTAGTTCGTTCTGCATTCCTGGGAGATAGGACACCGCCAGGTGAATGGAGTATGCTATGCAGAACTCCCAAAGTTGAAGGGCTTCTTGACATAAGGAAGAGAAACATGCTCCCCCCTGCTTGTTGATGTAAAACATAGCAGTGGTGTTGTCTGTCATCGCTGCCATGCACTGACCTTGTAGTATGGACAGGAATGCTTGGCAAGCCAATTGTACCACTCTGAGCTCCCTGATATTGATCTGAAGAGAGAGCTCATCTTGCAACCATAGCCCCTGTGTCTGGCAGTCCCCCAGGTGTGCCCCCCAACCCAATGATGATGCGTCCATTACTAGGATCAAGGTGGGCTGTGAGCTGTTGAAAGGAACTGTCTTGCACACTATACCGTAGTGGAGCCACCACTGGAGGGATTGAAGTACTTGTTGTGGCAATGTAAGTACTGAGTCCAGCCTGTCGCGCAACGGGCGATATACAGAAAAAAGCCATGGTTGGAGTGGCCTGAGTTTGAGTCTGGCATGCCTGACCACGTACTTGTAGGCTGCCATGTGGCTAGGGAGGGCCAGGCAATCCCGAGTCATAGTGGTGGGGTACTGCAAGAGGCTATGAATGACGCCTGCTATGGCTTGAAATCCGTGTCTCTGGTAGGTACGCTTTCTCTTATACCGAGTCCAGTACCGCCCCAATGAACTCTATTCTTTGGGTTGGTGATAGGGTTGACTTGTTCACGTTGAGGAGAAGTCCTAGTCTCTGAAACGTGGATTTGACTAGTTGGACGTGAGACTCCACCTGCTCCCTGGAACGGCCCCGCAGAAGCCAGTTGTCTAGGTCAGGGTATGCCTGTACCTGCCTCCTGCGGAGGAATGCTGCTACCACCGATATGCACTTGGTGAATACCCGGGGCGCAGTTGATACGCTGAACGGGAGGACCGTGAACTGGTAATGTTTGTGGATGATCACAAACCACAGAAATGGTCTGTGCTGAGGTTGACTGGCTATGTGGAAGAATGTGTCTTTCATGTCGAGGGTGGCGTACCAGTCGGTTGGACCCAGGGAAGGGATAATTGTGCTGAGGGAGACCATGTGCAATTTCAACTTTACCATGAACCTGTTGAGTCCACGCAGGTCTAAAATGGGTCTGAGACTCCACCCACCCACTTTGCCTTGGGGATGAGGAAATAACAAGAGTAGAATCCCTTGCCCCTTTGCTCCTGAGAAACCTCCTTCACTGCCCCTATATCTAAGAGCAATTGCACCTCCTGGATAAGGAGTTGCTCATGAGAAGGGTCCCTGAAGAGCGATGGGGAAGGTAAATGGATGGGAGGGAGGGAAGAAGCAGAACTGGAGAGAATATACCACCTCTACCGTGCAAAGAACCCAGTGGTCCGATGTTACCTGGGACCATGCGGGGCAGAAGTAGAATAGGCGATTCAAAAAGTAAGGGGGTAAGATCTGGTGTCATGGCGGGTACGCTGTCCTCGGGCACCCCTTCAAAAGGCCTGCTTTGAGCCCAACAATGGCTTGGTTGGGTCCTGGCCTTGCCCTGACTGGGAGTGGGGTGGTTTGCACCTAGAATTTCTAGGCCTTCATCTCTAAAAGTCTTGTCTAGGGAGAGCAGGGTAGGACTGTTGCTGTTGGGGCTGGGGCTTGAAATGTTTTTGCTGGAGTCCTGGGTTATGCATCCCCAGCAATTTCATCATTGCCCAAGAGCCTTTTAAGCTGTGCAGCTTAGAATCAGTCTGGCCTAAGAATAACCCTGCACCCTCAAACGGAAGGTCCTGCAGGATTTGCTGCACTTCTGGAGGTAGACCAGATGCCTGCAGTCATGCATTCCATCTCATGGCTAGACCAGATGAAAGTGTGTGGGGAGCAGAGTGCACTGTATCCAGGAGAGCTTAAGGGGAGGTCCTCACCACCAACTTCTCTTCTTCAACGATAGCTGTAAATTCAGCTCTGGAGTTCGATGGTATAAGCGCCTTATACTTCAACATCAGTGCCCATGAGTTGAAGTTATATCCTTAGCTACAGGCCCACAGTTGAATAGACCTTCCTACCGAATAGGTCTAACCATTTTGACTCCTTTGACTTTGGAGTCAGCTCCCAGTTTTTCTTTCTCATTAACCACGGCGACCACTAGGGAACATGGCTGCGGATGAGAAAACAAATACTCATATCCCTTGGATGGGACAAAGTACTTGCATTCAACATCCCTTGCAGTGGGTCTGCCAGAGTGTTTTCACATTGCTCTATATAGTTTTAATCAAGGGGCAGAGTGACTCTGGATGGGCCTTCCGGCGTTAGGCTATCGACCATAAGGTCCTCAGATTCGATAACCTCTTCTGCCTGCAACCTCATGTTGCAGGCGATCCTGCACAGGAGGTCCTGTTGTGACCAATGGTCTATCGGGGGTAGTCCAGAAGCCAATGCCACTGCCTCGTCAGGGGATGAGGATGATGAGGCTCAGCGTGGCACAGGGTCCTCTTGTCCCTCAAGCTCTCTGGCCTCGTCCTGTTCAATATCTGGGCCCCGTGGGCTGACCCTCATTGTGACGATGGTAGCCTGGTCTGCCATCAATATTGTCACTGTGGCAACCTCTCTGATAACCTGGACCGCCTGGTCATGGGATGTAGCTGTCTCTGATCCCTTAGGGGCCGGACAATCCCTAGGTGGTTGAGTGCTCTGGTTTTGGAGATGATCGAACGAGAGCCCCTGGAGAATGAACCCTGGGCCTGATGATAAGCCCAAAGGGTCCATAAGAGCCATTGCAGCTGAGGCTGCCCACGCGTAGGCCAAGTTACAGGTGCCTTGCTCCTATGTCTGTGGGAATGGCGCCCACTCTGGCAGGAGTAGAAAGATTCTTCATCCGAGTCCAATGACCCTGATGTGGACCTGGATGACCACAGCAGTGCCAACTGGTATTGCGCAGGGGATCGGTGCCAATGCTCCCGCACTGGGGATTGGTGCCGCTCCACCGGTGCCAGCGATTGTTGCCTCTCTAAAGGTGCTGGTGATCAGCACAGTTCCAGCAGTGCCAGAGGTTGGTGCCGTTCCAGCGGTGCCAGAGATTGGTGCCATTCCAACAGTGCTGGAGATCTGGATTACCTGGCCAGTGCCGGGACAATGGTGAATGGGAGCGGTGCCGAGGAGAATGGCACTATGCAGGAGAAGAAGAACGCCGCATCATAGCTGGTTTTCCTCTAGACAGCACTGGGCATGGAGGTACAGGGGGCTTGTCCCTGACCACCAAGGGGTGTAGTGCCGTCAGTTCTATCAACTCCCTGGCAGCTTCAAAAGGGTCCGGGGTGGAGGGGAGCTCCAATTCCTCCACCTGGCACTGCCTGTCTGGGGAGTCACTGGGCACCAGACTCAGTGGTCCCCCTCAGGGAACCGAAGCCAACTCTTGACCCTTGGGGACTGAGTGCTCCTTCTTGGGACAAACTGCTGATGCATCCGGAGGTTGAGACAACTTTTGGCCTCGGTGAGTGGCCTCTGTCCATTTTCTTCTGTTTGTGCAGTATCGGCAAGTGGAAATGGTACTGGATAGTCTGCGGTGCCAGGGAGTGGTGCTGAGGTTCTCTGGACTCTTTTCTCAGTGCTGTATCATGCACTGAGGCCGGAGCGCTACACACCGATTCACTCGGCACCGGGACCCCATGTTACGAGGTGGGTTGAAGATGCAGAGTGGTCTCCATCAAAAGCTGTTTCAGACAGAAGTCCCGCTCCTTTTCGTCCTGAGTTGAAAGGACCTGCAGATTTTGTACCTGTCTGTTTGATGCTCTTTCCCCAGACGCTTCAGGCACACATCGTGGGGGTCAACCATTGGCATGGGCTTACTGCAGGTCTCACACAGTTTAAATCCTTGGCTCTGAGGCATGCCCCGGAGCAGAGGGAAGGAAACGGATAGGGTGGAACCCTGGTCCCTAACCGAAAGTATAACTCTAAACTGTGCTAAACTAAGAACTGAAACATATGCTAAACTCAATGAACAAGCTAAGGGAAGCACTTGTGAGGCAAGCGAATGCTGTTCCAAAGACCTGTCATGGGCGGTAAGACGGAATTGAACAGGGATCGGGTTGGCAGGGTCATATATTGAGCACCATAAAGGAACCATGTCAGGGGGCTCCATGGCCTACCCGACGGGTGCTGCTAAGTGAAAACTTTCTGACGATTGTGCAGGTGGTGCACGCACACCTCATTGGAACTGACATGAACAAGCACTCAAAGAAGAAAGAATGGTTACTTACCTTACCGTGGTTGTGGTGTTTCAAGATGCTGTCATCCATGTGGCTCCCACTCTAGGTGTGCAAGTGTCCCAAGCATGTCAGATTAGAATCTCTGAATAGCAGTGTCTGTCCAGGCTGCACCTGCCTAGGTATGTCCTTATATCCCCCCAATCCTTTCAAGGGCATAAACAGCAGAGAATTGTCCCTCAATTCCCTTCCTAGTTCAGAATCCCAGATAAGGAGAACTCCAAAAAAGCAGGGATGGAGGGCAGCTTGTGGGACCTACATGGAAGAACCAGTTACTGAAAGGTAACTTTTCTTTCATCTCAAGTATGAGTTCATGTGGATCCCACTCTAGGCAACTGATAAGCAGTGACCTTTCTGGAAGATGGGATTCAGGAGTCCTGACTGACACTAACTAATCAATTATTTTAACACTGCCCTACTAAATTTGGCATCTGATCTTGCTGCCAGGTTAAGGACATCATGTTTAAAGAAAGCAAGAGGATTACTCCATGTAGCTGCACTGCAAATATTGGATCCATTGATGTTCCTGAAGCAAGCAGAGGATGCAGCTTTTGTTCTAGTGGACTGAGCTTTAGTATTGAAGATCTGTCTGATTCTACACATCACTCTTGGAATCAGGGGAATTGGTGGAAGGGCATAAATGAGATCTGGGTCCCATGGTGGTTCCCCTAAGGGCTAGTGAGAAAACACTGCTAATTTTGTCTCGTTGCCCTGGCTGGTAAGAAAGAACTGAAAGACGGTTGCAGCTGCCCTGCCCTTTGTGCCCTGGGATGGGAGGACATGAGGACATGCATGGTGCATCCATGGCCTAATGGACACTGCTATTCAAAAGATTGTGATCTACGTGTATAGGCACCTAGAGTGGGATCCACACAGACACACTCAAAGAAGAACTGAACATTTCTAAATTCTATATATAGAAAAAGTGATGGTCTGAGAGGCTAGAGTTTATTGCCAGGACTGTGGGATGAATGTGTTTCTCACAAATGGAGGCTCCTTTATTTTTATTTATTTATGATTCCTATTGCTCATCTTAGGCCAGGATCCTGGTGTGCTAGGCACTGTCCAAACCCAGAACAATGAGTAAGATATACAGAATATCCTTAATAAAAGTGGCAGTAAAAAGGTTTATCCCATATCACAGAACTTCACAGTTTATGCCAGTTATTTTGCATATTTATCAAGGTGTGATTTGAAACCATTAGTCCAAGCTTTGATTTGAAACCACTTTAGTCCAAGCTGTGATTTTAAACCATGTTAGTCCTCATTAATGGATGCTCTTATTTTGGTTTAATAATCACTTATTTCGGTTTAGCTTAAACAATTTCTTAATTGAGCTAAGCTATATTGCAATTAGCCACTATGAAAACGATTTAAGAGTGCCCACACAGGGATTTGCAATGGTTTAACTAAACTGGTTTAAAAAATTCACATTTAAAGGCCAAGAATTTGGAGTTATGCTATGCCAAGAAAAAAAGCCCAACAATCCCCACCTGCAAAAAACCAAACCCATTCAGAAAATGGCCAGGAAGTAAGATCCTCACCTCATTTTGAAACACCTTTATCTCCCAAGAATCTGGCCCTATGTGGTTCAAACTATCTGGAAATTTTTATCCTGGCATCTCTCTCTCCCATTATATTTAAAGCAGGTTTGGTAAAAATTAAATGTGTGGAAGTGGGTATCAAAATTGGGCTTCTAACTGAAAGCTTGTTTTAGCCATAACTATAGTGGGGACTAGCACTCTTCCATAATGGAGGGCTGTTTACCAGAGAAAGAAAAGGGGCTGGTGGGTTACCTGTGCTGCTACTGCCTGCTTCTTCATAGCACTCCACGGAGGCAGAGATGGAAAAGTCACCAGCATTGCTGCTGTTGTCAGGTCTGCTGCTCTCCCTGTTGTAAGCTTTGCCAGTGTAGCTGCTAGATGCTTGTGGAGGGAATTCGCCAAATGCAGATAAGTAAAGTTGGTCATTGTTGCTGCTGCTTTCTTGCAAAGTGGACCGGCCTGAGACAGAGAACAAAGTATTATCATTGCTTTGCTTAACTGGCCTGGAGCATTTACTAAAGGGAAATTTGCTATTTCGTGTCACTGTTTGACGGTCAAATATTTTTCCAGAAAGGACTGTATTCATTTTACTATTAGGCAAGAAGAAAAAGTTAATAATGTTTCTATGATTTTATAGGTGTAATTGGTATAGATAGTTAAATTAATCCATCCGTATGTATAAAATCAACATAAATGGTAGAAACATGGTTATACAATGGATGTACTCAAGAACATAGTGTGATGGGGTGTCTGCCCCACACTGGCAGAGAAGGAGTTAATAGGGCCTTGGGGAGGCTGTGTGGGAAGCGGCCAATAGGATTGGGGCTGTGAGGACAGCCATTTGGGGCCCAGCAGGCCCATATAAAAAGGGAGCTGCAGAGCAGAGTAGCGCATAGATTCATAGATTCTAGGGTCAGAAGGGACCAATGTGATCAACTAGTCCGACCCCCTGCACAAAGCAGGCCACAGAACCCTACCCATCCACTTCTATAACAACCCCATAACCTATGCCTGAGTTATTTAAGTCTTCAAATTGTGGTCTGAAGACCTCAAGCTGCAGAGAATCCACCAGCAAGTGACCCATGCCCCACACTGCAGGGGAAGGCGAAAAACCTCCAGGGCCTCTGCCAATCTGCCCTGGAGGAAAATTCCCTCCCGACCCCAAATATGGCGATCAGCTAAACCCTGAGCATGTGGGCAAGACTCACCAGCCAGCACTCAGGAAAGAATTCTCTGCAGTAACTCAGATCCCATCCCATCACCAACCACTGGGCATATTTATCTGGCGATAATCAAAAATCAGTTGCCAAAATTAGGCTTTCCTGTCATACCATCCCTTCCATAAACTTATCAAGCTTAATCTTAAAGCCAGATATGTCTTTTGCCCCCACTACTCCCCTTGGAAGGCTGTTCCAGAACTTCACTCCTCTAATGGTTAGAAACCTTCATCTAATTTCAAGTCTAAATTTCCTAGTGTCCAGTTTATACCCATTCGTTCTTGTGTCTACATTGGTACTAAGCTTAAATAATTCCTCTCCCTCCCTAATATTAATCCCTCTGATATATTTATAAAGAGCAAGCATATCCCCCCTCAGCCTTCTTTTGGCTAGACTAAATAAGCCAAGCTCTTTGAGTCTCCTTTCATATGACAGGTTTTCCATTCCTCGGATCATCCTAGTAGCCTGTCTCTGAACCTGTTCCAGTTTGAATTCATCCTTCTTAAACATGGCAGACCAGAACTGCACACAGTATTACAGGTGGGGTCTCACCAGCACCTTATATAACGGTACTAACACCTCCTTATCTTTGCTGGAAATATCTCGCCTAATGCATCCTAAAACCGCATTAGCTTTTTTAACGGCCATATCACATTGGTGGCTCATAGTCATCCTGTGATCTACCAATACTCCAAGATCCTTCTCCTCCTCTGTTGCTTCCAACTGATGCGTCCCCAATCTATATCTAAAGTTCTTATTATTAATCCCTAAGTCCATGACCCAGTTGCTGCTGGGAGCCTAGGGAGTGAGGACTGTGTCCCTGGGGGGCACAGAGAACTGTACGCATCTTGCATAGAGCAGTGGCTGCTCTTGGGACTGAGCAGCTGAGGCCCTGAAATAAGGACAAAGAAGATGCTGGGGCCATGGGAAAGTGGCCCAGGGGAATAGAGCAGCATTGACCGAGGTTACAGAGGAACAGCAGGAGGCTGCTATTTACAGAGTCCCTGGGTTGGGGCCCAGAGTAATGGGCAGGTCCGGGTCCCTCACACTTGCCACTGGGAAGTGGCTGGACTGTTAAGACAGGGATGCCTACTCCTGGAAAGGGGAAACACAGATGACAACCTAGCCAGAGGGCTGAATCGAGAAGAGGCTGCTGCAGTTCTGGGCTAAGAGAGGAGCCCCGGAGGTGGGAGCAGAGATAGAGGGCTGTTGTGCAGACCACGGATGTGGGCATTGGTCTGTAGCTAATCCCCGGTATGACCAGGAGGAGGTGCAAGTTTGGTGACGAGGGCTGCACCCCATGACACATGGGTATAAAGTAAGGGACGCTTCATTTTGCTACTTAACATTCTTTTATTTTAGTTTTTGATATGGAATTTCCTAGGTACTTAAAAACAGAAAATCAATAAAATGAACAAATTCCACCAATTTGGAACAATTTGATAGACAACATTAAAACCTCTGTGCTGCACATATATACACTCAGGGTGAAATATGCCCCTTTTTTGAGCGCATATACACAGAGCTAATAGAGCACTGAGAAATAGTATTTTGAATAAAAATTTTCATACGCTTGCATAATCATGCAGGCATTTACAGAGTGTTTTCCATTTGTGGATCTCGAAACTGATGGTGGATATAACTAGCTGGAGTAGCCCCGTTTTACAAACAGGATAATTAAAGCACACAACATCCCTCCTCATTCACTGCACACCTAGCAAGATATGTACACAATGCAGTTACATGTTCCATTCGTGCTTAGGAAGCTAATCCTACCTTTGCAGCAAACTTTGGTGCAAAGGGCTAATGAAATAGCCCATTAAAGAAGTGTCAGACCCTAGCATCAGAAATGGATTCTGATCTTTCTCAGCCACTAGAGTTGTGCTTCCAGCCATGGTACTAAACTTCTCCATGTTGAATTACACAGTCTGAAACACGTGACCAATGATGATGTTCTGTATTTGCATACTAGTATAGCTTTATCTGTAGATCTCAAAACACTTAGTAATGTTGGGTACAAATAAGAATTCCAATTTCTATAGACTGCAGAGCCAGGCATGTGGATATGATGCATAGTTTCTGAGTTGCACCAATGGATGAGATTTGCATACATCTCATAAAAGAGCTTGGTTCTGGCTTTGCTAGAAAATTCCTGTGAGATCTTGAGCAAGTCACATACCTTTTCTCAAACTTAACTGCACAGTTTATAAAATGAGAATGAATAATATTTTCTCCCTTTTGGGGGTGATGTGAGGTATAGAACTGAGCAAGTAATTGATTTTTCTGATTTGGTGACCAAATTGAAAAAATTGAATGAAATTTATTTTGGGTTGACCCAAAAGGGACATTTTTTTACTTCTTCTCATTGAAACAAAAAACATGTTTTTTAGGCCTGTGATGGGATGTACCAGGCCCTTTGAGGCCCCACCTTTGAGGCTAGAGGCCAGGGCCTGATGAAATGCATCGTAGAATACTCAAGGAGTTAACAGAGGAGGTATCTGAGCCTCTAGCTATTATCTTTGGGAAATCATGGGAGATGGAGGAGATTCCAGAAGACTGGAAGGGGGCAAATATAGTGCCCATCTATAAAAAGGGAAATAAAAACAACCCAGGAAACTACAGACCAGTTAGTTTAACTTCTGTGCCAGGGAAGATAATGGAGCAAGTAATTAAAGAAATCATCTGCAAACACTTGGAAGGTGGTAAGGTGATAGGGAATAGCCAGCATGGATTTGTAAAGAACAAATCATGTCAAACTAATCTGATAGCATTCTTTGATAGGATAACGAGCCTTGTGGATAAGGGAGAAGCGGTGGATGTGATATACCTAGACTTTAGTAAGGCATTTGATACAGTCTCGCATGATATTCTTATAGATAAACTAGGAAAGTACAATTTAGATGGGGCTACTATAAGGTGGGTGCATAACTGGCTGGATAACCGTACTCAGAGAGTAGTTATTAATGGCTCCCAATCCTGCTGGAAAGGTATAACAAGTGGGGTTCCGCTGGGGTCTGTTTTGGGACCGGCTCTGTTCAATATCTTCATCAACGATTTAGATGTTGGCATAGAAAGTACGCTTATTAAGTTTGCAGACGATACCAAACTGGGAGGGATTGTAACTGCTTTGGAGGACAGGGTCAAAATTCAAAATGATCTGGACAAATTGGAGAAATGGTCTGAGGTAAACAGGATGAAGTTCAGTAAAGATAAATGCAAAGTGCTCCACTTAGGAAAGAACAATCAGTTTCATACATACAGAATGGGAAGAGACTGTCTAGGAAGGAGTATGGCAGAAAGAGATCTAGGGGTCATAGAGGACCACAAGCTTAATATGCGTCAACAGTGTGATACTGTTGCAAAAAAAAGCAAACGTGATACTGGGATGCTTTAACAGGTGTGTTGTAAACAAGACACGAGAAGTCATTCTTCCGCTTTACTCTGCACTGGTTAGGCCTCAACTGGAGTATTGTGTCCAGTTCTGGGCACCGCATTTCAAGAAAGATGTGGAGAAATTGGAGAGGGTCCAGAGAAGAGCAACAAGAATGATTAAAGGTCTTGAGAACATGACCTATGAAGGAAGGCTGAAGGAATTGGGTTTGTTTAGTTTGGAAAAGAGAAGATTGAGAGGGGACATGATAGCAGTTTTCAGGTATCTAAAAGGGTGTCATCAGGAGGAGGGAGAAAACTTGTTCACCTTAGCCTCCAATGATAGAACAAGAAGCAATGGGCTTAAACTGCAGCAAGGGAGATTTAGGTTGGACATTAGGAAAAAGTTCCTAACTGTCAGGGTAGTTAAACACTGGAATAGATTGCCTAGGGAAGTTGTGGAATCTCCATCTCTGGAGATATTTAAGAGTAGGTTAGATAAATGTCTATTAGGGATGCTCTAGACAGTATTTGGTCCTGCCATAAGGGCAGGGGACTGGACTCGATGACCTCTCGAGGTCCCTTCCAGTCCTAGAGTCTATGAGTCTATGGTCCTACCACACCCTGCCCCAGCAAAAGACTAATAAAGGCAGGTCCTTCAGGTCTGTCTTGACAGGCTGCAGGGAAGCAGCCAATCAGAGCACAGCAGGCTCAGTTAAAAGGAGCTTTGGAGCCTGAGCAGCTCAGTTGCTGGCTGGGACCAGAAAGGTGAGGCAGGACTGGAACACTGTAAAACTCCATAGGTAAAGCAGCCTGGGAGAGACCCTGCTCAAGCAGGGAACAGAAAACCCCTGAGGTAAAGGGGAACAGCAAGGGGCTACACGGGAAGTGGCCCAGGGAATAGTAGCAGCAACTGTTAAAGGGAGCAGCACCTGGTTGCTATTTGTAGGGTCTGGGTTGGGCCCCAGAGTAGTGGGCAGGCCTGCATTCCCCCCACTGGAATGGTGGCCAAAGCCCCGAGAAGGGGACAAGTTCCATTCAGAAGCTCAAGCATAGGGCTAGAATTTAAAGGCAAACAGTCTCAAGGGAGAAAGCTCTGTGGGCACTGCTCTATAACTGGGCAAGGACAGACTTTAAAGCTAGCCCAGAAGGGGCTACGGACACCAACAAGAACAGAACAGCAGGGCTTCCTTCATGAGTTAGACAACGTGACTTAGCTGGAGGGCTAAGCCACTAAAGACCCACCTGAGGAGGGCAACAGCCAATGGAGTGCTGTCAAAAATAGTGCAGGTTCGCATCCAGCCAACAGAAGGTACTCAGGAGAGGTGAGTGGCCCCCTCACAAGGTCAAATAAATTGTTTGGTTTGGGGTATTTTTTACCCTTTTATTTCTGTAGCTAAATTTCTAAACAAATTGTCATTTTGTAACAAAAAGTCAAAACACTTCATTGAGAAAATGTTGAAACAAAATATTTAGGTCTTTATGAAATTTGTTTTCATTTTTCAGCCAAAACAATTTGCCTAATATGTAAATATTTCCAGTCACCCCTTGACTTTGTTTTTCTGCAAATAAACTAATTGTCAAAGCAATTTTGCCCAGCTCTAGTGAGATGCTTTTTCTAAATATGAGTTGTAAAGTGCACAGAATTTCAGATAGCCTGGAAGAAATCCAACTAGAACTCAGGACCACACAGTTCCCAGCAGAGTGCGCCTTTCCCTAGGCTAAACAGGACAAGCTAGCAGGTGATGGCTTTTAGCAGCCCTTGTGTTTCAAACCACTGAGACACGCAGTCCTTCCAGATGGATGTTTGGCTCAGCTGTACTTAATGTATGCAAAATGAATTGAAGATTGCCTAAATCCCCTCACCTTTGTGCCACTCCTACTGCCATTTCAAGTGCTTTTCAAGGCCAAATAACTAAGCCAAATCCAAATGTATTTCCACAGGGCCACTAAGAGGCAAATGTCAAACCTACAGATGGAATCCAGCATATAGTTCCATTTCCAGCTGAGGTGCCAAATTTCAAAAAAGGTCAAAAATATTTTTAAATATTAAAAAATCAAAACTGGCAAGTTTATTTCCCTCCATTCCCTTGTCTATGAAAACAGATGGGCCATTTCTTGTTGAAATATCACTCTTTAGCACAGCAAGTGCTGAAATAAATTCAGCCAAAAAGCAGAGGTTTGGAAAAATTATAAATCACTGAAAACCAGGGGTCTAATAGAAAGATTTGTGCAGCCTTAACTATAGCCACAAAAACAGCTGCAGGCATAATACTACAGGCATGTTGAACATGGTGTTGTAGAGAGAGCGCTCAACACTTACCCAGTTCATGTTCCCCACTAGGCTTTTTGTCCAAAACAGTCTCCTCAACAGCAGAGTATACGTCATTCTGCAAAATAAAATATGTAAAAGAAACAATGAGGTTTTAGTAACTTTTTACTTTTGCTAATGTTTCCTCCCTCCCCCATAGATCAATCATGTAGCGTAGAGATTCTCAAACGTTTTTTGCTGGGCCCCCCCTTTGAAAAGTTTTCAGGCTATGATGAATCCCCCTTCCACACACCCCCAAAAAAAAGTGATAGCAAATTAATGTGCATACTGATGGTATTGCCACCCTTACTTTTGTGCTGCTGCTGGTGGTGGCACTGCCCTCAGAGCTGGGCAGGTGGAGAGCCTCAGCTGCTATAGTCCTTCTCCCCCTGTTCTCCCTTCCCCTGGTAATATTTTTTGTGATCTCAGAACCCCCCTACAATAGCCTTGTGACCCCCTTTTGGGGGTTGAGACCCCCAGTTTGAGAAACACTGATGTAGAGAAAGATCTTGCTTGTCGCACAGTCTCTGATATCTTTGTTTCAAGAAGCTAAAAGCACAAAGGATGAGACTTTCCAAAGCACCTAAGTGTCTTCAGAGCACTCCCCCCTTGAAAAGCAATAGGGCTTGTGCTCCTAAAGCACTTAGGCATTTTGAAAACAAGGTTTGACTATCGCAATATCCTGAGAGCTAAGTATGCGAGTTTTCATCTGTCAAACATTGAAGACTCAATATGGAAGTTGGAGTCCTTTGAGAATGTTATCTATGTCTTTTAGACATGAAATTTATCTATACACCTCAATGTGATGTGGGTTTTAGTTTTCTGTTTGAGACCTTACAAGAGGTGACTTCCTACCTGTAAAGAGTGTCTGGTCTTACTCGTGCTGGTAGCATAGGTAGGTTGAGAGGTTAATGAAGAGAGTGATGGTTTTGCAACATACTCTCCCTCAAAAAGTGAAGGTTGACGAGAAGGACTCAGTGCACTATTTCCTGAAAAAAACAAAAATTCACAATAAATAATGCTTCATTTTTCTCTAGATAAAATGTGATGGTGTGGAATGCTAACAAGTTTTGCCAGGAACACATTCTTCACAAATGGAAGAGCCATGTATGACTTACGTTGGTCTTCCTAACATAGGCCTGGTCTACAGAATGCGCAGCACAAGAAACGTTGAAAGACGGTGCCAAATGTGGATGGAAGCAGAGGGATTGCTGAGATGTGAACCGATGCATCATGGGGCATTGGGACAGGACCCAGAATTCTCCACACCCACCACCCCCTTCCCACAAGCCACAGTGGCAGAATGGGAAGAGGTGCTCTGTGGGATAGCTGCCCATAATGCACCACTCCCAATGCCGCTGCAAGTGCCATAAATGTGGCCACACCAGTGCACTTGCAGCTGTCAGTGTGGACAGACTGCAGCACTTTCCCTACTGCACTCCCCGAAAGCTGGTTTAACTCAAAGCGCTCTACATCTGCAAGTGTAGCCATGCCCTAAGTTACCCCTTTCGGGACAATGTGGTGGTACAGTAAAGGACACAGGCTTAGCAAAGGAATTTCTTATCCACAGACACTTTACACAAACAACATAGAGAGCTACAGATCTATGGGAAAACAACAAAATCCTGAATGCAATCCCCCTGGTCTGAGTTCATCGCTCCTGTGAATCCTGATTTTGGTCAGAGTCCTTAGGCCAGGCAGCTCTTCCTGCCTGTTTGAGCTGGGGGCTCCTTTGCTTTTGGCATTGGTCAGATTCCCTTATTAGCGATGCACTTCTTTTAAAACTTACTCTGTCCCCTGTTTTCCCATGTGCTCCAAGATATGGAGAGGTTCAAGATCTACCCCAGCACTCATCAGCTGCTGTGTAGATAGTCATTCAAAGTTAATGGCCTATTGTAGAAAACCATTCTTGCAGTAGGGAAGAGCAATTAAATGTTGATGGCTCTTGATTGCTGACAGTCCCTCCGGTAGTCGAGCCTCTGCTACAGAATGAGTTCTCTAATCCACAATGAATATTACAGTTAAAACTGGTGTTCACTAAACAAAATATAATTCATAATTGGACACAGACCTATCCCCAACCTGTCACACATGACCTATAGTTTTGGCATATGCCAAGTGCCCTAGTGCACAGGTAGGAATCATATAGACAGAAGAATCCACTGGGGCTTCTTGGCCATACTCCCCTCATGCTAGATTAGGAAGATATAAAAGGAAAAGTAGCTCCAATCAGTCTTCAGCTCTTTTCACTGGTTGAGGAATCTCTTTACAAGAGATGCCAGAAAAGGGTAGCATTTTGGAAGTGGTAGTAAAGTAACCGTATCCGCAAGCAGAGGCGAAGGCAGTTCCAGTTACTGTACATATTATCTTATGCTTATATAGATCTTGGTTTTTAATTTCTTGGTATTCAGATAATAGCTCACCTAGGCCCTCTTCATGACTTCCATGTTCTTCCCTTTGATAATCATTCTCCTGCAATTCCATGTTGTTCTCCAGCATTTCTTGTTTCTACAATATTTAAGAAAAATGTTAGTTTTTCAATGTGGTTGCACAGAGCAAAAGAAAAGTCTTAAGTGCAATGATATATTGAGAAATGTTTCCATTCAAACATTTTTATTATAGATATCATTGTGCTACGTATAGGCATCAAATATACCTTGAATTCATTAGGAATTAATACTTATGGGCTCTTCTGGTTTTCAAATTTAAAAAACTGTATCATTAATTGTGACAGATTAATAGAATGTACCTTTTGTTTACCTCAAAAAGTGCTTATCCAATTCTAATGCTTCATAGAAATTAGACCAGTAGAAGATTAACTCCAATGTCAACATGTGGGACATATGGGCTGAAATCAGAATCTGAATTCCCCTAATTCCAATGAAAATTAAAATGTGAGTGTAGACTCAGAGTCTCAAAATGGGAGCAAGCAGCCCATAGAGCTTGCATAACTCTCAGAGTAGAATCCATTTACAGTAATCGAAGTATGGAAATACTTGGAAACACTGTTTTAAAAAGTGGCAACCACCTTGGATGTGCACTTTGTTCAACCTCTGAGGAAGAAGCCAGCCTGAAGAATCTGGCCTTGTATTGGATGTGGTCTGTTCTAAGAATAAATTTAAGATGTTTTCTGTGAGCTTGCTCCACAGAGATGTAAAAGTAGGCATTCAGAAGGTCGAGAGCTCCAAAGAAATCCTAACTGCTTAGCAAAGGGACTATACAGTGGAGAATCCAGCTATGGAACTTCCCCCTACTAAGAGATTTAATGAGGTTCTGAAGATCCAGAAAGGGTCTAAAATGACCCTTCATTCTGGGGATAAAAAAATATTGGGAATAAAATATCTGCTTTTGTACTCTCTAGAAATTCTTCCTATTGTTTCCGAACAAAAAAGGGTAATGATTTTGCCTTTCAATAGTGTCTTGTGAGAAGGAAACCCCAAAAGAGGTAGAGTTTTAAGTCTGAACAGGTTCTTTCCTCAGATCTTCTGTATCCTCTCTCACAGGAGTATTGGGTAATTGCCACATTGGTGACACAATGTCACAGAGCTACCATCTGTCTAGGATAATGGGCCAACAAATTCCCAGATTAAAACACAACAGCTATCAGATAAATCTGAATGCAAAGTGACTAGACAGATTCCTTGATAGACCTGTCCCCCAAAGTTATAGGGAGATTCTCCAAATGTCTTTATCCCCGCAGAATACATAGCTCAACATCCTGTTCATATCAATACCTTCTTGAAGTGTTGCCTCAGAACCTTGAACTAATCCAGCGGTTCTCAAACTGTGAGTTGGAACTCCAAAGTAGGTAGGGACCCTGTTTTAATTGGGTTCCCAGGGATGATGTTAGATTTGCTGAGGTGGGGTTCGAGCTTTGGCTTCAGCCCCTGGCAATGGAGCTCAGGCTACAGGCCCACGTTCAGGGCAGAAGCCCTTGCACTTCGTCTTTGGCTCCCCACCGCAGCCCCCCGGGTTGGCAGGGCTTGGGTGGGCTCAGGCTTTGGTCCCCCATCCTGGGTCATGTAGTAATTTTTGTAGTCAAAAGGAGGTCATAGTGCAATGAAGTTTGAGAACCCCTGAACTATTATAATCTGATCCATCAGGAGCCATAGATAAAATCAACAGAATGCAGATCTATTGCACCAAGTCCCTTTGGAGAACATACTGTCAACTCTCAGCCAAGCAGCAACAGATTTAGGGGCCTTGCTGATTTCTTCTCCAATGGGAAGCAAACCTACAACTTGGAACCTGGTGTGACAGACCCAGACCAGTGGGGTACAGGAGTCTGGTAGAGGGCAAATATACTGGTCACTGGATTAGTAGTTTTCTGTTTCCAGGAATCTGCTAGAACCAATTAAGACAGGCAGGATAATTAATACACCTGGAGCCAATTAAGAAACTGCTAGAATCAATTAGGACAGACTGGCTAATCAGGGCACCTGAGTTTAGAAAGGACCTCACTGCAGTTTGTGGTGGGCATGCGAGGAGCTGTGAGCAAGAGGCACGACAAGCTGAGAGTGAGAAGACATATTGCTGGAAGACTGAGGAGTACAAGCATTATCAGGCACCAGGAGAAAGGTCCTGTGGTGAGGACAAAGGTGTTGGGAGGAGGCCATGGGGAAGTAGCCCAGGGAGTTGCAGCTGTCACGCAGCTGTACCAGGAGGCTTTCTAGACAGCTGTAGTCCCAAAATAGAAGGTGCGCCTGGGTTCCCCCCAAACCTCCCAACTCCTGATCAGACACAGGAAGAACTGAACTAGACTGTGGCTTCTACCAGAAGGGAAGGTCTCTGGGCTGTTTCCTGACCCACATGGTGAATCTGTGAGGTGAGCAAATCCGACAGTAAGCGCAGGATACACCAAGGTAGAGGAGGAACTTTGTCGCACTAGGTATATTCTTAGTGTGACTTATTTACACTACATACATGAATCCTTGAACAGAAGTGGTCACAAAGAACATACAGGCAAACCCTGTTTCAGGAATCATCAATGCCTGATTACTATGAGCAACACTGCCACAAGAATTGATCTTAGCCCACGTCCACACTACAGGGTAAAATCGATGTTATTAAAATCGATTTTATAAAGCAGGCTTTATAAAATCGATTTTGCGCGTCCACACTAGGGCTACTTACATCGATGTTGAGCGTCCATGTTCCCTGGCGTCCATCTTTTCCCTGAGCGTTGCACTCTGGGTACCTATCCCACAGTTCCTGCATGGGTCCCTGGCCTTTGGAATTATGGGTTACTACACCAGTGCATGATGGGGCCAAAATCCCCGTCGTGGGTGGTTCTGGGTACAGCCTCACCCCCTCCCTTCCTGTCAGCGGAACACAGTCACTTCGCGCGGTTTTTACTGGCTGCAGTGAGAAAACGCCATTTTGCAGCAAGCATGGATCCAGGAGTGCTCTTATCCTTGATCGCGAATGCTGTAAATAGTTCACGCATTCTCATGCTATCCATGCTGAACCATGAGTCAGAAATGCAAGAGAGAATGCTTGACTGCGGGGACGACAGTGATGAGGACTTGGAGAACGAGATTTCTGACACCCCGGGCCCCTGCACTTTGGAGCTCCTGACGGTTTTGGGGGAGGTTCTACCCGTTCCGCGCCGCTTTTGGGCATGGGAAACAAGCACTGACTGGTGGGACCGCATAGTCCTGCAGGTGTGGGACGATTCGCAGTGGCTGCGGAACTTTCGCATGCGTAAGAGCACTTTCTTTGAACTTTGTGACTCGCTTTCTCCTGTCCTGAAACGGCATAATACCAGGATGAGACCAGCCCTCACAGTGGAAAAGCGAGTGGCAATAGCCATCTGGAAGCTTGCAACGCCAGACAGCTACCGGTCAGTCGGTAATCAATTTGGAGTGGGAAAATCTACTGTGGGGGCTGCTGTGCTGGAAGTATCCAAAGCAATCATTAAGCTGCTGCTTCGAAAGATTGTGACTCTGGGAAACGTGCAGGCCATTGTGGATGGCTTTGCTGCAATGGGATTCCCTAACTGTGGGGGGGCCATAGATGGAACCCATATCCCTATCTTGGCACCGGAGCACCAGGGCGCCCAGTACATAAACCGCAAGGGGTACTTTTCAATGGTGCTGCAAGCCCTGGTGGATCACAAGGGACGTTTCACCAACATCCACGTGGGATGGCCAGGAAGGGTTCATGACGCACGTGTCTTCAGAAGCACTACACTGTTTAAACGGCTGCAGCAAGGGACCTACTTCCCTGACCAGAGAATAACAGTTGGAGATGTTGAAATGCCTATAGTTATCCTTGGGGACCCAGCCTACCCCTTGATGCCCTGGCTAATGAAGCCATACACAGGCAGCCTTGACAGTGCTCAGGAGTTGTTTAATTACAGGCTGAGCAAGTGCAGAATGGTGGTAGAATGTGCATTTGGCAGATTGAAGGGAAGATGGCGAACGCTTCTTACTCGCTCAGATCTTAGCCAAACCAATATCCCCTTTGTCATTGCTGCTTGTTGTGTGCTCCACAATCTCTGTGAGAGTAAGGGGGAGACCTTTATAGCGGGGTGGGAGGCTGAGGCAAACCACCTGGCCGCTGATTATGCGCAGCCAGACACCAGGGCAATTAGAAGATCACACCAGGATGCTGTGCGCATCAGAGAAGCCCTGAAAAGTAGCTTCCTCATGGGCCAGGGTACAGTTTGAATGCTGAGTTTCTTTTCCATTGATTACCACCCTCCCCATGTATTCAGTCCTGCTGCTGCAAGCTGCATTCCCTGCACCCTTCCACAACTGCTTGCTTACGGTAATTAAAATAGCCGTCTGTGTCTGTGGAAAACATTGAATTCTTTATTAAAAGACAGTCACTGTAAGCAACGCACCCTCCCTCTTGCATTTAGAACCCTGCGAATAGAATTACAGTAATAGGGTTTTTTTGGGAGAAGAATAGTAAATGGCTAGGGTTAGGGAGGGATGTAGGAAGGAAAGACACAGTCAGTTAAGGAAGCCCAGAAGTGGCTTCATGGACCAGGGAACGGTGTGATTGGTATGTTTTTTTCTCTGTTATTACCTACCTCCCCATGTCTTGACTCTGGCTGCTGCAAACGAGCTTCCCTGCACCCTTCCTTAACTGCTTGCTTATTGAAAATAAAGTTACTGGTATTTGTTAAAGAAATTGAGTTCTTTATTAAAAATCAGACCCTTTCACAAATCAATCATCATGCTTGCTGTTACAATCCTGTGCATGACATTTCATAACTCGGGGTTCTCCGGGGAAGGGAGTGAGGGAGGTTTGGAGGAAGGGGGAGGGAGGTTGGTAAGAAGAAGGCGCATCAGAGAAGACATAACAAGATTTATCATGGACCATGGTACGGTATGACTGCTTTGTTTATTTTCCCTGTATTACCCATCTTCCCATGTGTTTACTCCTGATGCTGCAAACTAGCTTCCCTGAAGCTTTGCAAAGCTGCATGCTTTATTTCTTTAACAACCCACCCTCACACTGCCTTTGCATAGCATGTCCTGAGAGTAAAGTAAGTAAATGGTGCCAAGGGAGAGGTTTGGGAGGAGTACAGGAGGGAAAGAAACATAACATTAAGGGGTTTTCAATGTAATGACAGCCTTCTGGTTGGACTGTCCACAGGGGTGTAGTTGGCTGGTGCAGATAGCCTTCCCCCACGCGTTCTTACACGCCTGGTTCTGGAAGGTGTGGGACAGGGTGAGTACTGAGGGAGGTTATACATGGGTTGCAGAGGCAACCTGAGACCACGCAGCTCTTCCAGCATATCGCGGAGTATGTCGGTCTGATCACGAAGAAGATCCAGCGTTGCTGCCCGCCAGCGCTGATCTTCCTGCCACCTGAAATCATTTTTAGCATCCCTCCTGTCTTCGCGTTGACTGGCAGCCTCCCTGTACTTTGCGACCAATTGTTTCCAGTCCCCCTGCTGAGCTCTCTCAGTACGGGTTACTGCCATAATTTCTGTGAACATCGCCTCACGCGTCCTCTTTTTTCTTAGCCTTCTTATGTGACCTCCCCGTCGGACAGGAGAAGGGAGAGGGAGGCTGGAGAAATGTGCAGCTGTGCGGGGGGGTGGGGGTGGAAAGAGTGATAGAAGAATCATAAGAGACATTTCATAGAACAATGGATACAGTCTTTCTCAGTGAACTGCGCTATTCACCGTACCTTGAGCATGTAACTTTACCACAAGGTCGCCTTAGGATTCTTTTAATACTTATTGCTTGTGGCTGAGGACTGAGATTTCAGCTCAGCCGCAGGTCAGGGGAGCACACAGACCGTGTCCGGAGACAATGGTAAGTTATTTGGTAGTGAACCGTGCAGTGGCTTGTAGTACCCTGCACCCCCTGCTTTTATCAGGTAGCATGAACAGTAGTGAGGCAAAGCGCTTTGAGGAAAAACACTGGTTTCTTTTCTTAAGCCATGGAAAAGGTGCAGCACAGGGAAATACAAGTTCCCTCCCACAATCATCTGTGCTGCACTTTGGAGTTAGCTTTAATGCCATCTACCTAACCCCATCCCCCCTCTGCCATGGCAGTTAATAGGGATGATTCATGCTGGCCAAGTGCTAGGAGACACCACCCCGTAGGAATGAACAGCTTTCTAACAACCACCACCTGGGTCATTGTTTTAGGAAAGGTTTTTCATTTACTGGCTCAGCACAGAAGAAAGGAATGAATGGTCATCTCTGTTCCCAGACATGTTAACAGACTGTTCCAGTAACTCTAATTCCAGCTACTGCATGCAGGCACTCATGGCAAATCACCCAGTAAAAAAGGCTTGCATTCATTCAGCCTACGCTTTTAATAAAAAAAGTGCACTCACCAGAGGACAATTCCACAGCATCATTTTCTGTGCTACTGGCTTGAGAGGGCTGGCAGGGTACTTCTGTAAGGGTTAGGAAAAGATCCTGGCTGTTAGGGGGAATTGAATGCTCTGTGCTCTCTGCTGTTTCGTCCTCCTCTTGGTCCTCATCGTGATCTTCGCTGTCCTCTAAATCTTCGGCAGTGGCAGAGATCACTACCCCCACCTCTGAATCCACAGACAAGGGGGGGGTTGTCGTTGCACAGTTCCCCAATATTGCGTTCAGCTCCTTGTAGAAGCGGCATGTTTTGGGGCCAGATCCTGACCTGCCCTTTGCTGCTTTGGTCTTCTGATACGCCTGTCTGAGCTCCTTCACTTTCACCCTGCACTGCAACGAGTCTCTGCTGTGTCCTCTCTGTCTCCTGGCATTAGAAATCTTTTCAAAGGTTTTCTCATTTCTTCTGCTGGACCTCAGTTCTGAAAGCACTGACTCTTCTCCCCATACTGCTATCAGATCCTGTAACTCCTGTGTGTTCCATGCTGGAGCTCTTTTCCTATTCTCAGGAGATTGCATTGTTATCTCTGCTGCTGAGAGCTCCACGCTGGGCAAACAGGAACTGAAGTTTCAAAGTTCCCGGGGCTTTTCCTGTTTACCTGGCCAGCAGTAGAGTTCCTTTCCCTGTGCAGAGCGGCCACTGGTGCACTATGGGATACCTCCCGGAGGCCATTAACTTCTGTTTCCGTCCACACTAGCATAAAATCGATTTTATAAAATCGATTTTGGGGTTACTCCTCTCGTTTTGATGGAGTTCCAAAATCGATTTTAGGGACCCTTAAAATCGATTTTATGCACTCTGTAGTGTGGACGGTTACAGCTTAAAATCGATTTAAAGCTCTTAAAATCGATTTAAAGCTCTAGTCTGGACCTGGCCTTAGTTAGAGAGATTAGGGCAGCAAGCAAACTCTCATGCTGTTTGCATCAGTTTCCTCCCAAACATGCGTCATAAAACTAACACAAATACAGCATTTCTTCAAAGACTGAACATGACCTGTGTGCTAAGAAAAAGAACATTTAAGACTATGCAGGATACAATAGTGTGATTCCTGCATAACAATGCATTTCATACATGAAACAGTGACACGCATCCAACAATCTGTTACTTTTAGCTTTATATTCGAGATCAGTAAGTGCAATCATTTCATACCTGAAGAGATTTTCTTTTCTCATCTGTGACATTATTAGCAATCTCATCAAAGCCCTGTTGAGAGACAACTGAGGAGAGTGAAGTTATTGTAAACACTTTCCCATTAATTGAAGGTTGACTAGAGAGATTAGCTCCTGGGGAAAAATAAAAATACATTTCAAATTTCTAAATACACCTCTACCCTGATATAACGCCATCCCCGATATAACGCCGAATTCGGATATAACGCAGTAAAGCAGCACTATGCGGGGGCAGGGCTGCATGCTCCAGCAGATCAGATCAAGTTTGATATAACACGGTTTCACTTATAAAGCGGTAAGAATTTTTGGCTCCCGAGGACAGCGTTATATCAAGGTAGAAGTGTATTATATATAGAAAATGTAATATTTGAGAGGGATAAAAAAAAGTTTACTGCAATGAGTTTGGGATGAGTATGTTACTCACAAGGGAGAAGTCATTATTATTTATTTGTACAGTGAAACCCCGCTATAACACGATGTTTGGGGTCCAAAAATTCCATTGTGATAAATGCGGGGTCACGGTATAGCGGGGTTTCAAGCCGGTTAGTTTAAGTCAGTGGTCCTCAACGCGGTGCATTGATGTGCACTGCCTATTGCTTAGTGCCCAGCAGGGGACAGAGAGCCCTGCGCCTGTAGGGGACAGAGAGCACCGTGCCCACAGCCCTGGAGTTCTCTGTCCCCAGCAGGCGCGGGGCCGCGGCTCCTCTTGAAGCCAGAGAGAAGCCGCGGCCCTGAACCTGTCGGGGACAGAGAGCACCGGCACCCGTGGTCTCAGAGTTCTCTGTCCCCAGCAGGCACTGGGGTGAAGCTTCTCTCCCCTGCTGGGCACTAGGTGGGGGCACATCAATGTCCCAGGGGGCGCCATGGTGTTGGGGACTACTGGTATTAGGCCTTAAAAGGGAGCCAACTTATGATCACATTATATGCAATTTTGTGTTATGGCGGTGCGCATTATTGGGAGGTTTGACTGTATTGTAGTAGCTTATAGGAGCTTCCAGCCATGGTCCCTATGGTATTAGGCGCTGTACTAACACAGAACAATGAGTGAGTTGTACAGAATATTCATATTTCACATGGAAATAAAATATCCATACTAAACCATGCCATTTCATAGTTTATGCCATTTATTTGTTCATTTGTGAGACTTTGTCTCACTTTGCTTTAGGAAATATATTAATTTCTATGGAAACAAAGACATCAGAATTTAGCAACTTCCAAATACAATATAACATTAATTTTATAGTTGTTCAAAATTTATATCACAGTCATTGAAATACAAGTTTGTGATGGTTAAGAAAAGTGATACCTTAATATGTATCATGCTTTTGAATATTTATGCTGTGATATTTAAGGTAGATTTGGTAATATTAAGTGTGCACGAGTGGGTATCAAAATTGGGCTTCTAATGGAAACTTTGTTTCAACTGTACCTATGGTAGAGATTAACATCCTTCCATAATGGAGGGCCACTCACCAGAGGATGAAATGGGAAGTTTGCTAGTGCTGCTACTGACTGCTTCTTCACAGTGCTCCACGGAGGCAGAGATGGAAAGATCACCAATGGTGCTGCTGGTTGCTTGTAGGGAATACTCACCAGAGGCATATAAGGAAAGTTTGTCATTGATGCTGCTGCTCCTGGGCAAGGGGGACTGGCCTGAGGTGGAGAAGAAAAGGTTATTGCTTTGCTTACCTGGCCTGGAGCATCTACTGAAGGCAGAGAATGGACATTTGCTATTTCATTATTTCACTGTTTTATCAATATTTTCATCTAGAAATTGGTTTTTCTATTAGGCAAGAAGGAAAGGTGAAGGACTTTTCTATGGTTTTCTATATATTATTGGGATTGGTGGTTACATTAACCCATTCATATATATAAAATAAAGGTAAACAGACTGTACACACAAAAACAAGGATAAAAAGGGGTGCTTTATTTTGCAATTTCAACATTATTTTATTTTAATTTTTAGTATGGAATTTCCTAGGTATCTAAAAATAGAAATTCAACAAAATAAAGAAATTACTGGTACATTAATTTGGATTTATTTGATAGATAGCAATAAAAACCTCCATGCTGCACAGTATATGCACCCAGTGAAATTTATTCTACTGTAGAACACCTGCGGAAGGCTTATGTACCACTGAGTTTCCACTTACATTCCCAGGACATAGGTAGTGCATAGACCTAGCACTGGCCATCCACCAAGGAGTGAATTGCACTCGGATTGCATTGTCATGGACATGAATAAGGGCCCTGCCTCTTTCCACATGTACCCTGTCTTAGTCCACAATCACTTTATCAGGAGAGTGGCTGGTCCTTTTGAGGGCATGCAGGGCTGGTGCTACCATTTAGGCGAACTAGGTGGTTACCTAGGGCGCCAAGATTTGGGGGCACCAAAAAGCAGTGCCCCTAATTTTTTTTTTACAGTGGTTCCTCCCCGAGCGCGCCGTTGCTGTTCCACTTCTCCTGCCTCCCAGGCATGCAGTGCCAATCAGCTGTTTGGCACCGCAAGCCTGGGAGGAGAATTAGAGCGGGAGTGGCGTGCTCGGGGAGGACACGGAGCAGAGGTGAGCTGGGGTGGGGAACTGCCGCACAGCTCCCTGAGCTGAGGGGGCGTGGACCTGCCGCGGGGGTGCCTCAGGGTAGAGGTGGGGAGCTGCCACAGCTGTTTGGAGCCGCAAGCCTGGGAGGCGAGAGAATTAGAACGGGGGCAGTGTGCTCGGGGAGGACGTGGAGCAGAGGTGAGCTGGGGTGGGGAGGTGCTGCATGGCTCCCCGGGGGAGGGAGCTGCTGCGAGGTGGGGGCGCCTCAGGGCGAGGGGGAGCTGTCACAGGGCAGGGTGCCTCAGGGCGGAGGAGGGTTAGGGAGCTGCCGCAGGGCTGGAGGGGTTGGGAGCAAGGTGGAAGTTTCGCCTAGGGTGCGAAACTTCCTTGCACCGGCCCTGAGGGCATGTTAACACTTCCAGATATGCCCATATTAGTTCTAATGGAGCTAATATGCTGACAGAGTGTAGCTGCGGTGGCGAAAGCAGCAGGAGGAGCTAGCTGCCCTGAGAATGTGCCTCTGATCTCGGATGGGTACATGCTCAGGACAACTAACTCCTCCTGCTGCTCGGGCGATGGCAGCTACACTCTGTTTTTAGTGGCTAGTTGGATCAGAGTTACTGTGGGTAGGTCTCCTCCAGCTAAGAATCACATGCCCAGCTCAAAATGTAGACATACCCAGAGGGAACAAGTCCAGTTCACCCTGATGATTTAGTTTTCTCCTGATGGGCCCTGACTCAGGGTATCCATCAGTTGAGAAAGGGGAGCAGGTGAGAGTTGCCTAGAGAGAGCTGCATGAGACCAGACAGAGCAGTAGTTGTGAGCTGGCAGAGTGCGTTACTGCAGAGACGGAACGGATTAGAGAGGTTGGGGGAGCGCTGCAGAAGTGAGCTGTTGGCAGGGGTGAAAGTAACTTACAGGACTTATTGGTACTGCCGGAGTCCTGAAGGGGCATGGCCTCATCTGGAAGAGGCATGGCCTCAACCGGAAGAGGTGTGGCCTCTCAAGATTTAAAGGCCCTGGTACACCAGCTGTGGCTGGGAGACCCAGAGCCTTTAAATCAACCAGGGGCTCCCAGCTGCAGAGGTGGCTGGGAGCCCCCCAGGGCTCAGGGCCAAATTAAAGGGGCCGGGGCTCTGGCCGCCAGGGGGAAACCCGAGCTTTGTGGGTCTGGGGCAGGGATTTAAAGGGCCCAGAGCTCCTGCTGCTGAGGGAAGCCCGGAGCCCTTTAAATCCTGGACCCAGCCCAGCCGCCAGAGCCGTGGCCCGGATTCAAAGAGCTCTGGGCTGACGGCAGCCGCAGGGAGCTCTGAGCCCTTTAAATCCCAGCCCCAGCCCTGTTGCTGGAGTCATGTCCGGGATTCAAAGGGCTCTGGGCTGCCCGCAGCCGCGGGGAGTGCTGAGCCCTTTAAATCCTGGCTGTGGCAGGAATTCAAAGGGGTCTGGGCTGCCTGCAGGAGCGGGGAGCTCTGAGTTCTTTAAATCCCAGCCACTGCTGGGATTTAAAGGGCTCTGGGCTGCCGGCAGTCGTGGGCAGCCCAGAGCTCTTTCAATCCCCACCGTGGAAGTCGATGCGGTCCATCACGGCATACTGGCTCTTGCCGGTACGGCATACCGGACCGTACCGGCTTACTTTCACCTCTGGCTGTTGGGGAGAACTGGTCAGGGCTGGGCAGCCCTGCTGTGCAGGAGACTTGTATAGAGGACCCTAAGTGAAGGGAGAGAACCAGTTCAGTCAGGGCAGGAAAAAGAGGGTCAGTTCTGGAGGGAATAGGGTGACCAGTCAGCAAATGTGAAAAATCAGGATGGGGGTGGGGGGTAATAGGAGCTTATATAAGAAAAAGACCCAAAAATCGGGACTGTCTCTATAAAATCGGGATATCTGGTCACCCTTGGAGGGAAGTTCTCATGAGAAGGTGCTCAGCAGGGGTAAGACTTGCAGATAAAGGGGGCCTGGTCAGCTGAACACTGCAGAGAGATCTCTCACCTCTCAACAGCTCTCACCAGTTCTCTCTTCACCAGCTGCTCTTAACTACTGCTCTCTCTAGTCACAGGTGAATGAGGCCTCTACCCTCTTAAAGGAGCCAGGCACCCTGTGACACACACATCACAAATGAGATCACACTCCATCTTTTTAAGCACACATGTACAGAGCTAATCGAGTGTTGAGACATCATATTTTGAATAGAATTATCGTGCACCTACATATGGAAGCAGGCATTTATGGTGTTCTTTTTTTTTTTTTTTCAATACTGATGGTGGATCTGGGTATGCAGGAGCAGCCCTGTTTACAAACAGGATAACCAGAGCTAACAACAACCTACATCATTCATGGCACACCAAGCCACAGACTAGATATGTATTTTACTAGATATTCCATTCATGTATGAGAAACTAATCCTACCAAACAGGAGCACAAAGTGCAAATAAAACAGGCCATCAAGGCGGTGTCAGACCCCTAGATAAGAACTCATCTCTGATACTTGTCTACACAGCACTTGTCTCACTCACTGCCTGCCTGCACTTCCCAGTCTAGGTACTGAAATTCTCCATGTTGAATTGCCCAGTTTTAAAAATGTGGCTAATAATAATGTTTTGTATTTGCATACTGGTATTTCTTTTTCATTTGCATATCTCAAAGCATTGTGTAATGCAGGGATCGGCAACCTATCAGAAATGGTGTGCCGAGTCTTCATTTATTCGCTCTAATTTAAGGTTTTGCGTGCCAGTCATAAACGTTTTTAGAAGGTCTCTTTCTATAAGTCTATAATATATAACTAAACTACACCTCTACCTCGATATAACGCTGCCCTTGGAAGCCAAAAAAATATTACTGTGTTATAGGTGAAACCGTGTTATATTGAACTTGTTTTGATCCACCGGAGCATGCAGCCTGCCCCCCTGTAGCGCTGCTTTACCACATTATATCCAAATTCATGTTATATCGAGGTAGAGGAATATTGTTGTATGTAAAGTAAATAAGGTTTTTAAAATGTTAAAGAAGCTTCATTTAAAATTAAATTAAAATGCAGAGTCCTCAGGACCAGTGGCCAGGACCCAGGCAGTGTGAGTGCCACTGAAAGTCAGCTCATGTGCTGCCTTTGGCACACGTTATAATCTGCTGAGTATTATTATCTTGTTATAGTGTGCGTATTGACATTGTCTGTGGAGTTATGAAATTTTGCTATATGCTTGTAACTCAAACATGCTGAGAGTCTGATGCCTTGGCTACACTTGAAAGTTACAGTGCAATAAAGCCACCAACAGCGCTGTAACTCACTCCCCGTCTACACTGGCAAGGCACATACAGCACTGTATCTCCGTGGCTACAGCGCTGCTTGTACTCCACCTCCCCGAGAGGAATAAAGAGTATAGCGCTGTTGCTGCTGCGCTGGGGCACCAGTGTAAACAGGGAATAACTTTAATACGCAGTGACTGACCTCCGGAAGCTTCCCATAATCCTTTTAAGTGAAGGTTCCGCTCTTTGTTTTGTTGTGATGCCTCTCTTTGTTTTGTTGTGAACTCTGGGCTCCCAGAGCTGCTTATCAAAAAACAAACACAGCTCCTGTTTGCTGTGAATGAGCAGAGGCAGGGGGCTCCCTTTGGAACACCCACAGCTAATGTTGGCTTGAGGAGAGAAGCAGCGCGGCGGGCAGGAGGGAGGGGGGATCCGTTTCGGGGAGCGGCTGCTTATCTGCTCTGTGAGGAAACAAACAAACAGCTGCTGTTTGCTTTCAGTGAGTGAGAGAGGGATGGGGGAGGGGGTCGGAACTTGCAAGGCAGGGAGCTGACACAGTGTCGGCTCCAAAAATCCACTCTCTCTCTCCCCCACACTCCCTGTCACGCTCCACCCCACCCCCCCTTTTGAAAAGCATGTTGCAGCCACTTGAACGCTGGGATAGCTGCCCATAATGCACCGCTCTCAATGCTGCTGCAGATGCTGCAAATGTGGCCACGACAGTGAGCTGGCAGCTGGCAGTGCAGACAGACTGCAGTGCTTTCCCTACTCAGCTGTACGAAGACAGGTTTAACTCCCAGCGCTGTTCAGCTGCAAGTGTAGCCATACCCTGAGAAATATCTACAGGTTAGCTCTTCTGGAATAACAAAGGAACTGTAAACAAAAGCCTCTGCGTGTCATTCCTGAAGACACCTCAAACGTCAGGTATGCAGAACGTGCAAACAAAAATTTGCAATTCATATGAAAGACTGATTGAAAAGCATGTATGCCATGGAACTGTCCAACCCCATGATACAGCAAGGATTTTTCCAGCAAAAAGGGTCAAGATATAAAAAAGGAGAACAAAGGGCCTTGGCCACCTCTTTCCTACCCCATCTTTGGACTGGTGAATTCTGATGGGAAATTTTAAACAAAAGGACTGAGGTCCCCAAAACTATTTGGGTAACCCAGAGAGACTTACAGAAAACTAGCAGATTTAACATCCGTGTTATCATTTTGGACTTACAAGCTCTAATTCATCTGTAAAGTATTTTACCTGCTTTAACCTCTAACTCTCATTTCTTTTTCTTAGCTAATAAATCTTTAGTTAGTTTACCAAATAAACTGGCTGACAGCATTGTCTTTAGCATGAGACCCTTAGCATCCTACCAATAAGTGACTTGCTCTTTGGGGCTGAAAAAGCTAATTTGTGGTGATTTTTGGTTTTAATAACCTATCATCACAGAAGTCCAGTTTGTCTGGGTAGTAATATAGGGACTGTCTGTGGCTATATGGTAAGCTAGGTAGTGATCCGGGAACACACATTTGTTGCAGGTTTGGTTAAATCTAATTACAGGATATACCAACACTGAGGGAGTGTCTGCCCACTTCTTTGACAGTCTGACCAGCGAGTGGCCCTCTCAGCTCTGAACCATATCAGACACCATGACAGCTGGGTTGGAGTGTTTTGTATCTTTACTGTGTTAAAACAACTATTGCAAATACAGACATTTCTTCCTAGGTATTAGTGTTGCAACCACGCACCTCGGGGTTGCCAACGTAACAATAATTCTAACAAGACTGGGCCTGATCTTGGGTCTAGAACTTACCAAACATCAGAGTGTTAACTGAGAATTCCTAAGTAATCAATATAATTAATACAAAATCAATATATCAGGCAACATGTGAAGCACACAGAATTAAGTCCAGCCCATTGAAAAAGCATGACTAAAACTCAAGACCACATGGCTCCCAGCACTTTGGTCCTTTCTCTACTTTAAAAGGGTGTATTGGTGGGGGAGAAATAGCAGTAACAGCACGAGAATCTGTTTTACTAGACCTTGGGTTTCAAGTCACTAAGGGCTTGTCTACACAGCGCTGGAGTGCAAGCCGGAAGGTGTCAATTATAGAGGGCTTTAACGTGTTGCGCCCTAGCTGCCCCATGTACATCCTGCTGGCATGCTCTAAAAGATACCTAGTTTGCGTTGATGTAGTCCTGTTTCAAACAGTAACTAATCCAACTCCAAATGGATTCGCACAAGGACTCCAAAATGCACCTGTCAAACCTATTGATGGTCTCCCAGGCAAAGTTCCATTTCCAGCTGAGATACCACATTTCAGAAAAGACTGAATGTTTTTAAATAGTAAAAAATGGCAAGTTTATTACTCTCCATTCGTGTTGTCCTAGCAAACAGGGGAACCCTTTATTGTTGAAAGTTTAAAAGGAAAAAGTACCCTCTAACACAAGGAAATGCTGGAAGCATTACACCCCAAAAGGCAGAAGTCTGGGGAAATTACAAATCATATAAAACTGGAGATATAATAAAAAGATTTGTGCAGTCTTCACAATAGCTTTAACAGCTCCAAGTATAATAGTACAGGAATATTAAACATCATGATGTAGCTGAGACAGCTTAACACTTACCCAGTTCATGTTCCGTACTTAGCTTTTTGTCCAAAAGTTTCTCATCAATACCAGAGCATAAATCTTTCTGCAAAATAAAATATGTAAAAAAAACAATGATGATGTTTATTAATTATGATGTTAATATGAATTTCATAACTTTTCCCCCCTTCCTTACATCAGTCATGTAGAAACAGGATTCACGGGCCCTCAGAGCATAATCTCTAATTCCCTTTTACAAAGAATGTAAAGCACAAAAGAGTGGAATTTTCAAAAGCACCTAAGTCCCTTAGGAGCACTCACCAATTGAAAATCAATAGCGCTTCTGCTACAAAATCACTTAGGGGAACCTCATTTTTCAAAGCACCTATCAAAACATCTTGAAAGCTGAAGTATGAGAGTTTTCATCTGTCAAATACTGGCAGCTCAAGCCCCAAGAATGGAAATCCTCTGAATGTTATCGACAAACCTGATCTCAGATGAGGTCTTTGAGAAGATGACAAGTTTCTTGGTCAAAGGTAACTGCATAGATATATTATACTTAAACTTAAATTTTTCTAAGGTGTGTGACTTAGTTCCACATAACATTCTGATTAAAAAATGAGCACTGTACAATATACAATATCATAACGCACACATTAAATGGACTAAACTGGCTAACTGACAAATCTCAAAAAGTAATTGTCAATGGGGAATCATCACTGAATGGGGTGTTTCCAGTAGGGTTTCACAGCAATGGGTACTGGGCCCTATGTTGTTCAACATCATCATCCACAATCTGGAAAAAAATATAAAATCAGGGCTGATAAAAATTTGTGGATGACTCAAAAATTGGTGAAGTGGTAAATAACAAGGAGAGGATAGTCACATTGAGTGATCTGGATCGCTTGGTAACTTGAACCTATTTAAACAAAATGTGTTTTAATACAGCCAAATGTGAACATACATCTAGGAACAAGGAATGCAGTCTATACCTACAGAATGGGGGTACTCCGCATCCTGAAAAGCAGAGACTCTGAAAAGCATTTTCAACAACTGCAAACAAAGAGTAACTATTAATGGAATGATGTCAGATTCGAAGGAGGTCTCAAGTGGGATTCCAGAGGGATCTGTTCTGGGTCGGTATTGTTTAACATCTTTATTAATTACCTGGGTACAGGAAGAGAGAGCATACTGATCATATTTTCAGACGACACAAAGCTGCAGGGGGTGGCCAACCCTTTGGAGGACAGAGCTAAAATTCAAAGGGATCTTGATAAATTGGAGCACTGGACTATAGACAACAAAATTAAATGTAACAAAGACAAATGTAAGGTGCTACACTTAGGGAAGAAAAATCAAATGCACAAATACAGAATGAGGGATAACTGCCTTGGCAGCAGCACTACTGAGAAGGATCTGGGAGTTGTGGTAGATCACAACCTCAACATGACTCAACAATGCAATGCTGTTGCAAAAAAAGCAAATGCAATTTTAGGCTGCATTAACAGAGATGCATAGCATACAAGTCATGGGAGGTGATAGTAGCCTTCTACTCAGCGCTGGTTAGGCCCAAGCTGGAGTACGATGTCCAATTTTGGTCACCAATGTATAGAAAGAAAGTAGAGAAATTGGAAAGGATCCAGAGATGAGTAACAAAGATTATTAAAGGGCTGGAAGGCAAGCCATATGAGCAAAGGCTGAAGGAACTGGGTATGTTTAGTTTGGAAAAGAGGACATTAAGGTGGAACATAAAGCTGTCCTCAAATACTTGACAGGCTGTCAGAAAAAAGATGGAGAAAAGTTGTTCTCTCTTGTCACAGAGGGCAGGACAAGAGGCAATGGGTTCAAACTACAGCAAAGCAGATTTAGATTAAATCTAGGAAAAACTTCTGAACCGTAGGACAATGGAACACACTATCTAGGGAGGTTCTGGAGACTCCTTTGGTGGAGGTTTTCAAAAAGAGACTGGAGAGCCATCTGTCTTGGATGGTTTAGAACTTTAGACACAAGAAGTCCTGCATCTTGGCCAGGGTTAGACTAGATGACCCTTGGGTGGTCCCTTCTAACCCTATAGTTCCATGATTCTATGATTTAGAGGTCATAGTAGACAATCAATTCAACATGAAATCCCAGTGCAATGCTGTGGCAAAAGGGGCTAATGCAATCCTTGGATGTATAAACTGGGGCATAGTGAGTAGGAGTAAAGAGGTAATTTTTCTCTCCAAATATGGCATCGGTAAGATTGATACTGGACTACTGCATCCAGTTCTGTTGTCCATGTTTTAAAAAGAATCTTGAAAATTATGAAAGGGCGAAGCAAAAAGCCACAAAAATTATTTAAGGACTGGAGAAAATGCCTTCCAATGAGAGATTTAAAGAGTTCAATATGTTTCACTTATCAAAAAGAAGATTGAAATGTGACTTGATTAAGGCATAAGTATCTTCAGGGAGAAAAAAACATGTAATATAGGGCTCTTTAATCTATCAGAGAAAGGTGTCACAAGAACTAATGGCTGGAAGCTGAAGCCAGACAAATTCAAATTAGAAATTAGGCACAAATTTAAACAGTGAGAGTAATTAATCATTGGAACAACCCATCAAGGATGTGGTGGAATCTCAGTCTGTTGATGTCTGAAAATCAGGACTGGATGTCTTTTTGGAAGATATGCTTTAGTCGCATTCAAGTTATGCTATAATCAAAAAGAAGCTATTGAGCCCAAAACAGAGGTAACTTGTGAAGTTTAATATCCTGTGATACAGAGGAGGTCCATCTAGATGATTGTATCGCTACTGAATCTATGAATAAATAACATATCTTTTAGATATGAAACATGTCTACATGCTTCAACATGATGTGAGCTTTAATTTTATGTTTGATATTTGTCTGGGAGGTGGCTTCCTACCTTTAAGAAGCCTCTGGTATTGCTCACGACCGCATCAGAGGTAGGTTGAGATGTTACTGAAGAGAGTGATGACTTTGAAATTTCCTTGTTGTTAAGAAGTGAAGGGTGCCGAGAGAGACTCGTTGCACCATCTCCTGAGGGGGAAAAAAACCAATCCATCAATAAATAACTGCAAAGGCCTTGTTCTATAGAGGACATGGGATTATGGGGAATGCTAAAAGGAGTTTTTGTCAGAAACATCCTCCTGACAAATAGGGGAGCCAGGTGCAAGTTATGCAGACCTTCATAACTGAGTCGCAATAAAGGCTTCTTTCCACCGCACCACTTCTCAGTTTATGCCATTTACTATACTTCATGTGTCATTTTGTCCTTTACTTCATTTGTCTCTTTGAAATAAAATGTTTATCTTACCCATGTTCTCCCAGCTGACGGTATGTTATGTCCTACACCTTTGGCATAAACATGTCCCTAGTGCACGGGGTAGGAATCTTCTAGAAAACAGCATTTACTGGACTACTGCTTTTACTCCCCTTGTGCAGGGTTGGGAACTCGTAAGAGGAGCAGTAGCTCCAATCACTTTTCAATTCTTTCCACTAATTCAGGAATTCCTTTGCAAGAAACTCCAGAGAGAGGTGACATTTTAGAAGTGATAGGAAAGCAACCATATTTGCAGACCTAGGAGACAAGGCAGAGGCAAAAGGCAGTTCTATATACTGTCCATATTATATTATGCTAATGTATACCTTGATTTTTAATCTTTGGGTCTTCAGATAACAGCTTATTCAGGCACTTTACATGACTTTCAAATTCTACCCTTTGATAAGCATGTTCTTGCAATTTTCTCAGGTGGTATGCCATTTTTTTCTCTAGCACTGTTCGTTTCTACAATATTTTAAGAAAAATGTTAGAGGTATTTAACACAAGATTGTTGTCGCATAGAGCAAAAAAATGTTCTTTAGTGCAATGATATTTTGACAAAAGTTTCTGTTCAAACTTTTATAATATTATTCAACCTATTAGTTATCAGTGTGATATGTATAGATGCCAAATGGTCCTTGAATGTATTAGCGAATTTTAACACCTACGGCCACATCTAGTTTTTAAATTAAAAGTCTGTTATCTGTCATATTAATTAATGACACAACACAAATTTGTATAGACCTCTTTTTTTAGCTCCCCACAGTGCCCATCCAATGGTAACTCCACTTAGAGACTTGGACAATAGAAGACTAACTCCAATATCAGCATGTGGGACATATAGTCTATAAAAAACCTAGATAGGTTGAAATCAGAGTCTGAATTCTCAGTGGAACAGAAACTGGAATGTTTGTTAGTCACTGTGTCAAGAATCTCTCATTAATTTACATATGCTTGAGTTCCTTTCTCTGTCTCATTCTAAAAATTAGTTCCAAAGATTAAAAAAGCCTGTAGGTATGTTTTCTTATGGGGATCTATTGTGTATTGAGAGTTAGAGCTGAGACTGGGAAGTGCTACTTTAAAACTGGTTAGAAATAACTTGTTTAGCCCCAAGAAATTGAAGGTTAATTAAGCCAAACTTACTGGTGCCCCCCAGATCTAAACCACATTTTCTTTCAATACAGGATAGAAACTACTTTTCTCCACCTTTCTGAATCAGATAGTCTCTACATGTAGATAAACTGCCTTGTTCCTTTAATTTGATGTCTCTTATTCTGTTGTATCCCTGAAAACTCTGAAGTGAAATGTAGATGATGCAATTTTGCTGGTATTTCTGTTTGAATGGTTGCTGCACTCTGAAAATGATAGGAACTGTATGACATAAGAAAGAAAAGAAATACTGAAAGATATATGCTTCTAATATGTGTATAGCTTTGAAATATTAAAAGATATTGCCTTAAAGGAGGGAACTCTCATTAATACTGTGGTGACCTTCTAGGGCAGGGGTGGGCAAACTTTTTGGCCTGAGGGCTACATCAGGGTTGCGCAACTGTATGGCGGACCGGGTAGGGAAGGCTGTGCCTCCCCAAACAGCCTGGCTCCCACCCCCTATCTGTCTCCTTCCACTTCCCACCTCCTGACTGCCCCCCTCAGAACCTCCAACACATCCAACCCCCTGCTCCTTGTCCCCTGACTGCCCCCTCCCGGGACCCCAAACCCCTATCCAACCCCCCTGCTCCCTGTCCCCTGACTGTCCTGACCCCTATCCACACCCCTGCCCCGACAGCCCCTCCGGGATTCCCACCCCCTATTCAACCGCCCTCTGCTCCTCGTCCCCTGACCATCCCCTCCCAGAACCCTGTGTCCCTAACAGCCCCTCGGGATCCCACCCTCCTATCCACACCCCACCCCCGCTCCCTTAACCAACCCCCTGCCACCCGCTCCCTTACCAGCAGCAGGAGCTCACAGCCGTAACACCTGGCCAGAGCCAGCTGCGCTCCCCACGCTGTTCAGCGGGAGTGGTGGGCCAGTGCGTGGCCCACACAGTGGCATGGCCAGGGACTAGGAGGGCCTAGCGGGAGAGAGGCCAGGGACTAGGCTCCCCTGCCGGGAGCTCGGGGGCCAGGCTCGATGTGGCTCGCAGGACATAGTTTGCCCACATCTGTTCTAGGATGACCAGATAGCACTTGCAAAAAATCAGCATACTTTTTTAGGGAGTAGGGGGGTATAGTTGCATATATAAGACATAGCCCTAATTTCAGGATGGTCCTGATAATATCGGGAAAGGTGATCACCCTAGTTAATTCAAAAATCTTTGGGGCTTGTACACACTAGTGCTTACTTCAGTATAACTTATGTTACTCAGGGGTGTAAATAAGCTACCCCCCATAAGCAATGTAAGTTCACCAACCTAAGCGCTGGTGTGGACAGCGCTATGTCGGTGGGAGAAGTCTCAAGCCATCATAGCTTCTGCTGCTCAGGGAGCTGGAGTAATTATGCTAATTTTTAAAGAGGGGCTAATATAGTGCCCATCTTTAAAAAATGGAAAAAGGAGGATCTAGGGAACTACAGGCCAGTCAGCCTCACCTCAGTCCCTGGAAAAATCATGGAGCAGGTCCTCAAGGAATCAATTCTGAAGCACTTAGAGGAGAGGAAAGTGATCAGGAACAGTCAGCATGGATTCACCAAGGGCAAGTCATGTCTGACTAACCTAACTGCCTTCTATGATGAGATAACTGGCTCTGTGGGTGAGGGGAAAGCAATGAATGTGTTTTCCTTGACTTTAGCAAAGCTTTTGATATGGTCTTCCTCAGTATACTTGCCAGCAAGTTAAAGAAGTATGGGCTGGATGAATGGACTATAAGGTGGATAGAAAGCTGGCTAGATCATTGGGCTCAACAAGTAGTGATCAATGGTTCCATGTATAGTTAGCAGCCAGTATCAAGTGGAGTGCTCTAAGGGTCAGTCCTGGGGCCGGTTTTGTTCTATATCTTCATTAATGATCTGGAGGATGGTGTGGACTGCACTCGCAACAAGTTTGCAGTTGACACTAAACTTGGAGGAGTGGTAGATACACTGGAGGGTTGGGATAGGATGCAGAGGGACCAAGACAAATTAGAGGATTGGGACAAAACAAATCTGATGAGGTTCAACAAGGACAAGTGCAAAGCCCTGCACTTAGGACAGAAGAATCCCATACGCTCCTACAGACTAGGGACCGAATGGCTAAGCAGCAGTTCTGCAGAAAAGGACCTAGGGGTTACAGTGGACAAGAAGCTGGATATGAGTCAACAGTGTGTCCTTGTTGCCAAGAAGGCTAACAGCATTTTGGGCTGTATAAGTAAGCGCATTGCCAGCAGATCAAAGGATGTGATCATTCCCCTCTGTTCGACACTGGTGAGGCTCATCTGGAGTACTGTGTCCAGTTTTGGGCCCCACACTACAAGAAGGATGTGGAAAAAGTGGAAAGAGTCCAGCGGCAGGCAACAAAAATTATTAGGAGACTGGAGTACATGACTTATTAGGAGAGGCTGAGGGAACTGGGATTGTTTAGTCTGCAGAAGAGAAGAATGAGCGAGGGTTTGATAGCTGCTTTCAACTACCTGAAAGGGGGTTCCAAAGAGGATGGATCTAGACTGTTCTCAGTGGTACCAGATGACAGAACAAGGAGTAATGGTCTCAAGTTGCAGTGGGGGAGATTTAGGTTGGATATTAGGAAAAACTTTTTCACTAGGAAGTGGTGAAGCACTAGAATGGGTTACCTAGGGAGGTGGTGGAATCTCCTTCCTTAGTGGTTTTTAAGGTCAGGCTTGACAAAGCCCTGGCTGGGATGATTTAGTTGGGAATTGGTCCTGTTTTGAGCAGAGGGTTGGACTAGATGACCTCCTGAGGTCCCTTCCAACCCTAATATTCTATGATTCTATGAACAGAGAGTTCTCTCCCATCAACAAAGAGCATCTGCACTAGCAGCACTACAGTGGTGCAGTTACATCCATTTGGCTGCACCACTGTAGCGATTATAGCGTAGGCTAACCTTCGGAAATGAATTAAACTTAAAATGTTCCTACAAGAAAAGAAACAAAGAAATGTGTTATACACCAATGCCTCCTTCTGGACATCAATGAACACAGCAGAGACCCCAGAAGAACAGAAATATGAGAGCTAGTTGACAAGTGTCAAATAGAAAATAAGAAGAGTGCCCTTAAGTTACAAACTTCTGACATCCCTGCCATAGCAGATTGCCAATGACAATTACAAAAAACCAAGAGGTGACTGTGATTTTTATTTTGGATAGCATTACTGAGTACCCTTATCTAGATGCTGTACTCATGGTCTTAATCATTAGCTTCTTTTTTCTGTGGCATGTGAGTTTTAAAGAAATAGCTATTTAATATACCCTTTTAGCTTTCTCTTCTCTTCTTTTCCTTCGCAGTTCCTCAATTCTTGCTTCTCGTTTCACATCCTCTCCAATTTTCAGCAGAAGTAACATCTCTTTTTGCTTCCATTCCTAAGGATCACAGATTTATCATATGATGCCAAAAGGTGATAATTATATGTGTATTTTATTTTGTACACACAACTTTTCTGAGGCTTCATTTAATGACTTTCTCTTCATTATTGTTATATTTTAAACACTTTGGGCCAAATTCATTCCTAGTGTAAGATCACTGCAGTCAATGATGTAACTACAGTGATAAATTTGGTACCTATAAAATTATTTTTCCAACATATTAAATTTTACAAACAGCAGAAAGATTAGTGGGCTGGTGAGACAGCAGAATGACAAACATTTTCATTAATTTTCTTTCAGCCATGACCTGTTTAGAATCACTGCCTTGCAAAGCTACCTGTTCTGACACTTGCACCACAAAGCCCTGTGGTTACCCCTCTTCAGCCTAATTTCCCTGCTTGCAGTCACAATTTTGCATCCAGAAAAATTTTACTTGTATTCACTGGTCCCTACAAATTGTCATAAGCACTGATCCTGCTATTTAGTCTTGTAAACACCTGCTTGTGACTGGAAATTAGGGATGAAATCCTGCCTCATTGAATTCAATGGGACTTTTACCATTGACTTAAAGGAGCCAGGACTCCAGGTACACAACTAATGGTAGGGTTTGAGCCTGTAAAAAGCAGGCCTAAAGGGGGAATAGTGTCTAGAAACCAGGGCCAGGGCCGGCTCCAGCTTTTTTGCTGTCCCAAGCAGCGAAGGGAAAAAAAAAAAAAAAAAAAGATAAAGCCGCAATTGGCGGCACTTTGGCGGCTGCTCTACCGCACCGCTTCATTCTTCGGCAGCAATTTGGCAGCTAGTTCTTCCCTCCGAGAGGGACTGAGGAACCTGCCGCCAAATTGCTGCCGAAGACCGGGACGTGCTGCCCCTTTCCATTGGCTGCCTCAAGCACCTGCGTCCTACACTGGTGCCTGGAACCGGCTCCGATCAGGGCCACAAAGTATTGATACATTACTCAGCCTATCAGGCTTAAATATTTACAGGTTCTTTTTTACAGGGCTGGCCTTACCATGAGGTGAACTGAGGTGGCTGCCGCAGGTGCCAGGCTGTCAGGGGGTGCCACTAAGACCCAGAGTGTAGAAAATTTTCTGTTGCTGGTGCATATGTATTCTCTCTGCTCTAGATGCACAGAGATGGTGGAGTGCAGTGCTGGAGGAAAGCAAAACTGAGATCTTTCAAAGTTTTGGCCCAAGCAAGGGGGCACAGGGGCATCATTTGAGCTCCCTGCCTCAGGTGCCAAAATGTTGTGGGCCGGTCCTGCTTTTTTACTTACATATACCTGGATCCTGTAAACACTTAGGCACATGTTTACTACTAGGCATGTGAGCAACCCTATTGAACTCTATGGGACTGCTCAGACGCTTGACATAAAGCACAAGCATAAGTGTTTGCAGGAGTCAACTTTTTAAAATTCTTTGTGGACTTGCTAGTAAACTCATGAGTTGCTGGCAATTTTAATTATTTGTCAATCGTCTCATTAAGATGTGTGTTTGTGTATATATAAATTGTATGGTGTCTTTCAATTTCTTGTTTCTAACCTCCTCCATTTTTATATGAAGAATAGGTTGTTTCTTTTTCTTTTTCTCGTGTTGCCTTTTCTCTTCCTCAGCCTGTTGAAGGAGATGTTTTTCTTCTGCGATGCACTTAATTTTTTCCAGTTCTTTATTAATCATATCTACATATCTTTAAATAAAAAACGTAAATCATTGGTAAGAATCAGCTGGAGTCATCTTACCCAGTCAATTTTCTGCTCAGTCCCTGCTATCGTCTTTGCCTGAGTTTCAGTTTGCTTAAGCCAACTGAAGAATTTACAACTGACTTCACAAATGTCTAACATAATTCATACCCAGTAAATTAACAATTCTAATACATTTAGATCTTTCATAATTTAGACTCAATAAAAATAAGGCCCCACCTTGCAAGGAGTTCCCTGCAGGCCCCCACAGACACTCCCAAATTATAAATTAGTATGTGTCTTATACCTGTTCCTCATCCGTCTTTCTCGTTCTTGTAAATTTTCTCTTTCTTCTCGGAGCAGCCACTCTCTGAAGTGAGAGGTGTCAGCACCTTCTGGAAGCAGAATGGGATCCCGTAGTTTTGTCACTTGTTTTTCAAGCATTTTCTGAAAATCAAGAATGGATTTTAGGACTTGATTTACTAGAAATGCTTTCACCAGGCACCAGTCTGTTTCTCTGCATTGAAACTTAAAATACTTAACAGAAAAGCAATTTGCTGAGGACCAAACCCTCTGCTTTACAACAAAATGACATGGAAAGGCAGGACATGCAGTTCGTAGGTGTGATGGGGTATACAAACTCCATGCTGGGCAACAGAGTTAATGAGCTAATGTGGCTCAGGTGGACCTGCCCCACCATACCTGTGAGACATGTCAGACTTGGAGAGAGGAGCTTAAAAGCGAGAAACCCAGTTCAATCACTGGCAGATCAGCAAGGAGAGCTGGCTGGCTGGCTGAAGGCAAGAACTTTTTACCTGCCTGATGAGGGAAGGCCTGTTGCAGGTCCACCTGTGATGGGACCATTATTTTATGCTAGCCAGTGAGCCTAGTTGAGCCCACAGTTTTGCAGAAGTCCTCTGAGAGCTTTATCGTATCTCTAGGATGATTTGTTTGTGTTGACTTCTTTTATTGTCAAATCCCAGAAAGGGAAGACTAACTGGGGCTCTGCCGGAGGGCTGAGCCTCTTAAGCTTGGACTGGCATGCTGGAACACCAAGAGAGCAGAGGCCTGCCCAGGCCTAGGGAGTGCCATGGTGTGGAAACCCTGGTGACAGTAGGCTACTGCAATTCTGTGGCATGTTCCCCTTTGGAATGAGCAATCATGCCTTTAACCACAGCTTTGTCCTGCCCCTTTGTTCCCTGTCCCCCTACTCCCACCAGGGGTTCCTTGCCCCACCTGAACACTTGGAGCAGTTTGGAGCTACCTACACCTCTTTTAAAAAAATGTCTGCAGCATGCTGAGAAGGGAAACTCTCCCTTTTAAGTGACTCACTCACGTCTACACTACGAGGTCAAGTCAACCTAAGTTACGCAACTCCAGTTACGTGAGTAATGTAGCTGGAGTCAATATAGCTTAGGTCGACTTATTGCGGTGTCTACACCACACTGGGTCTACAGGAGAAACTCTCCTTATGTTTACCTTACCTTATGCTTCTCGTTCCAGAGGAGTACCAGAGTCGACAGGAGAGCGATCGTCTTCACTAGACCCACTAAATTGACCTGTGGTGGGTCAATCGCGACAGCGTCGATCCACCGGTAAGTGGAGACAAGCCCAAACTGCCAAATTTGACAGTGCAGACTTTTGAGAGGTCTGGTCTTTAGCTTTTCAATTTCTTTGTTTTAGAAAATAGTTACATGCTTCCTGAGGGTTATATTGTACCTTTGAGCACATCAGACACGTATGGGGGGCAACTGGGGACTATGGCAGTAGTATTGTAAGCTTTGCATTTCACCCTTAAAACATCAGCTGTACAATTAACTCCTAGAATGTTGTCTGTCAATCAGCTGCCAAGATCCCTCCCATTTCAAGTTGTTAGCAGGGGACTCACCAGGGCTAAAGAGAGGTGGTTGAGAAAAAAGAAAGTGAAGAGGAAAGCACAGCAGGCCTCAGGCACTAGGGGTGCGCCAGCTTCATCCACTGGTCCTGTGCTGTATGCCTGCTCTATACGTGGTATGGACTATTGCTCAAGAATTGGACTGTGTTGACGCTTGCAGTGCTGCAGCATAATTCGCGATAACTGAATTGTTTTGCTGCCATTGTCTTTCAACCCAGATGGTTGCAAACTCACTAACCGTGCTCAGACATCAGCTTTATAGGCCATATACTCTGCTAGGCACAGGAGAGTGTGTTCTCAAAACTTTGGTAACAGTCCCACTGACTTTCTAATTCAGGATTAGCCATTGGGTAAACCCCAGAGGGAGGCTCTGCAGTCACTATAATTTTTTTAGCTGACTGCTATTTTGTGTTTTTTTTAAACAAAATAGAATTTTAACTACTTTAGTTAACTTACTTGTTCTCTCATATAATTTTTTTCAAACTCTAACTTGAGGGTGGTCAGATACTGCCGGTATTCATTGAATTCCTTTAGTGTACACACAACCTAAAAAGAAAAAGATGTCG